>NC_046664.1:132861248-132919964 GCF_010883055.1 Belonocnema kinseyi | reverse complement strand
TATAGAGGTTCCCTGTACCAAGGGTTTCTGCTGAATATGGTTACAAAAATAAATAGGCAGTCGCGGATAATTGTCCAGGGGTACGCGTCCTGCATTCAATGTGTGATTGACTACATGACATCTGGCAGAAATTTTACCGCCAAGGTTCGTAAGTTCGCGCGCGAACTCCGGACCCGTTATCACACACTTAACAAGTCAAAGCTGCTGACCATCAGGCAGCATATTGTTGAGAGAATTCCTGTCCATTTTAAGAAAAGGGTCTCTCCTATTAGCGACTCTATTTCATGTACCCAGAATAATCCTTTTCTGAAGACATTCAAGATTCAATATTTCCGGACCACCTTTCTGTCGTGAGATGTATAGTCACGGAACAGAAGACTCAAGATGCATGCTTTTTTCATGTGCAAAACCTTTCGTGTTCCGACATCAAGGAATTTGAGCTCGTCATTTGTCCAGGGAATCACTCAAAATGAATACAGTACTACCGGGACGGCAAGCATGTTCATTGCAAATACTTTGTACTTCGCCGACACTTCGGAAGACCAAATATGCCGGATGAGACGTTTGTATCTGCTTCGGAGAGTATGTTTTATAGATGTCACAACCTGAATGAGGCTCTGTGACATGGCCGGAATGTATAAATCTCTCCAGTGCAAAGGTGTCGTATAGTGCTTTTATCGACTAGCTCAGGGTCTTCTGGGATGTCATTAAGTTTTCATCGCTTCAAATAAACCTTGGCGCATTTTTTTAACCCAAATTCCATTCCTATTTCTTCAGCGCATCGTTCGAAAAAGTACTTCTGGGAATGGCGATGTGCTCAAGATAGTGGCACTAATCTGAGGCAAAACAGGAGTGGACTCATGGTATTGCCTTGGAAGACACATCTCTGAAAGGTGACCTTGTTAGTTGTCATATGATTTTTTCCAGATGAGATAGTAAATCTGGTTTTTCGAAGCGGCATCAATCTATCCATGCACGTCACGATTATCTAAATAACTGGAAAAAAGTCCTCCAACAAATATTTATTGAAAAAAGATGCACTTAGGTTTCGACATTGTAGGTGAGTACGGGGAAACGGTGAAGGCCTTCAGAAAGGAGTCAGTTTAGGATTTTTGACCATATACGCGGTTGTTTTCAGTATTGTTTCCCGTGGTTCCAATCATGAGGTGAACGCTTACGCCGATGCGAGTTCAGTGTTGCGTTGGAACGTGTTTGGGTCTTAAGGCTGTTGAAACGGGGCGCACAAAAATGGCAAATTCTATGAAACCCTCCAAACTTACCAGCGGTCAATGATAATTCGGTTTTGAAGTTTATAAATGCACTCTTATCATTGTTCCGTGACTGAAAGGGGTTCCATGGTTGTGGAATATGCGCTGGCTATCTACTTTATCAAAACAAATCGAGTAACGCCTAAAAATGAGAGTGAAGTGATTAAATAGACTACATGAATGGAGACTAACGCGATTAACAGCTGTGTTCCTTATTTTGCAATTGTTTATTGAGATGTATTACTTGGCTTCGGAATAGAAAAACAGTAAGAAGTGATAAAATGATGCCGCTGTGAACTCGCTGATAATAATTGATAATAATTTTTCAATTAAAAAATATATTATTTATTCATTTATTTACATATATTGTGTGTGGTAACGTCCAAAACACATATAGAAAATTGTGCATTATGTAGTATCGTAATATATAAATAAGGTCAGTATTTTAAAACCTATTCTCGCTTTACAGAACACTTATATTAATCGCATAAATTTCTTATTTAAAATAGCAACGGAGAAGATGTCGAATTTAGTAAAAAATTTTAGCAGGAAAAATTTGCAAAAAATTATCAAATAACTACATTACCGGCGCTTACTTTTTGCAAACTATTTTCTACGCCCCTATTCATAACGATTAATTATTCTTAGATATCGAGACAGTGCATCTGGAGAGATTCAAGGTACAAAATTAATTACATTATTATTACTGTTATTATCATTTAATTAAATAATTTGAATAATAAATTATTCTACACAGCATACATCGAATTCAGTGAGAACAATAATAATAGTGATAATAATTGAATTAATTTTTTACATTAAATCTCTCTAAGTGCAATGTTTTGATATCGAAGAATAATGAATCTTTGCGAATAAGGTTGTAGAAAATAGTTTGAAAAAGTAAGCGCCAGTAATTTTGTTATTTGTTTATTTGTTGCAAATTTTTTCTGCTAAAATTTGTTACTAAATTCGACGTCTTCTGTGTACAATATTTTCTATTATTTATCTCGATATCCAAAGGACGATGGTCTTCTCTGCAGAAATCTGCAGATGTTATTTTCAATAAGAAATTTATGTGATTAATATAAGTGTTCTGTAAAGCTAGAATAGGTTATAAAACACTTACCTTATTTTTACGATTCTGCGTAATGCACCATTTTCTATATTTGTTTTGGACGTTACAGCAAAACAAGATATGTGAATAAATAAATGAATAATATATATTTTAAATTGCAAAATTATTATCAATTATTATCAGCGAGTTCACTCGGCATCTTCAAAATTCCCGCCAAGAGGAGTGCAAACTTACCGATAGTAGACATGCTTGGTAGTAAGTTCAAGTAACACTAAAACATCAGCATCAAACAGCTGTCAGTTGCTTTGGTCTCCATTCACGTAGTTTGGTTAACTACTTTGTTCTCATTTTCTAGCCGGTACTCAATTTTGTTCGAAAAAGCATATAGCAAGCGTATATCGCACAACCGTGGAAACCCTTTCAGTGACGATAAAACGTTCAGAGTGCATTTTTGAAAACTAGAAACCGAATAATCATTGACCGCTAGTAAGTTTTGAGTGTCATAGATTTTGCCATTCCTTTGCGCCGCAATTTTTATCTTTTATCCTGCTTTTTTGCATACGGCACCTAATTGTTGTCTATTTTGCTGACCAGCGCCGGTTTTTGTAAAAAATGTATATGTTTTGTTTAATAATAAAAAAGGAGAGAGAAACAGAAAAAAATTGCAGTATGTAACAGCATCGACTATTTTATTGAAACAGAATCAGCTATTCTCCCCACTTCTTCGTCTAGGCATGGGCCTTAGCGTGACAAAGGCTTTTTAACGCATCCCTTCTGTATGGAGTCAGTCTGCTTCCTACCTCTTAGCAGTAAAGAAGTTAAATAAAGAAGTCCTGTCTCACAGTTCAGGCACTTATACAAAGAAAAGTTCCATTATTTCTCCAGACCATTACAAAATAGGCGATCCTGCCAGGATCCCGTTTACGATATCCTAGGGAAGAAGTATCTACGGAACACCCCCAGTAATTTCAAACAACGAAAATCTTCGACTCTAACAAGGACTCTACGGATTCTGTTCGCAGCCCAGGCAACGACCACCAGAAGCCGAGACTCCCAAGGCATCTACGGAACCTTGGTAAAAAATCTGACAATCTTCTCATCCCAGAGAGAGCCCGCTGAGCCAAGCGATAAGCCTCTGAAAGAAGCGCATCATCGAGGCACGCCCGATTCAGCCGCACAGCAGCAGGACGTCTACGGCCGTCGAAGTACAATTGTTATCTACCTGGCTGACACGGAACGAGACGAAAGCAGAAAAAAAAGTAAGCATTATTTTAGTTTTAAGATAGTTACGAATCTTCTTCAGATATTTCCTTAGTAGATAAGTCCTTTTCGCATACGTCGAACGGTGATTTATTTGCATCGGCGTTTTCGGTAAGGCTAAGTGAGGAAATATTTCGGTGAATAGGCTGGCGTCAGTAGGTACGACGTTGGTGCTCCACGTCCTCTATCTACTCTAATAAACCGACGATTTACTCTGAATTAACCTTGAGGCATTGTTGTAGCACGATCCCGCAAGTGAAGGGTTTGAAAATATCAAATATTGTAAAATTAATAACGCGATTCGCGACACTCACACCCGACACTCGTAAATAGGACAAACTGGCGTTCCACGCCTATAGGGAAAGTCGTTGCACACAATACCACACACAAACAGACACTTCTTCGGATTCTGATAGCAGTTCACGCGGATTAGACAATCCGTTTAGAACCGCAACCACCATGTCATCAGAAGATTTAAGGAATGGTTTGACCAGTGAAACCACGGATCCACTATTGCTGATCCTAAGCAAATTAAAATTAATCGAGAATGTGCAACGCACCATGAGAACCGACATGAGGATTTTGAACGAGGAAAATTTAAAAAGGGCCAACGAGATAAAGGATCTCGCTAGGATTAGCAATGCCCTTCTAAAAAAGGACGAGTCCATTCGAGAACGTGAATCTTCGGACGAGGAAGTAACACCTGGACCATCTAAAAGAACCATTCAGCCCGCTCCCCTAGTCCCGAATTCCTTAGAAAATGGTATGTGCCAGCAAACGCCACTCGCACATAACAATACACCGAGAAGCGAGCCGCACAGCAGTGTAACGTCAATGCATGAAACAGGAACCTTTAGGCCCGGTGATAACCACCGCATTCCTTAACAGCCGATGCGAGACGGTTGTCTATATGCCCACACGATAATAGGCAGAGTTGTAACGCAGCAGCGAGGCAACCGACGACTTTGAGCCAGTCGCCTACTTCCTTGCACGACGCCACACAGAGACGCAACACAGGTGGAAGGCAACCCTCAAATTCCTTCACTCACGCCTCTCTCTCAGGCAAAAGATATTATCCGCACCGTAGAAGTCCTCAATGGTCACGACGACGTTGGTGTGCACGACTTCGTTGATACGGTTAAGCGTGCGAAGCACAGATGCTCTCAACCAAATCTATTACTAGATTACATCATAACCGAAAAAAATTATTGGGAATGCTAAAAGAGCAATAAGGCATTGTTCTATAAACAGTTATGATGATCTATACAGTGCCCTTAGGACGAATTTAGCAACTACAACTACTCTGGAAACTTGTAGAAGCAGATTAGAAGTTATACGGCAAAAACATGATACTCTAAAAAATTATAATCAAAGATTTAGAAGTGCCTATAACGAGTTAATTTATATAATTCAGTCCGAATACTCGTCGGGAATAGAGCGCAAATTAGCCCTTCAAATGGAGGAAAAATCTGCTACTAAAAGATACGTGATGAACCTCCGAGAAGACGTTAGTAATCAAGTGCGACCTTAGAGCCAAGATGTTTGAATGAAGCTCTGCAGGAGGCACTTGCAGCAGAAGTGTGGTGTAGAGAACGCCTCCGTACAAAAGTTTTGTCGGCGCCTCGACCGCCACAATCCCACAACAACAGACTGCCGATGAGAAGCACGGGATCACCCACAGCACGAAACCAGCAGCCACAAATGCGGAACCAACCCTCCGACGTCCCTAACCATGGATTGCCCTCACAGCAGAGAATTCAAATGACCTGTAACTATTGTAAGAAACCAGGTCACTTTGAGAGACAATGCTCAATCAAACTTAGACAACAGGGTTTTCACAACGGAACGAACCAGAAAAGACCACCGGGAGTAAGGAATATTCTGGATATGGAGGAATCACAAAACCCGTTAGAATGTTACGGAGTAACAGAGGAAGAGCAAAACCAGCTCGACAACTACGAGGAATCTGCAGAGTTTCAGCAATTAGCGGACGATTACAGTCCATACATGGTAGACACTCAGACGGAACTTCCTACAGATTGTTAGTAGATTCCGGAGCCGCGATGAATCTAATAAAGAAATCGGAAGTACCAGCAGAAAGGACACCATTTGATATGAAACAACGTTTTTCCATGGGGAGAGATATACACCATTCAAATCGAGCGGTAAGAATACCATATTTAGGAAAACTACATATGTTCCATATCATTGCTGACGATTTTCCCTTACCAGAGGAAGGTATCATTGGCCTGCCTTTTTTTAACGCGTTTGATAAATACCATTTGACTAGGATCTTTCTTTACGTAAACAATAAAAAGTTACCCCTTTATGAGGACGGAACATTTTTACCACAAAAAATCGAGTACGAAGCAATAGAGCAAATTAAAGAAACAAATAGAATGAGTGGAAAAAAACCAGGTAAACAGGATTCAAGATTTATTAAGCAAGACTAGATTGAAGCACGTAGAGAAAGCGGAAGCTCCTAAATTATGGAAAATAATAGCGGGTTAAAGTGATATTTACAACCTTGAAGGAGACCCGTTTTCATGTACTGATCTAGTGGAACATGAAATCGTTTTAAAAACAGGAAAAATATTAAATTTAAAATCCTACCGTCCTCCTGAATGCCATAAAGAGGAAATAAAAACTCAAATGCATGACTTGAAGGCAAAAGGTGTCATAAGAGATTAAAAATCACCCTTCAATTCACCGATTTGGGTTGTCCCAAAAAAGGAAGACGCGTCTGGTAGGAAGAAATGGCGAATAGTAATCGATTTTCGGAAGGTGAATGAAGATACAGAACAAGATGCTTATCCACTACCCCTCATTGAAGACATTTTGGATCAATTAGGAAATGCAAAATTCTTTTCAGCCTTCGACCTCAGCTCTGGGTTTCACCAAATTCCAATGAATGAGACCTCAAAAAGGTATAAGGCTTTTTCAACACCAGAAGGACATTTTGAATTTAATAGAATGCCCTTTGGACTCAAAAATGCTCTCGCTACTTTCCAAAGGATGATGGACAATGCCTTAAGAGGATTGGTAGGAAAAAAATGTTTTGTTTGCCTCGACGACATTGTCGTATTCGGCTCAACTTTAAAAGAACACAACGAGAACCTATTAAGCCTATTCATAAATTTATAAAAAATTTCTCTCAAATTTGTAAGCCTCTTACAAATCTAACACAGAAGGAGACACCTTTTGACTGGTCAACAAATTGTCAAGAGTCTTTTGCAAAAGGTTAAGACAGTACCTTCTTGGAAGAAAGTTTACAATTCAAACGGACCATCAGGCATTAATATGGCTACACAACGTGAAAGATCCCTCTTCACGATTGTTAAGATGTAGATTACGTTTGAAGGAATATTGTTACACTGTCGAACACGTAAAAGGAAAGGAAAATAAAGCCGCAGATTGCCTATCTAGACTATTTCCAATTCAACAAGAAGAAGATTCTCTACAAAATACACCAGAAGAAGTTGAGCTGGACGTGGAAAGAGGGGAGGAATTAATAGGAGAAGAAACAGCGAGTACGACCAGAGAGGAAAATGCTTTACCACAACCGTCAACAAGTTCTTACCGCCGTCGCATGGATGCAGATCTACTCATCTCGGATGACGAAGAGTTAAAGGATGGAAGAGATAATTTACGCAAAGAATATAAAAAATGGATTACTAATAGAACACCCAGTAGAGAACATGTAAAACCTAACGCAGGTGGAAAGCTCTGGAGAACCATATCCAAGGAACAGAAAGGAAGTCAAGCAACATCTCTATATAAGTTACCTCAATTTAATGAGACCGAGTGGCTGAAAGTATTAGATAAGATAAATGAAGATGCCATGGCCTGCAAGCTATCTATTTCACGATACCACTTTATAGACCCAATGATCACCCCTTTAGAAAAAGTGAAAATAAGGGACTACCTCAACTTCTTGAGCCACAAATATGAAGATCAGCAGTTTCACAAGTGTTACATACCACTTTCAGAACTTACTCAAGAGGAAAAGGGAGAAATCATAAGTATGCCCAGTATGTCAATTACAAAAGACAGTAAGAATTAAAAGACAGTGTGAAGCAATCATCCCAGACACGCCTGTCAACCCTAACGACAAAATAGCCATGGATATCTTCGGTCCATTGCCTTTGACACTATTAGGGCATGAATACATCCTCAGCATACAAGATATGCTCACAAAATACTTGATATTAATAGCTCTGAAGAACACGGAATCGGAAAGTATTATAGAAGGGTTATTTGATTATTACATATACATATTCGGCGCACCTAAAAATATCCTAACAGACCAAGGACAAAATTTCATATCCGAACTAGCACAGAACTTTGAAAACCTGTTTAGAATTAAGCATATAAAAACTACAGTTTATCACCCACAAAGCAATGGAGCCCTTGAGAGAGCCCACTTGACGATTAAGAATTTATTAAAAACAAGCATCGAGGACCATAACACAGAATGGGATCATAACCTGAAAATAATTTGCATGGCATACAACACTATGAAGCATGACGGTACAGGATACTCACCCTTTAAACTGACCTTTGGAAGAGAGGCCAATTTGCCCTCAATGCTAAGCACAACACCTAATGTCAAGTATGAAGAACTACTTGACCTATGCAAGCGTAGACATGAACACTACCTCAAGAAGGCTAAGGAGAAAATAGAAACACAAAAGCTCAAATACAAAAAACTGCAAGACTCGAGAATTGCCATACCGCAGGGAATCTATGAACCCGGAGATCTTGTCAAACTTATTAACAACCATCAAGATAACAAACTCTCTCCTTCATGGAAAGGACCAGCAGTAATTGTAGAGAAACAAGAAAACAACAACTACACTGTACTTTGTAACGACAAACGAACTAGGATACACGCCAGTCAACTTATGCCTTATTATCGATAATTTTCCAGATGAATTTGGCACTGTTCATCTTGTTACTACTGAGTGTAGGCGAAGCGGAAATCAGTACAAATTCATATTCCTATCCCAGAAACAGAGATTTACGAAATTAAACATTTTATACCTATTCCTAAACAAATCCGTTCAGTCTTCCTAGCAATAATCCCAGACTACGAATACCTACTAATGGGACAAGGACACACAACATACGTACCGACCGACAGAATATCTTTAGATAATTGTAAACACTACGGCGAAATTAAAATGTGCAAACGAATGCAACCCACTTACCTGATGTCAGAAACGCATAGTTGTGAGAATAGCATATTAAGAACGAATGTGAAAAGCATTAGTGACGAATGTAAATATTCCCCCTTTAAAATTATTAACATTGCTTTTATAAAACTTACTTACTGATATATTTTGATCCCCCATAAGCCAAATGATGTTGATGTGCTGTGTGAATCGGGACACGATAAAATTAAAATTCAGGGTCCAACGAACATTGTAAGCAAAGATAAATGTATACTAAATGGAATGATTATTGTATTGAAATTAAGTCCAACGAATACTCTTGTCAAAGAAATTCATTATAGAAAGAACTTATCGCTACCATATACTCATGACCAACTAGACTCTATAAAAGATAAGTTAATACCAACAACTCAGGAAATTAGGTCCTTTAATTTAAACAATCTAAAGCAATCGGTCGATGACATCGAGAGCGCAGTAGAAAAAGTCAGTAGGGACAGACGAACACGTACCTCGAGTGAACATGCGACTAACTGGGTACACTACCTAGGCTACCTTGCTATTGCGATAGTCATAGAGTTCGTAGGCTACAAATGCAACGTGCTTGCACTATTCTCTAAATGTATACCGAGAAAGATTTGTTTCTTCTGTGTCAAAACTGAAGCGCATCTCCAACAGTACATTATACCGCTGCTCCTATATTAGATGATAGAGATATGGATTGTAGAATCCAAACTACTGCTGTTAAATTAAGACCTATCAGAAAGGTTTATAGACCAAACCCGATCTAAAAAGGGGATTGTAACAGCATCGACTATTCTATTGTAACAGAATCAGCTATTCTCCCCACTTCTTCGTCTAGGCATGGGCCTTAGCATGACAAAGGTTTTTTAACGCATCCCTTGTGTAGGAAGTCAGTCTGCTTCCTACCTCTTAGCAATAAAGAAGTTAAATAAAGAAGTCCTGTCTCACAGTTCAGGCACTTATACAAAGAAATGTTCTATTATTTCTCCAGACCATTACAAGTGACACTTAGTGTGGATTCTCCCAGCATTCTCATCGACACTCGTGAAACTCAAAAGGCCGGAGCCGTGGGGCGCGTCGAATGGCCAGTCAAATTGCTCCTAAATCATGACCCTTTTCTTGTTATGAGATTCAGATCAGTTATAAAAACTCGAAGTATGAAGGCATGAATTGATTCAATTTTAATCAGCAGAATTAGTTTATTTATATAATTAGAAGAAAGTGAATTCAAGATTCATGAAAATCGGTTAATATTTGCAGTAATAATAGAAATTTTAAAGTGCACACGAAAGTATGGCCAGATACGTCGCACAGTGGGAAAAAAGCACCTTTTTTGGACACAAATTGGCCGACAGTGCAATTCTTAACAGATTTTAATGTTTTCTTTTAGAAACGACCTTAAGGCTTCCAGTTATAACAAGTGACTGCGGACATTTTAATTCGACTTAACGTAAATTTTTTATTTAACAACAAAGTTACAACTTTTTGTTGCTAAACTTTTCCGTGATACCATTTTTTCAAAAACTTTTAAATTTATTAAAAAAGGTCATAAACCAATTAAATAAGTAACTAAAAATAATTTCCAGTGGGTAAGAGTAAATACAAAAATTTTTAATAATGTTATAAACAAATTAATTCACAAAAGTTATTTTGTCGTGATTCATAATGATTAGCTAATTTTAACCCATAGCTTTTGCACAAAGTATCACAGATAATGATGTTCGTTTACAATAAGTTAAGAATAGATAATAATTGCCAATTATTTAAACAATTTAATAAACAAATGCACATTTGGCCCATTTTTTCATGAATATGATTGGTTTTTTTGTGGAATCAATTCGAAATGTCTTGCGAAAGACGCTTTGCTATTATATTTTTAATAGTGAAGAAAACTGATAATCATTCAAACAATTTTTATAAACAATTGCACATTTTGACCATTTCTTCATATATATATAGGCTTGATTTTTTTTTTTGCGGAATCAATGTCAAATGTCTTGCAAAAGAATACTTGCTGTCATATTGTTTATAGCCATTCGTGCTTCAGTGAGTGAAAATCGAGCTCACTTATTGGTGATCAGATCTTGATCCAAACCGGTTATTTAAGCAACCGATTTAACTTTTCCCAAAAAGAAACGTGCAACATTTCCGGTATTTGTTTTTCAATAACCCTGCTTCACCACATCAAATGTTAAACCCAATTTGGATTTTAATTGTATCTGAATACATTCCGTTCTTGATTCTTTCATTTCCTTTTTTTTTCCTTTTTTCTTGCGGACAACTTTCTAAAATCCATATACCAGGAAACATGTAACAAATATTCCAGAATACGAATGCAGGCATGCAACGTCGAGAGACCAAATTTATAATGTGCCTCATTGCATAGAATTTTAGCTACATATGGTAAGTTGTTAACATGTTTTGATCCAACTCCACAAATATTGCAGCGAGAAGATGCTTTCTGTCCAGTTAGAATATTACATACCTTTCCATCAATCATCGTACACTTCAAGTCAAAGCTGATATCAAAACTCATTCCACTGACACCAATGGAATAGGTACGAACTTTTTCCAGCAGCTTTATGTAATAGTTGTACTCTTTCTTTACAAGAGAATCAGTTTCTTTAAGGAAATTAAATTTAATTGTCCTACAAAAATTGACAGATGAAGGTGTTTTGTTCGTCCAAATAATATCATCATCTGCTTTTAATTGAAGAGGAACGAAGGAAATCAAAAAGAAAGATTTATCCGTGAAAAGGCTCGTGTGATAGCTGATGTTTTCTTCACTCTCAGAGTAACTGTTATAAGTTTCATCTTTTGCATCCACATCATCACTCTTCTTTGACCACTTTTGCCGTGTCATCTGATGCGCGAAAGCACCGTCCATACCCCACTTTCCAAAGAGCACTAGTTTTTTAACAAAAAGATTAGCGAGATCATCGTTTTCCTTTGCAACAAGATTCGCTTAACTGTATGACACAGTAAACTTATGAAATGGACACTTGCTCCTAAATTAGATGTCTCTATATGCTCACCGTTTTCTGGATAACAAGCTTTTTTCGCTTCGGAGATCTCTAAATACGGCGAATATGAATCACTGCCAGTTATTTCTTTATTGTACTTTGTTAGCTTTTCATATTTACTCTTCGACAGACCTAAATCCACGTACATCGCTAAGATTCTTTGCAATTTATTCTCGTCATCATCTTCCTTACGAAACTGCGTCCCAGATTCGCTATCGGACTCATTTTTGATCAATGAAAGTGCTTTGGATAATTCTTGCTTGCTATAATTTGAAACAAGTTCTTGGACGCGCCTTTTCTTCGTCTTTTCGGATGCATCTTCTTATGATAATTGTGGTCTTCCTCTCTTTAGAACATTAGTTAAACCTTTTTCTTTTGGATAGGTGGGCAAGGAAAAGGTACCTTGAACTTTGCTTCTGAGAATGCAGCATGATTTTGAACAAACAATGCTTTTTTTCTACAGACACTTTTCCATTTTCTTATATATAAAGGCATAAAAGAGTCAACCAATTTTTTTCTTATAACAATTAACTGACTTTCATCAAAAAAAGACGTAGCATTAATCTTATCCAAAGTCAAATCTACTTTGTTACATTTTGATTGCGGATCGCTATTCTAAATGATGTCAAATAAGTGCTGATTTTTTATTCAGTATTCTATGTTAAAAAATACTTCGAAGGATTCTCTCAATATCTCCGTAGAAACACGCAGTCTATTTGTGAACGTCTTTCATGAAGCAAAATAAAACAAATGCAGAAAAAGAAATCAACAACGACTTGAAGTTGCTCCTGCTACATTCAACAGTTGAATCAGTCAGCAAAGAGTCTTTTGCAAAACATTTTGCATTGATTCCGCAAAAAAAATCAGAGCTATTCATGAAAAAATGGTCAAAATGTGCATTTGTTTATAAAAATTCTTTCAATAATTGGTAATTATTATCTATTCTTAACTCATTGTAAGCGCACATCATTATCTGTGATACTTTATACAAAAGCTATGGGTTAAAATTAGCTAATCATTGTGAATCACGAAAAAATCGTAGCGCTTCAAATCATACGGAACGAACTATCCTTTCATTGACATGAGATTCATGCCGGTTACGAAAAGTAACATTTGAAAGGAGGACTGGATTGAGTTGTAATTACCAGAATTAGTTGTCTCGATATAATTGAAAGAAAGATAAAAAAATATACATGAAAATCAGTTAATAATTGCCGTAAGAATGGAAGCGCTGAAGTCCATACAAAACTGTAGCTTTGCCGGCAATTTGACACCGAGTTTGATACCTATTCCTTCAAGCTTAATAGTAATTACTTAATCTAAACTGCTTATCAATAAGTCTTATTAAATTCAAATAATAAGTGTTACTAAATTAATTAGCACATTGCTAGTTAGCTATGTGAGAAAAGCTTACAAAAGCAATTACTAACAGACTTTTGTGGATATAACTGATCATTTTCATCTTCTGCATTTGAATTTCAAATGATCAACATTGATATAAGAATAAATAAAAAATATGGTTAAGAAAATGAGTCTTAAATGTTCTATCCACATATAAACAGAAAAAAATATTCAAATGTATGTTTTTGAGAGATTAAATGCATCCTCGAATCGCAAATTTCTACGCCATTATATTCGGTAAATATCACTTTGCGAATCTCCAGGATGAAAACCCAGTTTCGGTCAAATATTTAAACTGAAAAGAAACAGCATATTCTGGTAATTAATCCACTTACTTTTGTTGGAGATAGATCTTCTTAATCTTTATACAGTTTCCACATATGGTAAATTGTTGTATTGATGACAAATGATACTTGAAAAACTTCTGTCAAAATTATTATATTTTTTGAAGCGCTATCACATACACGCGCACACACATACACACGCGCAACTGTCTAAAATTGTAAATTGTAGAAAATTTGTATAAAGTGTACGAGATTCAAAATAGTTGTGTCAACTTCAAACGTTACAAAATACATTGTCCCGTTAATTAAAGTTTTATTAATTATCATTGACAAACAACATTTAGTGAATGCGTGTGTGGGTTTGTAAAATATCTGAAGCGCTTCGAAAAAGAGAATAATCTTGACCGAAAATTTTTAAATATCATTTTTCATTCATGGAACAATTTATGTGAAAACTATATAAAGGTAAAGAAGACATAACACCAATAAAAGTAAGTCGATTAATTACCAGAATTTGCTGTTTTCTGGAAATTTAGATATTTCACCGAAAACTTGATGCGAACTTGGGAACTCGCAAAGTGAAATTTACCGAATATAAAGGTGTGCAAATCTGAGATTCAAGGATGCTGTACATCTCTCAAAAACTCATATTTTGAACCCCATTTTTCAGTTATTCTTTTTTCAATGTTCATCGATTGAAATTCAAGTGAACAAGATAAAAATGATAGTTTGTATCGACAGAAGTCAGCTAGTAATTGCTTTAGTAAGCTTTTTCACATTGCTAACTACCAAACTGTTAATTAATTTAGTAAAGCTAATAATTCCAATTTAATAATACTTCTTGATCAGCAGTTTAGATTAAGTACTTACTATTCAGATTGAGGGAGTAGGTGTCAAACTAGGTGTCAAGTTGTCGGCAAAGCTACACTTTGGTATTGGCTTCACCGTTTTCATCCTTACTACAATTATTAACCGATTTTCAGGAATATTTTTTTCTCTTTCCTTCCAATTATATTCAGAAAACTAATTATGGTAATTAAAATTGAATCCAGTCATCCTTTCAAATGTTAAGTTTCGTAACCGAACTGAATCCCATGTCAATGAAAGAAGAGTTCGTTACATATGATTCGAAACGCTACGACGTATCCGGCTATACTTTCTAATGGTCTTTAAAATTTCCATTATTACTGCAAATATTAACTGATTTTTATGAATCTTGTTTTCAATTTCTTCCAATTATATGATTAAGCTAATTCTGCTAATTAAAATTGAGTCAATCCATGATTTCATATTTTGAGTTTTTGTAATTGATCTGCATCTCATAACTATGAAAGGGTTTCGATTTACGAGCAATTCGACGGGCCCCAGGATGCTTGCCTCTGGTGTTTCACGAAGGCCGATGAGAATGCTGCGAGAATCCACAATGAGTGTCACTACAATTTATCTCTATTGTTCTCACTTTTTTTATGAATGAACAAAATGTAAACCTTTTTTTCATAAACCGCCACTGGTCAGCAAAATAGACCAACATTTAGATGCCGTTTGCAAAAAACCAAGAAAAAATATTTAAAATTTCGGCTTTAAAATGAAATCCCGTTTCGCCAGTCGAAAAATCCCCTAATACCTTAGTGTTCCATCCCGTTAATTATTACGTTGACGTAGAAAGAGCTTCTGGCGCAACGTAATTTGTTCCCTTTTTTAATCACATTGAAGCCTTTTGAAATGCCTGCACTCAAAGACCGTGCAGGAATTCCGTATCCTAGTTTAAAATTCTTCCACAACATTTAGCTTTTCGTTTTCCAGTTAATGGAAAAAGATTAGAAAAGATTCAATTTATTTGAAATCTTTCGAACACAGAAGGAATCAAACAAGTTATTACATTTATAGGTCCTGTTTAAGTCATTTGATGTATTTCCGGCCTACCAAAAGACTCACCAACTTGGAAAGTTGCACAAACAGTATTTATGTTTTGGCTCACCCAATTACTTACCAATTATTTTGAATTTTGTTCGTTTACTGCGGTCTACAAAATGAAGTAGAATATCTTTTTTTAACAAGAAAATGTCGGTAAATTAGACATACAGATAAATGTTAAGAGAAATGCAGGAAGAATGTCGGAAAATGGTAAAATGCATGTTTTTCACTCCCTGGTTGAGAGGGGATATTTCTGATGCACGAGGTGTGTTCAAAAAGTAAGGTGACTTTTCAATTTTCGCGGACTACGTACATTCAAGTTTTAAATTTTTTGGTTTGTTGTATTGGTACACTCGTCGCGATCATATGTTCACAGTTTTGACTATATAGCTCCTGTTATTTTTTCTGGAAGAGGCGTAGAAGGTTAGAAGGGTTTGGTGTGCTCGGCGATTTTCTTCTTTCGAAAAAAATGGCGCAAAGAAATTGCATTAAATTTTGTGTGAAAAATGTAATCCAGTGCTCTAAAACTCTTGAAATGTTGACAGTTGCATACGGTGAGTCTACTCTGAGTAAGAAAAATGTGTATAAGTGGTACAAGCTGTTCCAAGAAGGCCGAGAGGATGTCGAAGACGAACCTCGCCCTGGACTCACTGTCTTCTTTGATTACAGTGGCGTAGTGCATCAGGAATTCTTACCACAAGTTCGTACGGTCAATAAGGAATATTACCTTCAAGTTATGCGCCGCTTGCTAGAGGCGATACGCAAAAAACGTCCGGAACTTTGAAAAAACAATTCGTGGCTTTTGCATCACGATAATGCACCTGCTCATTCATCGTTGCTTGTGAAAGATTTTCTGATCAAAAACAGCACCACAGTCATGCCTCACCCTCCATATTCACCGGATTTGGCCTCCAGTGACTATTTTCTTTTCCCAAAACTGAAGAGACCCATGAAAGGACATCGATTTTCAACGATTGAGGAGATAAAAACTGCATCGCTGAAAGAACTCAAGGCTATACCACAAAATGATTATCAGAAGTGCTTCGATGATTGGAAAAAGCGTTGGCACAAGTGTATTATATCTGAGGGGGATTACTTTGAAGGGGACAACATAAATATTGAGGAATAAATGAATTTTTTTGAGAAAACCATAGAGTCACATTATTTTTTAAACACACCTCGTACATACACGTACTAAATTTTAAATAAATTGAAGAGCAATAGATAATCTTAAGGACAAGAAGTTCTTAAATGAACCTGCATTTAACTGCATAATACTATAAAGGAAATAAAACAATATTGTTAGAGTAGTGTGCTCACCCGACCAAAATGATGCCACATTAGATAGTCCAAAACACCTTGGGTCATACCCTGGGATCTGAGGTGGCGAACATTTAACTTCTGGTAACCCCATTCAATCCATCCAGCCTGCGTAGACACACAATTAATCAAACAGAGTGCATTTACTTTTTCGGGGTGTGCTAATGCAAAACGTGCAAGAATATTTCCTCCTGCACCAACACCAAAACCTATAACTGACTTTAAGCCAAAATGGCCTAAAACAAACAGCAATTGTTCCGCCAAATCGTCCATAGAAGGATAAGTGTAACTGAAACAAAGAGAGAAAAGCGTATCAATACAACATTTACCATTATTTGAAAGTACAACAAATATTGAACATATTAAATAATTAAGTTTATTATCTTAAACACAAAAATGATATGATTTACGGTTCCAACAATATTACACGTGTTTAGTCTTAGTTATTTACTTCAATGTAATGAAATTTTAAAAATGTCGTAGCTTATTATTATTTTATTCCGAACTTTTACTCGCGTGAACCCGGCTATACATCATAGCCACGGACTAAGTCAAGTGACTAATGAGATTAGGATGTCATAAGGTAATTTAACACGATGCTTGAAACCTCATGCGATGATGCTGTGTGTATACAACTACAAGCGGCCTTGAGCGCTGGAGGTGACAACAGTGACCTCTGGATGCTTTCTTAAAGCTACCATCTGCCACTACACAGGATCTTAGTCGCTTGCTACCCTACTGACCCCTTAATGTTCAAGGTGTTCAGTGCATCTTGCGTACACATTGCCTATAGCCGAAGTCATAATTGGATAAATAGATGCGTGATTCACTTTTCCCCATATGGTCTTGACTTCATGCTTTAACTCGCTATACTTATGGACCTTGGTTGTATAGGTTGGCTGCAAATTTCGGTCATGTATCAGAAAGTATCGATTTTGTTGCCCTTAATGCACTAATTTTCTTGTACCGACGCAGTCTGACTGTAAGAACATCAATTCTCTGCCCTTGGGAGTCCATAATCTCATCCAATAATGCTGGTATTAATCTATCGATATGCCGAGGGTGGATCATTTTAGTAACATGTTTTATCAGTTTTCTAGTTTTATTCCTCTTCTACGACAAAAACTGCATTTTTAGACCTAGTCCTGCGGCCCAACGTTCTACCGGTTGCCACAGCTGCGCAATATACAAGAGTTTGCACCTCTAAAGCAGTTTGTGCTACATTCAAATACGTAGGTAAAACGTTGCTGTCAAGGTGTTCTATTAGTGCACGCAAATCCTTTGTAATGTTCATTTTGGGCAGAGAAAGCGTTATTGTTAGTTCTGCTTATCTGAAAACTACTAAATCAGTTCCAAAATTCCTTTCAAAGGTTCTGTAGTTTTTCTGCGATTTCCCTATCCACGTCATCATTACTAATATCAGGATGTGGCTCTAATGGATACGGTACATGATTTTCATTATTTCTAGCACATATGCCGTCACCTTCAATTAAATATTCGTTGTCCACATCTTCCAAGGGGAGTTTATCAATAGGAAGCTGCTGCTCCACTTCTATTTTCATAGCAGATATTTTAACAGCCAAAAGCAATCTGTTTACAGATATTGAGCGCTTTTGGTCTGCCAGATTCTGCTCATCTATTTTTCTTGCTAGCTCTGGGTATTCAATTAAGAAGAGTCTATGATGATCTCTCCTTAAACTTTGCTAACATTTCTCTGCCAAAAAATAAAGGCGCATAATATCTCTATTTATATGGTATATCCATTTTCGTCGCTTTTTTGGTTGCTGAACCTCTGTTTCTGCCTTTGGATGTATAAGGCCATCCACCTCTGGACGTTGTGGTGGTTTTGGATCGTCAACAGGTTGAGGAAGAACAGCAATTAGGCCTTCTTGTATTGTGACGCGACTTCCGCTAACTGATGTTAATTTCCGTTGTGTTTCCATGCCAAATCAACCTGTTGTTTAATCTCCATTGCTCGGTCTTTTGTTATGTGTAGATTAGTCCTGATGTCCTTCGCCTTAGTGATAAGATCTCTCAGTGCGCCTTTTTGTATATTAGGGTAATTTGCAGCAAATTTCGTTCTTAAATTGTATCCTTTTTCCATTTTTGTTTCAAACTTCGCACTTTCGTAATAGATACGCACCAATTCCTCTTGCATTGCGGTATACCACTTGATGCTATCCCATGGTATTTTTGTCGAGGTGGTTGGCTGAACATAGCTAATGCTAGCCAAAGTATCCTCAGCAGGCCTGCATTCTGTGGGCCCAGCTGTGGCTCCAGAGGGGCTCCGATGATCCTCGAAAAGCGAGAAGCGTTTCAAAATCTTCAATATACTCTCTATTATTATTGATGAATGTTGGTGTCCTTCTTAGTCCGTTTTCTCTTCGATATCAGCCTATCTGGCATGGAAAATCCTGTCAGTAGCAGTGCTACCGCCAACTAGCCGTCAAAATCATGAGAGGAAAGCTTGAGCCCTACCGCGTCATCAACGCGAGAACACCTTCGGTAAGGCGATTATAAAAAACATTTCTGTGTTGAAATGTTGTCACAGGCTTATACTGCCCAATATTTCGAAGGCATTTTTTTGGTTAGAGTAGGATTTTTATTTGATCATTTTGCACTGGCTGTCCCGGTATATATCATCAGTTACGGACGCTTTTTTATAATGCAATCAAGTGATCTGATGAGAGCAGTCTGCCCAAAAATATTGGACAAAGCCTGGTTTTTACCCCACTATTGACGGACTGGGTTGCAGTCAAATACACGATGGGGGAACCTACAGCTTAAAGTGGGTTCCGAACCACCAGAACCTCAGTGAAGGTACATTGAAAAATGTATAGAGGTACCGGCTCAGGGATCGAACCCCGGACCTCTGAGGTGAAATCCGAGTGTCTGACCAACTGAACCACTGAGGCTCAGTTATTATTATCATTATTATTATTATAAAATTTTAAATATTGTCATCGGCTTAAGATGGTTACTGCCCAACATGTCGAAAGCATTTTTTGGTTTCGAGTTTAATTTTATTTGATTATATTCCACTGGGCTGTCCCGATATATATCATCAATCACGAAGGGATTTTTATAATGCAAACAAGTTATCTGATAAGAGAACTCTGACGTCCTTGGGACGTCCTATTTCAGGCTAATCAACGTCTCATAAGACGTACAATGTCCTTAAGATGACCTGAAGACGTTTTAAGGACATGGACGTTCTCGGGACATCTTTCATACTGCACGGAGGAAAATAGATATTGAAAAGCAGATATTAAAAACTTTGATATTTAACCATAATACATATATATTACGGCATAATATTTAATATCTTCTATTCAACATACAAAATATTAAAGGGAAATATCTGTTATATTAAAAGTATAAAATATGTGATATTAAAAATTAATATCTAAGATATTAAAAAAGCTAAATTTTATCGGAGCAAGGTCGCTGACGTGTGACGTGGCGACAAAAGATTTTGTCCGTATCTTGAGCTTTCATCGTGTGTATTGTGGTTTTTCGTATATCTATTGCACTATAAGTTTTGGTTGAAAATGGAATAAATGTTTTTGGATATGTTACAATTTTCTCAAGAAAATGAGGATTCAGGAAAATGCTTGAGGATTCACATTTTCAAAACAGAGGACTACGATATTAACATTCTTTGGCATTTTATAGAAAATGGCATGCTTTACAGGTAATTTTTGCAAAATTAAAAAATATTTCTTGACTATCTTAGATTCTGCCCTTTAATATCTTGGATATTGTGAATTAAAATCTTCTTTTTAATATTTACGGATGCTCTACTTCAGTATCTAGATTTCTATCCCATAGTTAAATCGCTAAGATATTACCTATTAATATCTAGATAGTCTTTGCTAACATCTATTTTTCTCCGTGTGACAAGAGAAGTTTTAGGGGCATCCCTAGGATGACCAAAAGACATGATATAAAATACGTCTTAGATATGTCCCAAAGACGTCTCTAGGACATCTTTAATTTGTTTTCCCACTGGGCAAACAAGGAATTCTCCTAAAATTCTAAATTGTTTAATTTCATAATTTAACCACAAAATATAAACGTCTAAATACAGAATCAAACAAAAAGCTTTTTCAAAAAATGGTCTGGTTCTTGTTTTATTCCAATTAATTGAAAATGGATGCATTTTATGAGCCTGGAAAGGAGTAAGCTTCCACTATGAGTGTACCCATGGCGAACGAAATAACGGCGTGGTTCATTTTATGATGAAACAGTGAGAGGTCCAAAGTGCAGGTGCGTAACGAGGGGGGTGTGACACCTCCTCTTCCCCCAACTTGTTCTAGGATATTTCATTAATAAAATCAAGCAACGTACAAGGAATATCGGTAATTTTAGGTAAAATCGTAAATTTTTAAACATTCTTAGGCAAGACATGTTAAAGAATGAAAAGTGAATTTGGATTTTCTTACAAAGAAAGAAATATCGACGATTTGTACTTTTGTCTAAATTTTTATTTAAAAAATGGCACTAAATTCTACATAATTCCTATAAATTTAATCAAAATCAGTTAAAAACGTCTGATATGTAGTATTTTGAAGAAAAAATAAGGTCACACAGAAATTAGGACACCTAACAATTATGACGAATAGAAATATGGGTAAAGAAAACTTATTTACAGTTAAAATTCAAGCATTTAAAAATTGTCGCAAATGAAAATTGTGACAAACGTAAATTATGTACGATAACTATTCGGGTACATAAAATTGATGTAAAATGCTTCTTGAGGTAAATAAAAATTAGACTAAACAAAAAGTAGTGCTTGCAATCGTGAGTCTTCTTGCATCTCACGTTTTCGGGTGCTTGATTAGAGGGAGTCCCCTTGCCTCTCATGTTTTGGGGTGCTTGATCAGCGTGAGTACCCTTGCTTCTCACGTTTTGGGGTTCTTGATTAGCGTGAGTCTGCTTGCCACTCACGTGTAGTTATAGGCAACATAATGGACAAGATGTTATCGGAAATGCTCAGATTGTTGTACACTCAATTCTCGAAAGTTAGCCAACCGAGGACGAAAACCATTACCAGCATTTTTGATGATTTTGGTAGGAATCAGAGCGTATTAATCAATTATTTTTTGTTGCAAGTCTGCTCAATTCTGAGGTTTGGTATTAAACACTCGATCTTTTAGATAAACCAAAGAAAGTAGTCCAGAGTTGTTAATACAGGTGATCTAGCTCGCAATTCAATTGTGCTTCTACGTCCAATCCACCGATCATCAAACACTGTATTTAAGTTCTCGCGAAAGTCTCGTCCGTAGTGCGGCAGAGCAACATCCTGTTGCGACCAATGAAACCAATGAAACGGTTGTGTCATTAAAGTTTTCCCCAGTAATCTCTCTTATTGTAGGAACTATTTCATTTCACGGCATCATCTCATACCTATCAGCATTTAAATGACCCTTCATGAAAAAATGGTATTATTTTTCATTGTTGAATATTCCAGCCCAAGCGTTCAATTTTTGTGGATATTGCGACTTCTCTTCTCATGTCCAATGACGGTTTGCATCTGCCCAATATCTACAATTATGCTTATTTTCACCTCAGTTCAGTTGAAACATTTTTTGAACGAACCAAAAATTGGTCTCTGAAAAATGTAAGGCAAAGACAACTTACTTATGTATTGTGCTTTAAGGGCCTTACGTATAGAACTATGCGGAACTTTGGTAAGTACTAACAAAACACGCAATGATTTCTCCTTATTTCCTGTTGACCTTGGTCTTCCTGATCTAGGTACATCTGTTACAGTACCTCAACCATGGAACCTTCTAATAGTTCATTCAATGTTTGATGTTGCCATTCCATTTGTTCCACCTCTACAAAATTAGATGAATAGTTTTTTCACTTCCATGTAAGATCGCGTTACTACACCCCAGCCTCTTATAATGAGAAGCGCTAATTTGAAAATGTACAATTCTAAACAAGTTTTGTGCGGAAAACGACTATCCGAATTATAAACAAATTTTGTGTGAAAATTTGTATAAATTTCCTATTGTAAAATGAAGAAAGCAATTCAACATTGCTTCTTTTTTTCAAAAATTAAAGAGTATAATAGAAAAGTGGAATGTTTCACAGATAAATGCTGTAGCTATAGGTTTGTAAAATGCAAAATGACTTACAATAATAAATCACTTTAGAAGAAAGAAAATTTACTACACTCAACTCGTTATTCCTGATAAAAGGCTGAATTCGATTCTATTTTATAACAAAAAAGTTGCAGCGTGACCTTGTTAATTATATTGTCAGAGCAAGAGGGAGAGCGGAAGAGAGACAGGGACAGAGAAAGAGGGAGGCAGGGAGAAAGATAAGAACAGAGGAGTGAGGTAGAGAAAGTGAAAGGGGGAGGGAAACAAAGGAAGAGGGAGGACGGCGTGGTGAAAGAGGGAGGGAGATGACATATGACCTGAGTACATTTTTGAACGTAAAATTTACCGCTCTTTCCATTGTCGACGTCAAATAAGGGGATTCCGACTTTTTTTAAAGTTAACCTTAAAATGACCTCGAAGGATATGTCCAAGGTTATGTCTAAGATCACATCTGAATGAACCTTGCTAAAATAAATAATTAAGTGCGTTATGAATTATTTATATAAACTGTGCTTCTCAGATGTTTCAAAATCTTCCTTTAGTTTAAATAACCTTTGAGTGACAATCAAGGTCACTCATGACCGATTGCTAACGTTCTTTAAGAGTATTGCTACTAAAAAAACGGTTGAGCTTGAAATAACCTTAAAGTTCATCGTCAAGGTCAAAACCTTGGGTCAAGCGTAAAAACTGGGAGTTTTTTAAACAAATTTAATCAAAATGTTTTAGACAAAAGAAAATATACTTTACTTACTCATCAGGTAATGTGGGGGCACCTTCTTCTTGTCCTGGGGCGTTCACGTGATAAACGCAAAAGTTTTCTAGCAGAACACGCATATCGATGTAATTGAAAAATGCCTGGAAGCTCGAGATATCTGAAAATAGACCAAGCAGCAGCAAGTATAGGTTCAGGTTTTGGAATATTTAGAAAAAACGAAGACATCAGAACTGACTAAAAAAATATCTACGTCTTGTGTCAAAGAAAGATATACAGCTATGTACACACAGTTAAAGACTTGCCAAAAGGTTAAGCGCGGGATTTCACCGAAAGCGGTTGCAATTCTACAAAATTGCACGCTCTCTCGGCGAAATCGCAGTATCATTTTAGCTACAACTACGTTTCCCTACCGTGAAATAGGAGGTTACAGTATGCTGTAACTGTACCTGCTGTTACTGTTGGGCAGAGCGGTATTAGGTATAATGACGTAAGAGCGACAGAGGTAGTAATAAAGCACTCTTAGTGCCACATTATGCCTTTGGATGAACGCTTTTCCCACATTATTTGAAAAACTAGATTGTATGTGTCCTAGATGTTCGGCATGTACACGGCACGCTCTACAGCTATCATCGGGAATGTCTTCGCATAAAATTTGGCTAGGGTATGCTAAAGTGAAAATGACACCGTCTTTATAGGCAAAAATGAAACTCTCCTCGCTTGACTTCAATCTTCGTGATTTTAAGAAAGTCAACTTTAGTTTAGACAGTACCAGGGGTCAGTACTCTGGATGGATAACGTTCGATGAATCGTGTTTTCAGACCATAGTAATAAGAGTCTCGCGTTCATTTGTGACTATATGTGATATACATATAATAATCATGTTGTGAAGATATTCGAGATTCAGTACTGTGCGACCACCTTCACGATGTGAAGTGTACAGGCGCAGAATAGAGGTCTTCGGGGATGCCATTCAGTTTTACTTGCTTTAAAATAACCTTGGCGCATTTTGTACCTAAAACTCTATTCAAGTCTCCAGAATGTATTTCTCGACAATCCCTGGAGCTAGACATAGTTGTTTCTTATTTTTAGCATAGATCATAAGATCATTCATACGAAATACGGGAGTGATATTACGCTTCGGATATTCCAATTTGCCGCAGAAGAACCATTCAGAATGGAAAAGTGCGAGAGATAGTGCAAATAATGTGAAACAAAAGAACAGAGCGTTTATGGTGTCGTCCTGGCAAACAGCTTTCTGAAAGGTGAAGTTGTGAGTTGTCACACGGCATGTTCCATATCTGATAGTAAATGTGGTCTTCCAAAGAGGCCTCAGTCTCTTTATGCACCTTTCAATGTGTGGCAGCACCTTCAAGGTTAGGAAAAAACTGTTAATATTGCTTGAGCGACCACTTCTCTGTTCTAAATCTCTCTTAGGTTCAGATAGTATCCATATTCTGTCAACAATATGCTTTGCTGAGTGTGTAATAACCGATTCGTATTGTGCGCGCATACAATCAGACCCTAGCAATGAAATGGTAGCCAGATGTTATGTCACAAATTGCACACTGAATATGGGATGCGTACTGTTTTACCCAGCCTATCTTTGTGCTGAGTTGATGCTTACGCATTTTGGTCACATGATAATCGTTGGTTTTTTTACGGTTTGCATCTAGCATAGTTCTCGCTGTATTTTACACACTACAATTAATAATCCAGAGGTCGCACAATTATGACAAATGTCCACAAAGCGCGCAATGCAGTTCAGCCAAATCTTAAAACTTAAAAAACCTGAATGTGGATGTTTCGCATAGTCCTTAATTATCGCTCTTCCTGTTATCATTGTTTTTTCTACGAGCAGACAGGGTATCTGCTAAATGTGGTTACGATCATTAATAAGCAGGCGCAAACAATTGTTCCAGAATGGACCCGGCGAATAATCCCAAGCGGACGCATAACAACCGTGCTGAAAGTTGAATGGCATCTGGCTGAACTACCTCAAATGGTGGCTTTGGGATACCTGGCGACTTCACAGAGTATACTCTAACAATCTTATGCTCGGATTCGCAATTCAACAAGGATGGACGAACCCTTCACCCTAGCTGTTCGAGCCTTGAATTGCATGAGCTAATAAAGACACTTAATACAATGGATTGGCAAAATCTCAAAATTTTCGAGTATACACATCGACTTAGAGCGACCTGCTGGAGTGCTACGATACCAGTATGCCAAAAAAAATAAAAACGTTACATGGCCCAAAGCAAACTCCATGGCGCGAGAACCAGACAGAGCTTTCGGAATTTTCGCATTAACGTCTGCGAAATAATATGACATAAAGAAGAAATGCTGGCGGGCATTAAATAAAGGAAGGGCAATATTCAGGATCAGGAGAAACATCAACATCCAAGTTCTTCTCCGGCGAAAGATCTGGCTAAACTGGATGACGAGTTTTGTGGAGATTTTCGCGAACATTCCAACCTCTGAACTATCAATTTCAGTTTGCATAATGAGATAGGAACTTTGGAAGATGCAAAACGTAAAATAAAACGAACGGCTGATGACGAGACGAAAATACACATGCACCAAGTCGGCAAAAAAATAGGCTGGCTAAGACAGGACACGCTGGACACTCAGTGTGTGCTGGCTATATAACATCTGACAGGAATTAAACTGCGAGGGTTCGACAGTTCGCTTGCAAACTGCGGATCAGTCCTCACACACTTAACAACTCAAAGCTGCTGACCGTCAAGGAGCATGTTATTGACAGAATATGGGGACTAACTGACACTACGAGAAGTCAAAATAGAATGGAGAGTTCGCTAAAAGAAAGTAAACAGTTTTTCGCTGACCCTTTTCGACTTTTCTAAGTCACTCCAGTTACTAAAGACCACCCGTCCAAACCAGAGGAGGTCGAGACGTTTGGAGAGAAGTCAACGAATTCCAGCATTCACTGAACTAAAACTCAAAGAACATAAATCGCTTCAAAGAGATATTCTAAACCCTTAAACACCTGAATAGTAACGGCAACCTATTACTACTGAGGAGGTCGAAAAAGAATTAAGAGGCATATTCAGTTATTGGAATAGATAACATCACAACCTTCTGTTGGAAGAAGTTTCTTTCAACCCACCAGCATCTGAACCGCATTTTCACCTTGTGTCTAAATTCGAAGGATTCTATTTTGGAGTGTTTGGTGGAAGTACGCACAGTGCTCCTCCCGAAGAGGGGAAACTTGTCAGTTGGAGGAACACGTGTCTCTCTTGCTGCGTATGAATTTCTTTATTTGATCTAATTTCTCAAGTGCTAGATTTTTTCTTCGTCTATTATCAAACTCGTTTTGTGCTTATTCAACTGCTGGTATAAGTTTTTGCTCTTGATTTTGTGATTTTCTGTCAGAAATTTGACTCGAATTTTGTCTTTTTAAGGAACTTGTGGCCTTAAACAGACATCTTTATAAAGTAATTAAACTCCATAAAAGCCTACTCAGAGAAAACAAAAGGGACGTCAAACTACTTTAAGCTGACACAGCTCAACTGACAACCTATGAGACGATAAAAAATCTAACAAGGAACTCTTCTCCTTCGTGCTCAACACTCTCACTAGCGCAGGTCTCTCATTTAATGAAACGAAAATTGATACCATTTAGCATCTGGGAGAAACGCCCGTTCTCGTGCGTTTCACTTCTGACAGATGGAAG
Source organism: Belonocnema kinseyi (assembly GCF_010883055.1). NCBI lineage: Eukaryota > Metazoa > Arthropoda > Insecta > Hymenoptera > Cynipidae > Belonocnema > Belonocnema kinseyi. Next base: position 132,892,702 of record NC_046664.1, on the reverse strand, counting down.
CAGGAGGTTCTCAACGAACGCTCATATTTCCAAGAGTTGAACCTTTCGGTCACACTTGACAGATCACCAGAAGAGACAAGGACGCTTCCTGGACTCCTTTATAGGAAAAATGTCTTCAAAGCCGGAGTAGCCTGAGTCTAAGAGTCACAAAGCTACTAAGCCTGGTATGGTTTAGCAAATTGCGGCAAAGAATAAAATAACTTTACAGGATTTAGAATTCCCTGCTTGGATCCCTGATTTTTATAAGCAAATCTTTATTCAACTTCGAAATATTATTAATTCCCCCTACATGTATTTTCGTGAAATTTTGGCGCAGGACATTTCAATTTATTTGGGTAATGTGTGTTTTAAACCATTTCCGGCGTTATATCGAGTTATCCATATTTCGCCTTTTTTGAGGTGGCAATTTTATTACAAGTATGTGCAACCTGAATGACCTGTAAGGGTTATTTCACCTCGAAAATTCTGTACCATTGTATATACGAAAATCATTAGGCACTGATGCCAACGAAATGGGGAAGATTCTTGTTGAAATTCTTGAGATTAGTGTACTAATGATATTAAATGAAAGATTTCCTAAAGATTTTCTAAGCAATTACACTTTTCTTAGTTTCAGGGGATGGTTGTTAACGATCTTATTGTGTGTAACATCGGCTCAATAGACCTAATTTGTAATTTTGAAGTACTTTAATACCTACGATATCCGGTCATCTTCCGGTTCGCTTTGATATTTCGAATTTCGTGCGAAATTTCTAGGAACTTCGCGTACTCCAATGGCGAAATAAATATCGTAAATAATAACTTTGTCACAATCTCAACTGTCGCCGATAATTAGCATTTAGTTTGCAAAGCTTAAATGGCATAGTCCAGGGAAAAACCTTGGGATGTTAAAAAACAAAGTGTAACGCGCCGTAAGCTAAGCCAATCTTTAAATGTCTTTAAAGGTTGAGTTTTTCTGAAATGGAGGGGACAAAATACCTAGAAATCAAAAGATCTTTCATGAAGCTACGTAGGTCCAAGAACAGGCAATGCGAATCTTCATTGCTAGATTCACTAGCGGCTTTTAAATTATCCGAAGGACTTTTAGACAGCCGTCAAAAGATTCATGTTCCAGTCTCCTTCGATTAACAATGTAAGTATGCATGTATGGCAACACCTTCTTTTTTCTCCCTATCCGATTAAATTTCTCCTTTGCATATAGTTGATTGTAATAGAACAACCTTTATTGGACTGTGATATCTCGATTAATGAAATTAAGACCTCCCCAGTGGGAAACAAATTAAGGATTTCCTAGAGACGTTTTTGGCACATCATTAAGACGTCTTTTATAACATGTCTTTTGATCGTCCTAGGGATGCTCTTGAATCGTCTAATGTCAGTACGAAAGATGTCCGGAGAACGTCCATGTCTTTAAGACGTCTTTAGGTCATCTTTAAGATATTGGACGTCTTGAAGACGTTGAATGCCCTGTCACAGGACGTCCTAGGAACGTTCTGAGGACTTTCTTGGGATTTTCATAGTTTTGTGATCACCGGGTCTTTATTAAGATTCAAATGTAATAAATCGCCGAGCGACGATAAGATACCCAATGAATTTTTCAAAAACCTCCCAAGAAATTTGGTGCAGTAATTAGGGTGCCTATTAAATGAGATCAAGGCTGCGAAAAGAGTCGCATTCAGCTGGACTAAAATGCATACATTTATGTAGCATAAAAACGGTGATAAACCGAACCCTCATAATTATCGGAGAATCATCCTGGTAAATAGTATTCATAAGATATTTTCTCAGATTCTTTTGACAACATTGACTGCGCGGGTCGACGAGGTATACATTCTCTCAGAAAATCAGGCCGATTGCAGGCCTGGAAGAATTTATTGATAAAGAATAAACGGTTAGATAGAAAATGAATAAATACTCACAGTTAAGGCCTAAATCGTGATAAGTAAGAATCACCGGTTTTCCTCGATTCCCTTGAATCGCTACAAGCAAAGTTCCCTTATCTGTTTCAATTCTTTCTTCTTGAACGGAACCATCGTCTCTTGTCAAATACCTTAGCGCTGGGAATTGTAGTTGAATGTTCTTTAGTTCTATATCATCCATACTGTCCGAAGGCATCGTGCTAAAAATGAATAAATTACACTAATTAATAATTCAAGCATTATTGTTTCAATTTAACCATACATAGAAAAAAAACTTACAAGGAGAGGCTATGAACGTAGAAAATTCGATTTGGCCCATTATTGCATACCCGCTAAGTAAAGAATAGAGAACAATTTATATTTTTAGTTTTAACTCAAAAGTAGAATTGATTCCATTTAATTAAATATAAGATGTTTCCTTTGGGTAAAATGCACATTCGACTGGAAAGATATTTTAAGTCCCAACCGAGAGACACTGAAGTGAGGATTTTTACTGTCATTGTCATATTGCATTAAAATACAGTCTTAATATGCAACTATGCCAAGAAATTTATCACAGGAAAACCAGTTTGAAAAAAATAAATATTTTACAGACAACAAAATCAGTTCCATATTCCCTGTTTCTTCAAATATTATCAAGCGCAATTCGAATACATTATCACTAATAAAGTTTTACGTGAAGAATCATAAAAATCAGAATTTTTACAAATATTTTTAACTAAAAAATCAATCAATTGAAGAACAATATGTATCAGAAACTGGTAACATTTTTTTAAATTTTATATCACAGTAAACTTTCGGAATCAGGCGGCAGAGTATTTAAATACTTATTTGAACCCATAAAATAGGGTGTCTGCAACTAAGGTGACTATGACTCGGCGAATATTCCAACGAGCGTGTGGCAACCAGGTAGGAACGATAAAGTAGAGTAGCGGTACACTTTTAATACTTTATTCAGAGAATTATACTCTCCTACATCGCTTTAGACGAATATATAACGAAAATGTACTGTATTTATGCACTAGGCATTTGCACAAACTATAAGAAAATGTAAACAAATATAAGAGATTATATAACGAGTATGGTTTTGAAAAGAAATATATTATATAATATTTGAAAAAATTACATTACTAATTTAAAGAACATGAATTGGTGAATATGTGTTATACCTAAAAAAAAGTCAGATGCCCGAACGACCTTTCGAATATGACTTCGTACAACACCTCGGGTAATGGTCGTCATAGAAGCAATGGGTATATGTAAAAGCATATATGTTTAACATTAAAATAGTCAGTTGTGATACAAATCATCAAAATAGGTGATTTACTACAAGTGCGAAAATTGAAGTATCAGCCGAAGATTGGTGGATGAGCGATGTGAAATTTGCAGTTCCTACAATTTCCTTATTCGATTTTTCCGATTTCTTACAAAATTAATTTTAATAGGAATGTAATAACTCAAAAATAGACTTCTGGTGCGTAATTTTGTGCGCTTCAAAGAGTTTTTGAAAAATTACCTTCTTTTAGTTGGAATGAATTCTTTTTAAAAACTTGTATAAATATATAATTACTCAAAGATGGACACTCTCGGGTGCCCTTTTTGTGCATTTTTGTGCATTTACACAACTTTAAGAAAAAGCACTTACTTATGATTTAAAATCATGCATCTGCAATAAAAAATTACATTACCCTGTTATAATATGAAATGTATGGATGCTAGAAGGATTTTTCCTGTTTGACTTAATCGAATATTCAAAGAATTTCAATAAATGAAAGCATCACCATTGATACCTGAATGATGGTGGTCTAAGGAAGATTTATGCAATACTTTAATAAGATTCATTGAATACGTATACTCTCCTCAGTGCAAATAATTCATCTTGGTTGTCATTAGCCAAGACATAGCCAATATTTAGTCAAGACGCTTTTGTCAGTTTCGCCGTTGGCCGCCAGCGAGACTTCATTTCATGACTTCAAGTCGAACTCAAAGACACCGGCAAATATTAAGGTCACAAATTGGTAATATAATTATCTTTAGAAAAAATTCTGTTTATTTATCAAAACTTAAACTTCTCGTCTTAAGCCAAGTCCACCACTGACCAACACAACTCTGTCCACCATTCTGACCAACATTCATTTATTTAGGGGCGAACACACCGTATACAAAAACTAAGGAGACGTACCCAAATGAGTTGGTGAATTCTAAAAAGGTTAGGTGATTGGTGTAGATTTGAAGTAAATTAAAAGAGCAAATAATATAATATCACAAGTAATTGTAAAGAAAAACGGTTTATTATTAGCAATTTGCCCCCCCCCCCCGATTTCATGCATGCATTATTCCTGCCGAAGTAGTGTAACTGTCCAATTTTCGGCAAGCTTACTCCGAAAGTGGTTCCTTATACATTAAATGACAACAAACATGCTCCCCGTATAAACAGGCAGATTAAACGAGCATGCAAGATATCAATAATACATGTTTCACCAAATTTCTAAACAAACTTTGTGAGTGTGCACAACTCAGGGGCTGCTTGCAATTATCGGTTATATAAGACTACTAGCGCTCAATTTTATTAACTCAGAGAGCTTGAAAAAAATGTATCAGACTTTAGGTTTTCAAGCGTATATTTAAATATGAAATTATTATGCGAATCTTTATTTCCGAATGAAAACGATTATAGCAAGTATATTTGTTGAAATAAATAAGAAATACTGTTAAATTTTTCTAGAATTCAGCTGCTTCGATTGATCTCCATGTACAGTTGCTCGTGATTTTCTCTAAAACAATAAATAACTATCGTCTTACCACTAATATTTTACATCACTTTGTTACTTTTAGGCAAATACTACATTTCTTATGAGCAGTTTATCATTACAATTAAAAATGTTCCATTCACGCATAATTAACTGAAGTACAACAACGTGAATTTTCTGAACATTACTAACGACGTGGAATTTTGGTGGGATACCACCCATATGGTGTTTTTGGGTCAATAAAATAGTATTTAATTGCAAAAAATTACAATTACTGGAGCGTGCACAAAGAAGGCAAGAGTTTAATAATAAAGTATTAATTGCTAAGATCTGGGTTGACTCATAAATTAAGAGGGCATTTCTGGAGTCAACACAGAGCTTTGCAATTAATATAGTCGCCACTAACTTTTCCGTATGCACTGATAGCTCTCCGAGATAACTTATATAAAAGGTTAATAAAACCATATTACGAATATTTTGCGTAGGTTTTCAAAATCTTGGATGAACCATTTACAGTTAGCAGCGTTATAAGCAAATAATTTTTCAACAAAATTAACATATGTGCACAGTTTCCCAAAGACTGCTTCGAAACGTATACCTAATATCATTAATAATATTGTTTACTCTTTAAAAACCCACTTTATTAATTGTTTATGACAATTGTTATGAATTCAGACTTTTAATAACTCAAAAGTCTAAAACGCAAAATTGAATATACTGATAAGAAATTATCATTTTTTAGTGCATTCCTTTTTTTTAATTTTCTTGCGGTGTCTTATATGAATACTTAAAGTTTTACCCGGTGCCGTGTGGAGCGTTGAGCTTTTTGCATAGATAAGCATATGATTTATTAATGTTTCAAGCGACGAATACCTCCAGGAGGCTCTCTTACATGCATCTTGCATTGTTAGCCTAAATTAAGTTGACTGAGAGAGTTATTTACCAAAAATATCCCATTGTGAAAGAACATTTAACATGAGAACACGCAACAGGCTGAATTAAGTACGAATTCGTATAAGGCTAGGCTAACGCGCCTAGACCTTCAGATTAAAACTGGCATGGCTTAATCATAGGGAAATCAACGCGCATGTAAATTCTTCTAAATCCGAACCGTTAACGACAATAACCGAGATTTTATAAAATAAAGACATTTTTTATACCGCGAAAAACATATCACCAGCAAACTCTCCTTCTAGAACCACTAATCCTAATGATCCTCTACAACAAACGCTATCAAAATTAGAAATAATCTAGAGTAGATGCAATGCTTTAGAAAATTGCAGAAGTAGCATTTTCCAGTCAAATATTCGAGAAGATCAAGGAATAAGTGATGACGAGGATGAAAAACTCGCAGAGGAAGTTAAATACGATATTTTTTTTAACTTTAATATTAGTTTCTGAATTTAAAGGGATAGAAGTTGAAAATTTCGTTTAATTAATTAGGCGAACAAAGAAGAAAACTAATAAAAATGAACGTGGAATTCTGTTAGATGCCATTATTACTGAAAAATTAACTGATCGTTGAAAAGGATGCGTTCGCGTAGACGGTGGCGATACGCAAGGAGAATTACTAGGCAGTCTGATAAGTACCTGAAAATTCTAAGAGATGGCATTAGTATTCACTAATGTGAACCATTTTCGTCGAGCTTGATCCTTCAAATGACGCCTGCCAAACTTCAGCCATTTATGTTTACGCATTTACAAGTTACAGCACTGAGAAGCGACTAACCTCCGAGTTTTTTTTAATATGGAAAAATCTGAATTTCGAGTTTTGATCAAACACTACTATCTTTGCAAGAAAACGATATCCGAGACCAAGGCCAAGCTGGATAAGTATTACCTTGACTCTGCATTGTCGATTGGAACGATTCATAAGTGGTTTACCGAGTTTCGTTGTGGCCGTACCAGCACAGTTGATGCTGAACAATCTGGGAGCCCAAAAGAGGTCACTACACCAGAAAATGTCGAAAAAAATTCATGATATGATGTTGAATGATCCCAAAGTGAAATTGAGAGAGGTAACTAATGCTGTAGGCATATCATTGGAACGTGTGGGAAATATCGTGCATTCAGTTTTGGGCATGAAGAAGCTCTGCGCGCGATGGGTGCCGCGTTTGCTCACAGTCGACCAAAAAAGAATTCGTGTGTCAACTTCCCAGCAGAATTTGGCATTATTTTCGCGTAAGCCGACCGAGTTTTTGCGCCGATTCATAACCATGGATTAAACCTGGATCTACTACTACACTTCTGAGTCAACGCAACAGGCAAAACAGTGGGTTCCACCGGGCCAAAGTGCACCGAAACGTCCAAAAACGCAACAATGGGTCGGAAAGGTTATGGCCTCCGTATTTTGGGATGCACATGGCATAATATTCGTGGACTATCTTGAAAAAGGTAAAACCATAACCGAAGCATACTATTCATCATTATTGGACCGATTGAAAATCGAAATTGCCGAAAAACGACCGCATTTGAAGAAGAAAAAACCGCTTTATCATCACGACAATGCGCCTGTTCATTCATGCTTAGTTGCACAAGCAAAATTGCATGGAATCGGCTTCGAATTGGTTTCCTCAGCCATCGTATTCACCAGACCTGGCCCCAGCGACTATTACTTGTTCCCTAACCTGAAGAGATGGCTCACCGGTAAGCATTTTTACTCAAATGAGGATCTCATAGCTGAAACTGAGGCGTATTTTGGAGACCTTCCGATCGAGTACTTTTCGGACGGTATCAAAAAGTTAGAAAATCGTTGGACTCGCTGTATCGACCTAAAAGGAGAGAATGTTGAAAAATAAAACCGACTTTGGCTAAAAGAACGTCTCCATGTTTAATTTTTCCGGGACTTATCAGGCTGCCTAGTATTTGACAGATTGCGATTATTATTTGGAGATAGGGAAACTTTAAACTCGTTACAAAAACAACGCTAGTCAACAATTATGGGACAAAGTGAAGGTTTAGATAGTTTCATATCAAGATTCATGAAAATTTAAGACAAGATACATTTTATTGATAATATGAATGTTGGACTAAAAATGCACCTGCAATATTCCAGCGGATAATGAACAACGGATTAAAAGCTTTGATAGAAAACGGATGATTTGTTTATATGGACGATATCGTCAATTACGAGAAAACATTAACAGAAAACAACGATAATCTCAAAATATTATTTCAATGTTCAAGACAAATTAATCTCAAATTACAACCCGATAAGTGCGAGTATCTTAGGCCAGATCTCGAATACTTAGGGCACGTTATAACATTTGACGGAATAAAACCTAACCCCCACAGAATTGTCAAAATAAAGAATTCCCTCTAACCGAAAAATAAAAAAGAAATTAAAAATTTTTTAGGACTTGTGGGCTATTATAGAAAATTAATTTCAAACTTTTCAGCGATTGCTAAGCCTTTGACTAGATTAGTTAAAGCTAATGTACTATTCAAATTTGGACAAGCGGGAAAGTATTCTTTAAAAACTAAAAAATTGCTTGATCACAGCTCCTGTATTAACATATCCAGATTGAAATCAAGAATTTATGTTTACAATTGATGCATCCAATTATGATATAGGAGCAATAATATCACAATGTCCTATTGGCGCGGATAAGCCTCTCTCATTCTCTCATATGCATCAAAAACTTTGAATAAAAGCGCAGCCAATTTTACAACGACTGAGAAGGAATTGTTTGCGATTGTGGTGGCAACTAAACACTATTGCCAGTATCTATATGGGAAAAAAGTTTAAATTATAACAGAACATAAACCTGTAATATGGCTTATAAATATAAGAAATCCATGCTCGCGAATAATGCGATAGAGACTGAAATTACTGGAATACAAATTTGAAATAATGTATACAAAAGGAAAGTTGAATACTAATGCGGATATGCTCTATCTAGAGTAAAATATGGAAACGGGAAAGAAATAAATATTATGAAAAGAATGGACAATGACAAACTTACAAGTGAAGATTCTTGTGATGAAGACAATAGAATCCAGCCAGAGGAAGTCAATGAGTTTAATTCTCAGATTAAGGTTAACGAAAAAACACAAAGAAAGATTAAACATCATCAGATCATACTTGCTTAAGAATACGGACCTCATAGAACAAAAGAAATTTAAATTACACGGTTACCGCCACACGAGGTAAAATTATACATTGGACCAAACGAAAGTCCTTCAGATAAGCTGAGTTTATCAAGATCACTCTCATAGACACCAACAAAGTGCTAATTAGAACATAATATATTCACGACCGAGAAGTACTACAACTAGTCGGCAACAATTGGCAAGGAGAAAAAATTAACGTATTCGTCTACCGACCGCCTGTGTGTTTTAATGAGCAAGATGTAATGAGAGAAGCTGAAGAAGAAGTTCTAGGAGGACATTATGTTCTTGAAGAAACTCTTCAAAAAATTAAAGACACGAATGGCTCAACATGACGAAAAACGTGGAGGAATACATAAAGCACTGCGACACTTGTCAACGGAATAAGAATATACATGAGCGAACTTACCAATATACTACACCAGACATTCCTAGTAAACCAAATGAAGAAATGTCAATTGATTTAATGGGAACCTATGAAACTACGAAGAAGCAAAATCGATACATTTTAGTGGTTCAAGATTACTGAACGAGGTTTCTGACTATTGAAGCGTTATCAGACAAATCTTCGGCAGCAGTGGTGCCAGCACTGTGGACTACGTTTTCAAGGATTTATGACAAACTAAAAATTATTTTAACCGACGATGGGACAGAATTCGCATCACGGGAATTTGGTGAGTTGATGAAAAAATTAAAAATTTAACACATTTTCACCTCTAATTATCACCATCAAAGCAACAAAAACGGATAAACAGGGTACACACCGTATGAGTTAAGAATGAAAAGGGAACCCAATACTATTTTCGACGGAAACATGAACACTAGGGATTTAGAAGAGATCATCGAAACTTAACGTGTCATAACAGAAAACAAACTGGCAAATGCTCTAGAGAGAATTGAGTTTCACCAGGATCAAAACCTTGACCCACTTCCTACACCTTTACCTAAGATTTACAGAAATTACCTAGGCCTTGACCGAAACTTCAATCCCAAATCGTTGTAAGAATTGTGGAAAGGACCTTATGGTGTACTAAATGAGACGAAACAAGTTAGCTTTGAAATAAAAGTAGGGCTAGACCGTTAATTGTATCACACATACGACATTAAGCCTTATTTTTCGGTTTCGGTTGGGGCTGATAATACTTGTAATAATGATAGCTCCCTATCTACAAGCTAAGTCATTTAAAATAACACCGTTGAACAATGGCGACATTATATACATAGGAAAGTTAATCGAGATAAATGTATGTATGAGCTCGCTCCTACTTAGAACATAATCAAAAAAAGATTAAAGTAGCTTCAATAACTATAAGTCATACTTGCACCATCAAAACTTCTTTATGTAACACGTATGCAAGGATCCAAAAACCGAATGAGCGAATTAAAGATTTCGATCAAAGAATGCAAAATATAAAGAAAGTCTATTAACTGATGGTAAAAGGGGAATAATTCACCCTAACATAATTTCCGCTATTACTTTGTTTAATATTGCGCAAACAAGAACATGTTATAAATTTCCCTGCGCCTTTAGAAGAACGATATTTCTCTACATTAATCGATAGTATCAAGATAGCAATAACATTTAAAAATCAAAGAGCGATGATTATTTTCAAAATTCATTTACTAAAAGAAAATTTGTACAACTTGATTAGAGACATGCCAATACCTCAAATAGGATGGTTTGATAATTCTCTTATTATACCAAATACTCATATGATTATATTAGATCAAACTGAAACCATGTTTATACCCAATTTTGAAACTGAGCTATTTAATATGAAAAAAAAGATAAATCCCTAAAGTTCAATTTAGAGGCTGGAGGGGGGGCGGGGTTGGAGCGTTGAGCTTTTTGTATAGGTAAGCATATAACGCAATTCATCTTTTAAAAGACGAACGCCTCTAGGAGGCTCTCTTACATGCAGCTTGCATTGTCAGCGATATGCGTCCGCGAAGTGATAACCGGTACCTATGCTACTGTGAGAAACGATGCGATAAAACGTCAGTTATAGTCCTAACGAGTGAACCGGCAGGTCGTATTGTTGAGTAAAGCAGTCGGACATTTTTTTTATTACATTATTGTTTAATGGAGTGAAGAATGGGAATCGTTAATTTCTATTTCTAAAATTTAAATAAACCTTACTTCAGTTATATACGACAACCTGAATATATGTTTGAAAAATTGAAACGTTTTTTACAAGTTCTTAGGGTCAACTAAGCGGAGTACTAGACTTCTATAACCGATTATTACAGGTAGTCTCTCAGTTGTGCAAACATGCAAAGTTTCTGTATAGTTTAAATAAATTTGTTATTTTTATCAGGAAATTGGGCGACACATACTATTAATATTTCGCGTGTTTTTTTAATATGTCTCTTTGTCTCATCTGCCTGTTTATACAAAGAACTCGTATATTGTCACTTCATGTGATAATGTACTACATTCGAAGCAAGTTTTCCAAAAATTGTACAATAAGAAACCTTTTTTTATATTAAATTCTAATATTCTATTATATACAGTTTTATATTACTTAAAATCTGAATTTTATATTATTATTGACCAGATAAACGTTTATTTTTTGGCCTGCTAGCCTTAAAAAATTGACTTGCTTACACTTCCATTTTTTTACCAAATTTTCTTACAACTATTTCTTACAAAGTGCCATCCATTTACACCTTACAGATAATCCGCTCGTTTCTATAGCCTAACCTTTCCCGCTGCGCCTCGCACGCATTTCGCTCTTTTATCGCTTTGCCTCGCATTACCAGCCTCTGTCTCCGCGGCTAACACGTAATACTTAACTACTATTTACAATATTTACATTTTTCTTACATCTACCTTCTCTCCTATGTACAACCTTTCCTTCTCCATTCCTCCTCCTCCTTCCTTCTCTTCTTCTCTATCTTACCCAACACCCCCTTCACCCATGCTACTGCCCTTTTGTCCCCCCTTTCATGCAACCATACCTCCATGCTTATCTCACTCCTTTCCACCTTTTCATACTTCTCCAACCAGTGCTCAACTTTTGCATCTATTATAACCATCCATGCAACCGCATCTCATTCTCGGTATAAGTCTCTGACTACCTTGCTCTCCTTTCTTACATAAATATTGCGCTCTCTCCCTTGGCATAATCCACACATAGTTCCCGTTAAGCCTTGACCTTCTTATCCTCTCCTTTCCTTCTGCCTTCTCTTTCTCCATGCCATTCTTTTGAACCAAATCATATACCTTCATTCCTTCCACGTGCCTCCTGCTAACTTCATCTATCTGCAATCCATTCGTTCTAAAATACCTTTCCCTTTCCACCTCCATCTTTGCACAACTACGTCTATTCCCCTTCTCCCACCAACACTCCCGAACCAATTTACTTCCCCCCTCTTCCAAAAATTTCTCCTCATATTTACACGCTCGACTCCCTATTATAATCCCTAAACACGTCCACTTTAAATACCCCTCCTGTATCCTATTTACCTCCTCACTTACCTTCCAACCCCACACCTCCACACCGTAAAATAAGACACTCATCACTAGCGAATCAAAAAATTTCATTCTCCTCACAAAATCATCTGCGAACAACCTCTCCCCCAGCCCCCACACCTGCCTCATCACCACATTTACCCTTCTCACCTTCTCTTTTATATGAGCATACAGTCCCCCATTCCATCGAAACAGGAAGCCCAAGTACACAAAGTTTTTCACCTCCTGTACCGCTTTTACCTTCCACTTCCACTCCCCTCCACTATCTCTCCCACCTCCCTTCCTAAATACCATAACCTTTGAATTGTCCGCATTTAACTCTAGCCTATTTTTGTCCAAGTATCTTCTCAACCTCTTCATCATCTCCTTTAAAGCCACTTCGCTCTTTGCCAGCAGCACTATGTCATCTGCATATGCTAGTGACAATATCCTGACTGCTTCTACCCTAACTCCTCCTAACACTCCAGCCGCTAGCTTACTTTCCATATCCGCGATCAAAATTGCAAAAAGCGTTGGGCTAAGTGAGCACCCTTGCCTCAACCCCCTATCCATCCAAAATCCCTCAGAGATTCCCTCCCCTCCTTTCACCCTATCTTTCGTCTCCTCATATACCTCCCTTATCCTCTCGAGCAGGACCCTCTTCACTCCCCACTCTTCCATTGCCTCTCACAACCTCCCTCTATCTACTGAAGGGAACGCGCTCTTTAGATATACAAAAAACGCGTACACTTTGGCTCCCTTTTTGGTTAGTTCTCTACCCATCACGTGTTGCAAGACGTAAATATAGTCAATAGTACTCCTTCTCTCTAAAGCCCGCCTGCGTCTGCGTATATTTTGTACGCAGTATTCATGAGCGTAATTCCTCCATAATTTTCCTGCCTCTCCCTATTCCTTTTCTTATACAGTGGTACGATCAACCCCTCTCGCCACCCTCTTGGGAATCCCTCCCCCCTCCATACTTTTTTCACTACCCCCTTCAGCCTCTGCCTTAACTCTTGTTGCCAAATAGCCAAGCTTCATTCTCTACCCCGTCCATCCCTGCTGCCTTAGATTTTTTCAATTTTCCTATCTGATTCTCTATCTCCTCGTCGTTCAGCTCCTCTCCACCTACCTCCCTCGTTCTTCTAATCCCCTCATCTCTCTTTAGTGTATCTGACCCCTGAAATGAATCTTTAAAAAATTTCCTCTATTCGTCGCTCCCTATCTTCTCACCTGTCCCACCCTACGTTTCCTAAACCTATTAATTATCTTCCACACGTCCCCTTTTGTCTTAAGACATCTCAAATCCTTTTCCAGCTCTTTTTCCTGTTCTTTCTTCTTACAGATCGCCCTAAACTCGTTCCTCATTTATACGTACTCCTTCCTTTTCGCAGTACCTTTCTTCCACATCCTGTACTACTTCCTCACCTTTCTCTTCATTATTTCAAATTCCCTATCGCACAACGGCTTCACCATTCCTTTCTTCTTCTTCCTAAATACCTTCTTTTGCACACAACCTTTCACTTTCTTTTGTAGATCCTCCCATATCTCGTCCACCGACTCCCCCTCAAAGCTTGCGTTGCCCAACTACTCCTGATACTTCTCTATCGCCTCTCTCGTACATGACATCCTCTCCCCTAACGACCCTTTTTCCCCACCCTGCCTTTCGCAAGCCTCCACCTGTATCCACAAACTCAATGGCTGATGCTCTGATTCCACCCTTCCTTCCACTGCGAATTCCTCTATCTCCTCAAACCCTTGCATATTCATAATCACGTAGTTTATCACCGAAACGACCCTCTTACTCACATACGTGTATTCGCCCTCTTCGTCTTCTTTCACCATAAAATTCGCCAACGCATACCCTTTATCCTCCATCCAGTCTCTAAGAATCTCCCCCTCTTTATTTATTATCTTATCCTTCGATTTTCTTTCAAAGCTCTCCTCTTCCTGGCACAGGCCCCCTTCCCGCTCAATTCTCGCATGAAAGTCTCCCCCATTACCACCAAACCCTCATCTCTCTCTCCTAGTAAGTTTTCCCCACTAGTCCTTCCTTTCCTTTTTACTTTGAACGCCTCCTGTAGGCTCCACATATACCCCCTTGGCAACTTTCGCTCTATTCTATCCCATTCCTTTCTCTCTACCCACGTCTTTACCAGTCCCATCACATCAAATTCCCGAATATACCTCCAGACATCCTCATCTTTTTCTTTACCCCTGCTACGTTCCAGTACAACACCTCTAACACTCCTCTACCCTGCTTTACTCCCACTCCCTACTTCCACCGAAATAAATTCCCCTGCACTTCCTTTAATACCTCCTTCTCCTCGTCCCATGCCCACATTTTCTCGTCTATTTTTATTCTCCTTTCTCCCTTCCATCCTAACTTTCCCTACCTTGCCTTTAAATCACTCTATGTTTTGTAGCAGCGCGTCCACTCTGTAGAGGTCGGAGTATAATGAACAAAAATTTCACAAACGAAAAATTTTGCAATTTTGACCTTGGAAAATATTAAAGCCCTAAATTAATAATTTAACTTACATTAGAAAAAAATCTATTAACTTCTTAAGATTTGAACTTCTCGTCTTAAGACAATTCTACCTCGACTGGTCTTAATATTTACAATAAAACTTCTCAGACGTCTTGGAAACAAACGCAAGACGAGCCAAGTCAAAATCAAGACGAAATATTTTTACCCGGGCTGCTTACTGTTTCACTGAATAGTAGAACACTTGATTACAATGATGCTATCGAGACGCATTTTTTTCTTTCCATTGTTACATAAAAAAAGAGTCTTTTTCAATAATTGAGCATTAACGAAAGTCTTTATATTCTCTAGCCTATATAAAAAAATCCGACAAAATGGCTTTACCGTTTGTTCTGAATCCTGTAACTCTGATTTACGCACGATTTCCATGGCCCTTGCGTCTCGCTCATGGCCGACGGCGAAACATAGCCGTCTTGAAAATTAACTCAAGACGGTGTGACCGGAAAATCCCTCTCATTGTGCACAAACTATAAAAATCGCCAGAACGTCCTTGGTCCGTTCCTAGGATGTTCTATGTCAGGCCAATCAACGTCTCTAAGACGTTAAATGTCCTGAAGATGACCTGAAGACGTTTTAAAGACATAGAGGTCCTCGGGACATCTTTCGTACTGACATTAGACGTTTTAAGATCATCCCTAGGATGACCAAACGCTATGTTATAAAAGACAACCTAGGGATGTCCCAAAGACGTCTCTAGGACGTCCTTAATTTTTTTGCCCACTGGGCTAGGCTTTCGCCTGCTTTTTGCATGTAGAGAGAAAATGGAACAAGCCCGAAAAATTTAGTGTTTAATTTTAGATTTAGCACGCAAATCTGCAAAGGGCACTAGAGAATTTCTGTGTACAAATGAAGTCGTTATAAGCCGCTACACTTAAGAATATAACATCCTTGTATCTATTTTCGCGTATACTGGAATGATCAAAATAACGTCTAGAATACCCCTAAGTTTTTACTAATGTTCTTTTTTCTTTTTTTAATCTTTTACTGGATTTAAGGGTGTTGGTTGAATCCGACTTTGAATTTTTTTTATATGATAGGTACGAAAGTTACTCAATATATACTTTTTCCCAAAGATCTTAGAACAAAAGAAAAAACACTTGTCAAATATCCAACGTTTTGCGAGACCCCTTTGTTGAGGAAATCATTGTTTGCCCGACAAATATTTATTTTATGAAAGAGAGAAATCAACGGGTAGCAAAAAAGAGCATTCAAACGATGAGAACTGTTCGCAAATTTATTTTTTTACTCACAATTCTGATATCATTGGAGAATCTGCGAACCCTATCATATTATCGAAAGGCTACGACTTGATAATGGTTACCTTAATTTGGGAAAATATAGCGCGAAATGGAGAAAAATGTAGAGAAAGTAAGAATGTCTTGTGTGTATTGTAACTGCAGTTTTACACGTCTACCAGGACAGCTGTCACCTTCGCGCCACTCATAGTATCAGGGCGCCTTATAACTAATACTCTTGATTCTATAGCCTAACCTTCCTCGCTGCGCCTGGTCCTGCTTTACAAAAATATCGCTATTTTCTTGCTATGCCTCGCATTGCCAGCTCTGCCTCCGCAGGCAATACCTAATACTTAACTATTAATTACAATATTTACAGTTTTCTTACATCAACTTACTCTCCCATTTACAATCTATCATTCTCCATTCCTCTTCCTCCTACTTTCTCTTCTTCTCCATCTCACCCAACACCCCTTTCAACCATGCAACTGCCCTTTTTCCCCCCATTCATGCAAACAACATCTCCATGCTTATGACACTCCTTTCCACCTCTTCACATTCCTCCAATCAGTGCTCAAATTTTGCATCACCCTGCTCGCACAATTAACACACACTCTTTTTTCTAAAAAGCCAAAACCTATTATAATTCTCCCGTGAAACCTTGACGGTCTTATTCTCTCCTCTCTTTCTACCTTCTCTTTCTCCATGCTATTCTTTTGAACCAACTCATATGCCTTCTTTCCTTTCTCGTGCATTTACATCACTTCATCCATCTACAATCCATTCGTTCTAAAATACCTTTCCCTTTACACCTTCATTTTTGCAACACTACGCCTGTTCTCCTTCTTTTACCAACACTCCTTAACCAGCTTACTGTCCACTCTTCCAAAACTTTCTCCTCACATTTACACACTCGACTCCGTGTTATGATTCCTAGCCTCGTTCTTCCTATCCCCCTGCTGACAATATAGTTCGGCGTATTTCTTGCCAACCCCAGTGTCCATTTTGCATACATCTCATGTATTCTATTTACCTCCTCACTTACCTTTCACCCCCACACCTTAACTCCGTAAAATAAGACACTTATCACTAGCCAATCAAACAATTTTATTCTCATTATAAAAGCATCTGCGAATAACCTCTTCCCTAGCTCCCATATCTACCTTGTCACCAAATTTTCCCTTTTTACTCTCTCTTTTATATTACCATCCACTCCCTTAGTCCTGCAAAATAGGAAGCCCAGGTACACATAGTGCCAGCAGCACTATGTCATCTGCATATGCAAGCGACCATATCCTGATTCCTCCTACCTTAAGTGCTCCTAGCACTCCGTCTGCTAGCTTACTTTCTATAACAGCGATCAAAATTGCAAAAAGCTTTGGGCTAAGCGGGCACCCTTGCCTTAACCCCCTATACTTCTAGAATCCCCTGGAGATTTCCATGAGTCTCCTCTTCTACCTCCCTTACGCTCTCGATCATGCCCCTCCAAAAAAGGAGCTATGTAAGCAACAGAGAAAGAGAGGCGATACTAAGATCAACCGCAGGCAGGCATTCGATAAAGAAAGAGCGATGATTCATGACCCAAAGAAACATCAACATTCAGGTTTCTCTCAAGTCTAAAGATCAGGCTGAAATAGATGATAAGCTGCGTGGATATTTTTTCGAAGAATCTGACCCCGAGATTATCAATTGTTGTTTGCATGATGCAGCGAAAGCTTTGATGAATGCGAAACGTAAAACAAAACCAACAGTTCATCATAAGAACAAAAGACGAATGCATCAACTCGCCATAAAGATACTCTGGGCAAGACAGTACGCGTCCCCATTCAGTGTGATTGACTACATAACTTCTGGCAGGAATTTTACCGCCAAGATTTAAAAGTTCGCCCATACCAGAGGAGGTCAAAGTATTTTGGAGAGAAATTTACGAAGTGCAGCATAGACTGGACGAAGACTCCGAGAGGATAAATAGCTTCAACGAGCTGTATGATGCCCTCATATTACCTGAGGAATAATGCCTATCCATTACAACTAAGAAGGTGAAAAAAGTATTGAGAGGTATGAAGAACTATTCTGCTCCGAGCCCAGGTAGTATCAATACCTTCTGTTAAAAGAAGTTTCCTTTCATATATAAGTATGTGGCCCGTATTTTCACCTCATATTCAAACTTGAAAGAGCTAATTCCGGAGTGGTTGTTGGAATAGCGCATAGTACTTCTGCCGAAAATGGGCAACCTAGCTTACCTAAAGAATTAAGGACTAATCACTTATCTGAACGTACTGTGAAAGATTTTCACAGCTATCCTAAATGATATGATTCCTTTGACAATCGGAACTATGTGGCAGGAAATGTATGAACGACGCGGCTCAAAGAAAGGCGTAGCAGCATATCGGGAGAACCTACTCATCGAAATATATACTTATCCCATATACTTATCATCTGTATTTTGGAGAGCTAAAAGGCTTATATAAAAATTGTGAGCTGCGTAGAGAGATTGATGCCGTTTTGGAAAACCAGATTTTATATCTCATCTGGAATAAATCGCGTGACAACTAACAAGGTTAACTTTCAGAGAGCTGTCTTTCAGGACGACATTATGAGCCCACTCCTCATTATTCTCACTATCTTTAGCACTATTTTTAGCCACTATCTTTAGCCACTATTTTTAGCACTTCGCCATACCGAGGAGAACTTTTGCGACAAACCTGCAAATCTAAAGCACAAAGAAAAATGCGCCAAGGTTTTTTGGTACCGAGAAAAACTTATTGGCATCCCCGAATACCCTTAGCTCGTCGATAAAAGCACTATACGACAGCTTTGCGCTGTAAAATGAAATCGTATCTATATCGTGAACTCACTCCTGAAAACCCGGATTCAGAAAGCACAGGAGAAAAACTTCAGTGAACTAGTTCCTCGATAAGAGGATGCACGGCATCTACCACAGAAATATGTTAGATTAGTCAATGTCATGAGAGCTAGATTTTGCTTTCTCTAAATCACCCGGAATGAATTCGAACACGAAGGGTTTCATTTTGGCTTGTCAAGATGATGTTATTTTCACCCTAACATCCCGTCGCCACGTTTTGAGCCAAGACATTCCCGATGATAGCTGCAGGGCGTGCATGCACACCCCAATCATCTGGAACACGTATATTCTGGTTTTCTAACTCATGCGGAAACGACCTACATCCAAAAGCACAATGCAACACTAAGATTGCTTTATTACCATCTCTGTCAGTCTTAAGGAATTAACCTTAATAACGCGCTGCTAACGCTCCTAAGGAAACAGAGTGAATTGTCGAGACTGAGAAGTGCCGCATATACGGGAACTTTATGATCTTGACCATTGTTTCTGTTGTACACTTGAGGCCTGACAGTTTTGAAGCCTGACAGTTTTGAAGACATCTGACTTGGTTGGTGTAGAGTCTCATGCTACAAGGAAAAAAACCGCGAGCATTTCTCAATCAATAAAAATGCACGCCAGACTCATTTAAGCGCTTTAGAAGATGATAGAATGGAAGTTGAAAGTCAACGTCATGGAGACGGTAGTGAAACTAGTGATCGAACAGAAAATAGTTCTGATGATTCCGATGAAAATGTCGAAAAAGATGAAGAATATGGCGTGCATAAAATGAAATTGAAGGTTTCAATATTTGTGTCGCAACTAGAACTGAATGATTTTATTAGAGATCTTGGATTACCGAAAGACGGCGCTGAATTTGCCGCTTCATTTCTAAAAAGCAGAAATCTTCTAGAGCCAAAGATAAAAGTTTCATTCTATCGCGACAGGGACAAAGAATTCAGAAAGTTTTTTGTTAAAGACGAAGAGACGTGTTTAGTGTACTGCACTGACGTTAACGGACTAATGAACCACTTGAAGAAAAATGTGTACAGAGACGAAGAATGGCGCCTTTTCATTGATTCGTCAAAACGCATCATTAAGGCTGTTTTAGGGCATAACACGAATACTTACGCTCCTATCCCTATAGCTCACTCAACGGTCATCAAAGAAGAATATAAAAATGTTAAAATGCTTCTTGAAAAAGTTAATCACACGAATCACAAATGGCAAATATGTGGTGATCGCAAAATCATAACAATGATATTAGGCCAACAATCGGTTTTCACGACAGAGCCATGCTTTATATGCATGTGGAATAGCAGAGATCGAGCCAATCATTACAGAAAAAAACATTGGCCTTCAAGAGATTCTTTCAAACCTGGTTCTCATAATATCATCAACCAAAGCCTCGTTGATCCAGAAAAAATTTAGTACCACCCCTCCACATAAAGCTTGGGCTCATGAAGCAATTTTTCAAGGCGTTAGACAAAGATGGAAAATGCTATAAGTATATATCCCTTAAATTTCCTAATGTTTCAGACGTTAAATTGAAAGAAGGAGTCTTTGATGGACCACAGATTCGAATATTGACAAGAGATACTAATTTCGTGAGCCACATGACGAAAATTGAAATGGACGCTTGGGAAAGTTTTAAAGCAGTAAACGAAACTTGCCTCGGTAACAAAAAAAGTCCAGACTATGAGAATATTGTTGCGAAAATGATAAGAAACTACAAAAAGTTAGGCTGCTTGATGAATTTAAAACTGCACTTTCGAGATTCCCATTTGGATAAGTGTCCAGAAAATGTCGGTGATTTCAGCGAAGAACAAGGGGAACGTTTTCATCAAGACATAAAAGTGATGGAATAACGATATCAGGGTAGATGGGACGAGGTCATGATGGCTGATTTTTGTTGGATGTTGAAAAGGGAAACGAATGTAGGTCTTAAACGTAAGCGTAACCCTTTGCATCGTTCCTTCGAAGAAAAGAGGACACGTTATAGCAGGCAGAAAATAGACTGAAGTAGGTCTATCAATCAATTTAATTACAGTAAAAAGCAAGATAAAATGTAAACACGAAACATAGTATAAATATATCCCTTAAGTTTAAGAAAAGCAGAGAGAAAAAATTTTTGAATAAAACCATTATTCATTTGCATGTTTAAGTTACAGTTCTACATTTTAATTGATACAAATATTGTCAGGTTAATTGAAATGGGGTCAATTCTACTTGTAGTTCTAAGTTTCTTCAAATGAGTAATGTGCGTCTAAATTTTTAACCACCTGTAGTACAATGAAATGAATTTTATTGTGTTACAACTGGAACACTTAAGTTAAGTTGTGTTGCGTTAAGCAAAATTTCGTTAGGTTCTGTTAAGTTGGATTCATTTGTAGGTTAAGATCGAGTTAACCTATTAAATATAGCACACATTTAAGACTAAGAATCGAACGCTTACATAGCTACACGTGTGGTTGAATTTCATTCGGCTAGGTTAGGTTAGGTCAGGTTTTGTTAGGTTAAGATTGGTTAAACCTCTATGTAGGTTAAGCCGAAATTGAATGAAACGGTACCGCAAACACAACGGGACAACACAATGAGTTTAATTGTTTTACGTGAAGTTAAGTTAGGTTGGGTTAGGTTAGGTCAGGTTTTTTAAAAGTTAGGATAGGTTTGACCTCTTTGCAGATTAAGCTCAAGATGATTCAAACGGTACCGCAAACACAACGGGACAACACAATCAGTTTAATTGTGTTTCGTGAGGTTAGGTTAGGCTAGGTTAGATTTATTTCTAGGTTAGGCTGGACTTGACTCATTCGATGTAGAACACATTTGCTACTGGGAAAATATGCTTCCAGAGCTTTCCGTGTAGTTCAAGAAATTTCGGATAATTCTGGTTAGGTGAGGTCAGGTTCTGTTGGATAAAGTTATGTTAAGTAAGTTGATATCAAGCAAGGGTTGATCCTTCCCAGTTGTCGACATGTTTTTGAAGTGAAAATTTGCATCACTGGCATTATTTTGAAATTTATTTGCTTCAGTGCATGATTTTTCGTCATTTTTTGAGGTTATGGCTCAACCATGACGTCATGGGTGATTTCTGATACCGAATTTGAATTCAGCGCCCCAAAATCCATAGGAATACGTGTGTCTTGTTACCAGATCTTCAAACTTTTTTTTGTGTGGCTGTGTAGTAAATCATTATTTCTACGCTTATAATGATATTCCTATAATAACTTTTCATGAAGGGTAACATAAGACTATATTTCTCATTATTAGTAAAAAATACGACTGAATATTTATTACAATAAAATCATCTATCATTGCATTTCTTAAAGAAATTTTCAAGTTAATTTAAAATACGTAATTTTGCCAGTAATAAAAAAAAGATTAGATCAAAGCCTAACTTTTCAATTCCGTATCATACTCTCACTTTTAACTATTATTTATTTATCAATCCTATTTTTTATTTCTTATTGTTATAACACTTTAAGTTTATTTTACATTTTCTATTGATTTCTGAAGTCAATTAACTACAATTTATAACATTTAACTTTAGCCAGAGCTGCTATGCAATTTTCGGGTCAGTCGGATAGGGCTGTCACACACAATTCAACTTTTGCCGTTTCTATGGCAACCGCGTCCTTCGAATACGTCTACGGGCTTGACTTCGCCATCCAGATCTAGCTGTGTGTGTCGGCTGGTTCTGCACGCAGAAAATATTAGGAACACTGCACTACTAAATTGCACATCTGCAAAAAAAAAGTTTGGTGTGTTGGGGATCGGACCATGTTGATTATATGTTTTTTGGGTCACTGAAACCGAAGTTCATTTTTTCTGATATCTTCAGGCTTCTGATATAACCTCTGAAAATCTCATTAATCCAAGATCTTATTATCATCAGAGCTATCTTGTAGGTGTACAAATGACAGACAGGTTCAATTTAAGTCCTTGCCTGTTTTTGAACTATAACGAGTTCTCTTTTGATCGAATGATTTTTGCAAACTGTTCCGTTTGCGCTTTCCATCAAATTCCTCCGTGTCTCTCTTCAGCCTCCAACAATAATCTGCCTTCATATTCTCATCCCATCTCTCTTCGTAACGAGTTTCCACTATTTAGATATCTTGGAGGAACTGTTCGCCTTGCTCTTCGCTAACGACCCTAAGATTTTCAGGAAATTTATCAAGGTGGGAGTGTAGAAAATGTAGCTTCAAATTCATAAGACCCCCAAGCTTTCGAAAGTCTGCAATCATTTTCGCCACGATTTTTTCGTATTCAGGACTTCTCGTGTTACCCAAAAAATTCTGGACTACAGCCTTAAAAGTAAGCCGGGCTTTTTTTCCTAATCCATTTTTTGTACTTACGAAGGTAGTGTCCCTGAACATAGTTCTGATTTGTGGTCCATCGACTACTCCTTCTTTCATTTGAGCCTCCGAAAGTTCAGAGAATTTTTCCACGAGGTTTTGTACACATCGTGCAGTTTTGTCAAAACTTTTTACAAACTGTTTCAGTAGTCCAAGCTTTATGTGAAGTGAAGTAATCAGAATTTTAGATGGCTCTACTAAGTACTCATGTATGCTGTTACACGTACCAGGTGCAAACTATGACCTTGTTGGCTACTCTTTTTTCTTATAATGATGTGCACGATTTCTACTGTCCCACAAGCACATATAGCAAGAATGTTTTGTGAATCCAGACTATTGTCCAAGAAAAAATGTAATTATTTTCAGATCTCCGCAAATCTGCCATTGATGAGTGTTGTAGTTTATTTTTTGCAGAAGCGCTTCCATACTTTCAAATTTTGCCTGCATGACTCTTTCAATTCATTTCTGAGACCTTCTACATTAGTGAAAAACATTAGGGATGAAATTTTGCCATTCACGAAGTATTTCCGAAATTCTGATTCTCTACTTTGATAAACATATACTCGTATATTGGGTTCTAAAAGTTTTTTCCTCTTCAAAAATGAAGCTGAAAACTGAACCGTCTTTGGGTAAGCCTAAATCTCGTACAAGATCATTCAATTCAAACTGTGAAACCAAGGATGGGACTGATGATTTTTTGGTATTTGTATCCCGTTCTGTAACACTTTCGTCGTCATCATAATGATGTTAGGAACCCACATGTTTATTTCTAGCTCATCAATTTCCGAGTCAAAAATATCCTTGCGAGACTACTTTGCCCTTTTTTTTGTCTAGTGTAACCCTACATTAGCCAAGTCACCAACCAACGCAGAGTTGCGGTCGCATGATGACGACGCCTGCGGGCCCGCTTTCTCACCCTATCTAGCCGCCGGTTCTGGGTTTCTGAATCCCTGTCTCTTAAAACGATTTTCACCTGTTTCTGCCATGACGGCATCAAACGCATGATCTAGGGATCAATCCGAATAATAAAATTGCTCCGTTGTCCGCCGTCACCACGTGGAGGTGCCCTGGATGCAGACACAGATGAAACACTGCTGTAGATATAAATGTAATAAATAGATGCAGATTCAGCGACACCGAAAACATAAAATGAACAAGGTTAGTCTCCCAAGCCAAAACACTTTTTTTTTCGTGTGATGCTTCGAGACTTTTTGAGGTTATATTGAAAACTTATCGCTATAGGGTGAGATAGACATTAAAATGGGCTTCAGCGACGCCCAAAAAAAGTATGGCTCGGCACTCAGACCAGCATTGCCTTTCATTATTGGGTGTCTCTGAAGACTTTTTAAGGTTATGTCGAAAATCTGACGTGATAGGGTGAAATCAACTTCGGATTCGGTTTCAGTAACCCATAAACATACAATGAACATGTTCTCACCCCAGGTCAAAAAAAAAATACAAACTAAAATTTGTACATTATTTTACAATATCTAAATAATCAGCACCAGAAATAGATACAGAAATAAATAGAATATACATTTGATATAACTATGTTGAGTATAATATAGAAAAGTTCACAGTTTGTACATTCCAGTGCGAAGCGTGACATACACAAACTAGGTGAGCCGCGAGCGTAGTGTGCGAAGAGGATGTGCCTGCACAGCGGGTACATTTGCATTTAACCGCATTGAAGGTGACAACAGCCACCTGTGGATGCTTTCTTAGAGCTACCATCAGCCACTCCAAAGGCTTTTATTCGCTTGCTTTCTGATGGTCAAGAAAGTTTCTTACAATGTGACAGGTGTTTAATAAAACGGCCTTCTGAGCTGTAGCAACAAATACCCTACCGACTCCTGAATGTTTAAGATATTCAGTGCATCTTGCGTGAACATTGTCTGTAGCCGAGGTAACGATGGGGTGAATAAATGCATGATTCACATTCCTCCATATGGTCTATACTTCATGCGTTAACTCGCTATACTTGTGGATTAGCCCGAATGTAATGATGCGTTTGGATAGTAACATCTCAATATAAGATGTAATCTTCGCTTTCTAAAACGGGCCTTGGAATGTATCTATAGAAAGACATACATTCTTTTAAAAGTCCTAGGTTCAGGGCAAGTTGTTGATGTGCAATGCCCGCTACATTATTATGTCTGTGCGAATATTCTCTCTGAGCCATTACGTGGCAGCCATTAATAATGCGTTCGATGGATTTCTTGATATATCTACATAATTGGTAACGATCAACCGCGCCCTGATGCAACACGTGTTTGTGATAATTCCTGGTGCTGTCAACCTTGTACTGTATCGCAATGAGGAACCCTTCGGTCTCTGGATACACAACAACCATTCTTAGCCAAATATTAGATGCCTCACTATTCACTTCATTTTGATCTAACATCTTGGGGTGCTCGCTAAGGATAGTTTTCTGTCTCCATTGTATTTCCAATTCCTCTATGGTTCGCACTGATATTCAAGGCCCTATCTAAGGACAAGCTTAAGGGCGCTTAGTCAAGATCCGCTTTACAGATTTTGCTGTAAACTACAACATTTCGTTTGCTGTTAAAATACTGTCGCAACTGTATAACTTGTAACTCCCACAGTTTTTTGACATCTACAACGCCCCTACCCCCTAAATGTCGTGGTAGACCTACCCTTTCAATCGCTAAATTTCTGTGGTGCATTCGGTCCTTCGTCATTTCTACGCGAACAATTCTGTTTAACTTTTCAAGGTCGGTGTTAGACCATTTTATGAGCCCGAAGGAGTACGTGAGGATAGGGATAACATATGGGTTGATCGCCCTGATTTTGTTTGCCGAGTTGAAAAAACTCTTCATAATTAATCTGAGTCTCGTAGTAAAGGTAGTCATTAGGCTTGTCTTAACTATCGTATGTTGAATACCCTTAGATTCAAGAATACCCAGATATTTATATGATTCGCCTGCAGCTATTGTCTCGATGTCATTTTCGAACTCGTTCTCTAACTCTGTGGTCCCTAATTCCCCTCTGATTATATGCACTGTTCTGCATTTATCTAGTCCGAACTCCATGTGGATATCATTGAAAAACTGCTTTGTGACATCGATCACTTGCTACAGTTTCTGGCCTGAACATTTCTGGCCCATGAGACATGCTGTTTAGTGTTTTGCTCAATGGATTCAATGCTAAACAGAACCATAGTGCTCTGAAGCAGTCATCTTGAAATATACCCGTCGTAAAGCGTATTGATCTGGTTATCCTTGGTTGTCCATGATCAAAATACTTGATACTTGTTACTGTCTCGATGTGCCGCGGGTGGATGATTTTAGTAACATGGTTCATCAGCTTTCTGGTTCTATTTCCTTTTTTATATGGAGTTAATCGACCCAATTTGCCCCTTACTTTGGTGACATTCATATCCAACCTGATCTTTCATGGTGGATCTCGATCCCTTGCTGGGACAGAAACTGCATTTGCAGGCCTAGTTTTCCGGCCCAACGTTCTAACGGTTGCCACAGCTGCACAGTATACAAGAGCTTGCACCTCTAACGCATTTTGTGTTACGTTCAAATACGTAGGTAAAACCTTGCTGTCGAGATGTGCTATTAGTGCACGCAGAACATTTGTGATGTTCATTTTGGGCAGAGAATGCCTCAGTGTTGGTTCTACATATGTAAACTTTAGTAAAGCATGACCAAATTTCCTTTCCAGGTGCTGTACTTCTTCTGAGATTTCGCTATCCGCATCATCTTTAGTAATATCCGGATGTGGTTCATGGATCCGGTGCATGATGTTCATTATCCCTAGCACCTATGCCCTCAGCATCAATCAACTCTTTGTTATCCACATCTTCCAAGGCGAGCTCATCAATAGAAAGCTGCCGTTCCACTTCCATTTTGATAGCAGCTATTTCAACAGCCGAAAGTAGTCTGTTTACAAATATTGAGCGTTCTTGATCTGCCAGATTCTGCTCATTTATTTTTATGGCTAGCTCTGTGTATTTAAGTAAGAAGAGTCTATGATGATCTCTCCTCACACTTTGCTTACATTTCTCTGCTAAAAAATAAAGGCGCATAACATCTCTGTTCATATGGTATGTCCATTTTCGTCTCTTTTTTGGTTGCTGAACCTCTGCTTCTGCCTCTGTTTGTATAAGGTCATCCACCTCTGGAGGATGTGGTGGTGTTGGATCATCAATAGGTTGAGGAAGAACATCAATTTACCTCTTATTATTATTATCTCATCTATATATCATTATCTTATTATTATTATTGTTATTATGGATTTTTGTTATCTTATTTCTCATGTTGGCATTATCGGCTATCTGCAACAGTGGTCTTGCTGGAACGAGTGGTATGCTCTCTGAAGGATTTTGCTCTGCTTCTTGATAAAGAACTTCATATCCCCCTTTGCGTAAAAAGCATACCTGATCTATTAAACACTGGGGCGTTTTTATCAGCATATTCCAGGTGCATATTGACCTTATAGCCCTCCCCATAGAAAGAGGACCACAGCCACGCTGTTGGCTGAAAATTCAGACTTATTCATGCAGAAAATGCCTGTAAGTATTAGATGTCTCCCCGCATTCGCAAGACAGTGACAAAGGATATGAGCATTCGTCTTATTATCCCTTTCGCACAGACGGCCGAGGGAACTTTCTTCAAATTCGGACATATAGCTAGAACGAACTAATAGTCTCAGAAATAATCTAAAGGTATCTTTAAATGCCCCACGCTCATGTCTCTAGGTGACTTCTAAATTATGCAACAAAAATGATTATTTAAACAATTATATTGTTTGTATTATATTGTAATCATGATACCATTATATTTTTTCTGAGGCAGTATAAACAATATTATTGTTTAAGTAATATTTTTTGCATGATTTAAAAATCACCTAGAGATATGGTCGAAAGGCCTTGAAAGATAACTTTAGATTTGTTCTGGGACGATTAGTTAATTGTAGCTATATCTCCGAATATTGAAATCCATTTTCAATGGATTTTTTAAGTGAGGGTGGTGAGGGTAAAAACAATGTGTAAATTGGAATGTCAACATTTGGAAAAATTCATTTACATTCTACAATATTTCAGGATAGATATCTGTTGCCATTTAGGCTAAATTGTTGTTCACGTATTGTTTTAACAAATTATAAATATTATAAACAACATAATTGTTTAAATAATAATGATTTTTGCATGATTCAAAAATTACATAGAGATATGGACAAGACGCCGTCAACGAGACTTTTAGATTTTCTGGGACCATTAGGTCGTTTTAGCTATACGTCCGAATATTGAAATCCATTTTCAAATGATTTTTCGAGTGAGTCTGGTGGGGATGAAAACAATGTTTAAATGGGAATTTTTACATTTGGAATTCATTTCCATTCTACCATATTTCAGGATAGATATCTGGTTATCATCCAGGGTAAATTTTTGTTCACTTATCGTTTAAACAAATTATAAATATTATAAACAATATAATTGTTAGAATAATAATTTTTTTGCATGATTCAAAAATAACCTAGAGATACGGACGAGAGGCCTTCAACGATAAAGAATCCCGTAATGTGCTTATAATATTTTTCAACTCATACATTTGTTTATATTGCGTTACTATTTGTTTATAACAATTTAATTGTTTAAAAGTTATAATTTTTATAATTCGAAAATCACCTAGAGATATGGCTTAGCCAAATTCAGATTTTTTTTGTAAGAACAATTACTTTTGTTCAAATAAATCCCCCAATTTTCAAATCTATATGTGCATCTAAATTAAGGGTCGTGTAAATATTATATCTATTGGTCGATGTATTATAAAAATGAAAAAAATGTAGGAATCTTTTGAAAATACATTAATCTACTTTTATTGTGCTGATAATACATTCACAGTAAATTCTAGAGATTTCTTTTATCTGAAGTTGGATGAAACTGCTGCAAAAAATTGGCAGCTACAATTAATCGATGACCGATAATTTTTATTGAGTGTATAGTAGTCAAAATCATTAATTTTTTAAGAATAGAAAGAAAAGTAAATGAGTTTTTATCAAGATATATGCATTCTTAATCATAAAATAATAAAAATTTTAAAAGAAATATTGAATAGTTAAATTTTCGGTTAGAAATATTAATTTGCAAACAAAAAAAGTTAATTTTTAATAAAATATTTTTATTAAATAAATATGAATTGTCAACTAACATGAATCCTCCACCCAATAAATTAAATTTTCAACAAACCAGTTCGACTTTCCAAAAAGACGATTTTTTGACCAGGAATATAAATTGTTAGTGGAGAGGATACATTTTCCACCAGAAGCACAAATTTTCTGTAATATACATGAATTTTCTATTAATTACTTTAATTTTTAAAGAAAAAGGTAAAATTTCAACCAGGAACGGTTGATTAGCAAGCAATAGAGAAGAATTTTCAACAAAAAAAGATGAATTTTCAAGACGAAATGATGTCGTTGTATTGTAAAAGTAAAGGATGATTTATGCTACATCAAATAATCATAGTAGTCAATTGTTTCCAACAATTTTATCTGACTTCGTACACAAAATATCTCTTGGAATAAATGTGTTAACTTTTATTTCACATTAACACTTACATTTAATAATTTTCAAACTTGGATTTTGAATTTATAATTTCTAAGCTATCTAAGAATAATATAATCGAAATATCCCAGTAGGGACAAAACTATAAAAATCCCGAGAACGTCCTTGGGACGTTCCTCGGATGTCCTATGCCAGGCCAATCAACGTCTCTGAGACGTCTAATATCCTAAAGATGACCTAAAAACGTCTTAAAGACATGGGCGTTCTCGGGACATCTTTCGTATTGATATTAGACGTTTTAAGAGCAATATGTTATTCACGGCTTTGGAACCTTAAAACAGTGCTAAATATTTATTTAAATGTAAACATTTAAAACCATAGGTTAACAAAAAAACTTGTAATATAATTTTGAATCAGTATTATGGTCATTTGAACGCTTAGAAATACAGGTACGTTTAATTCCTATTCTCTGTTCGCAAATTAATAGTTCTAACAAAAAATGTAACTATTCAATTTTTGTTTAATGATTGAAAATTGATCTATTCTATTAAAAATTCAAAAAGTCTTCATTCTTGTGTTTAGAAAAATAATATTTTTATTTACCTAGATCCTTCTAAATGTATTAATTATAAGTCACTAGGGGCTGATTTCACCAACTGTGATTAAATTTGTGATTAGATAATCATGATTATTTTTTAATCAGCGTTTTTATCGTGATTAACTTGTGGCGTGTTCCACCATGAATTTTTAACCGCTGGTTAGCTTAACGTATTCTCTGTTCGCAATAAGTCTAGTTTCTACGTGTTTCTGTTTCAACGGTGAATCTGATTGGCTGATTTAAAACTTGTATTCGCACGAAAAATATACTTCGAATGCGCAGGAACGACGAGCGGCCACGTGTTTTTGTTTATGCACATCGTTTCCAAATAAATGGACAGGAATTAGTTATCGATTGAAATTGAATATAAGTTGTGTGAGTACACGATATCGTTATAAATTCCATCAATATTTTTACACTATACTTGAACTTCAACTTTGAGGTTATGTTGACTCCCGTTAATCGCTGATTAAATCGCTAACCATCCAAAAATGACCAGTTAAGTTAATCGTCGATTATATTTATTCAATTATGGTTTGACAGTTGGTGGAACGCAATCTGCTGATTAAACTAATTTAATCAATGATTAAAATTTAATCACAGTTGGTGGAAGCGCTGCGATCGAAAATTAAAAAATTAAATTCAAAATGAAATGTCAAAATAGTCGAGGTAATTTACTTCCATTTATTTCGCATCTCATTCTCATGAAATTTTATTTTATTTTGTTACCTTGGTTCAAAACTTTAATGTTAGAATTATAGAAAGGTATTTAATTGAAAATTCATCTCCGTCTTTGAAAATTGAATGGCTTCATTCAAAATTCTTCATTGTTATGCTTGAAACTTAAAGGTTTTGTTGATTGGGATTGGCTATGATTGTATTATTTATAAGGTACAAGAAGTTTTTTGATTTCAAGTAAATTTAGAGTCATTGATCTAAAACTAAATTCGTCTTATTGTCCAGGTTACTTTGCGCTCCAAGCCGTGAGTGCCGTGGTACCTTTGACCCCGGAAATTAGATGAAAGAAAGGTCGACACAAGTAGATTCGGTTATTGCCGGCATTTATCCTATTGTCCGGGCATTAGGCCTAACGCCGGATTTC
>NC_046664.1:132857718-132861148 GCF_010883055.1 Belonocnema kinseyi | reverse complement strand
AAATTTGTCATAAGGACAACCGCAGGATTTCGCCGGGAGCGGGTGCTAATCTGAAAAATTGCACCCACTTTCAGCGAAATCGCGGTAAAATTTCAGCCACAACCACGTCTCACAACCGTGAGATAGGTGGTTGCAGCCTGTGTAGGGATCAACACGATGATTTAGCAAAAGTCTCGTATACCCTGAGGAGACGGAGCGACACAAGGCCGACTTCCTTCTGCATTTTTTCCGCAAGTGTTTAACATATTATTGACATGCAGTGATTTTTTCAGGCTATTAACTAGTGAGAGCTTGGGACCTCCAGGAGCGCGCATGATAAGGACAATTGGATTAACAGAATATTCCGGGCTTTTTTCAGCGGATCCCGAAAATTCGAGAACGCAAATGGTTCTTTTCTCGACGTCAAGGAGCTACGGTGACAAAGAAACTGACATCAAATTTGAAACTGACAGATGAAGAGCTACGGTTGCATGATGATGACGTCGGAGAGCCCGCTTTCCCACCCTGACCAGACGCCGATATTGGGGTTTTTCCCTGCATCGTAATACGCTTTTTACATGTGTCTGTCATGACGGCATGAACGCCGTTTACCCAGGGACTCAGCCAATGTGGATCCGTTGCCCACCGTCACCACGTGGAGGTACCCTGGTTACAGACACAGGCGAATAATGCTAGCAACAAACAGTTACGAAACTCCAGACATTTACTGCTATTAATGTCAAAATATGAAAGTACGCAAGAACAAGGTTGCCAGCGTAATCAGTTAGCTTAGGTCAGGTTTTGTTAGGTTAGGATAGGTTAAACCTCTATGTAGGTTAAGCCGAAGCTGAATGAAACGGTACCGCAAACACAACGGGACAACACAATCAGTTTAATTCTGTTTCGTGAGGTTAGGTTAGGTTAGGCTAGGTTAGATATATTTCTAGGTTAGGCTCGAGTTGACCCATTCGATGCAGCACACATTTGCCACAGGGAAAATATGCCTGCAGAGCTTTACGTGTAGTTCAATAAATTTCTGTTAATTCAGGTTAGGTGAGGTCAGGTTCTGTTGGGTAAAGTTATGTTGAATAAGTTGATATCAGGCAAGGGTTGATCCGTCACAGTTGTCGACATGTTTTTGAAATGAAAATTTGCATCGCTGGCATTATTTTGAAATTTATTTGCCTCAGTGCATGATTTTTCGTCATTTTTTGAGGTTATGGCTCAACCATGACGTGATGGGTGATTTTTGATGCCGAATTTGAATTCAGCGCCCCAAAATCCATAGGAATACGTGTGTCTTGTTACCAGATCCGCACACTTTTTTTGTGTGGCTGTGCTATCATTTTTTCACTATTATAGGATACATTATGGAAAATAATGATAAAAATTAATAGTATTAAAATATTAAAATACTTAGTGAGCAAATTAGAGGAGAATATAAAATTTATTTTGAACAACGCAAACAAAACTGCATACAAATGTTTATATTTGAAAGAAGCTAGGTTTATATTGTGGTTACAATGAACCCTGAAAGCTATTTGTATCTTATTCTTTTTAAATAATTAGCCCAATATTATTTATTTCTATAACCATTTTTCTATCATTGCGTTCTGATAAGTCATTTGAAATTTTCGAAAAGACGGTCGCGGCCTGACTTAAAGAATTTGGATACTTAATTGTTATAATACTAAATGTTTTTTCGAAATGATTTAACATAATAATTGAATAAATTACACAAATTTTATTTGAAGATACAGCTTACAAAATGCAGTGTTACAGAAACATGTTTATCGTAAAAATGTTTTTGTACATTATAGAATAGCGAAAACTTAAATTCTACAATATTAAATTATATTGAATCCGATCAGACGTATTCTACACTTTAGATACTGCTAAAGGAAGTTTATTGGGATATAATAAATAAAAATTTCGTTTTAACAGCAATTAAAAAAGAATAATTTTTTAGCACTTCCATAGCCTTATTAAAAACGTTGTGTTTAGTTTTTACTTTCAAACAAAAACTCACCTTCATCAGCTTCATTTGTGGTCGGATTTTTCATTGTCGTAGCCATTTTTTAAACGTTGTATACTGAAGTAATGAACATTTTTGTTTTCAAATTCGAGATTGGGACAAATGAAGAATGCCAGGGGGATAAAATGCAGACCTGCTATACATATGATATAAATAACGAATTTTTTTATTTTCCTCGTTGAGAGTTATTCATCCGCGAAAATGAGAAAAATTTTCATAGTATAAAATTTTGAGACGAAAGTTTGCAATAGTTGAAAAAAGGCTAACACTATGATGAGTTTGACCAAAAATGAACCTTACGCGTTAAGTTTTAGTAAAAAAAATTCAAAGAACGATTTTAATAAGCCTA
This sequence comes from Belonocnema kinseyi, assembly GCF_010883055.1. Taxonomy (NCBI): domain Eukaryota; kingdom Metazoa; phylum Arthropoda; class Insecta; order Hymenoptera; family Cynipidae; genus Belonocnema; species Belonocnema kinseyi. The sequence continues at coordinate 132,858,785 of NC_046664.1, read as the reverse complement.
TGAAAGTGGTGCAAGACAATCATGTTTAGCTTGATGTTAAAATACAATTCTCATTCATCATTTCACAATAACATAACTTTTTCACATGAGAAACAAAAGCTACAAGGCTAATTGGAGTCCATTTTACATTGTGGAATTTGAGTTTTTCTCTATATTTTTTAATACGCGTAATTAATGTGACATGATATGTCCCTTCTCTTTTTAAAAATAAAACTTATAAATAAATAAAATTAAAGTAATTTAATACATTTATCTGTGACCTTCCGCGAAGAAAGGGACCTTACGCGCCAAAGACCGATTTCTAGGGGTTTACACCAATCGATAGTTGTTGAGTTGCTCTTTCATTTTCAAATATCGGAAATTTTTTTAATTGATTACTTTTTTTATTTTTAAGCTGCAAACATGGGCATGATAAACGTAGTCGGAGACCGAACGAAAGGCTTACGAAATCCAGCCCCACTACTTACCACTACAGCTGTTATGCGCTGTGTCCGTGATCTCCATTGGCCCGTACTTTAAATTTCAGCATTAACACGTAAGGTCCTTTCTTCGCGGACGGTCACATCTGATGAATAAGTTAAAAAAATAGTGAGTATTATTACAGTTAAGTATTGCAAAAATTAATAGTCCGCAACTACATTTTATGCACACAAAAAATAAGTAAAAAAGTCCCCAAAATTGTTTTGGTCAGCTTCTTATTCTGGGCACAACAAGGGGTACAAGTTGAGGGTACGTGTGAGCATGTATGGCGTGCGCTACTCCGTTTCAAACAAGCAGTTCCCCCACCGAAGCGCTGAACGAAGCGATGGCCATCACACCGTCACGTCGCTTTTCGATTGAAAAATTAACCAAAGGAACACACCTTAACTTAAGAGGATGTAATAATGATTTTTTATTATAGTAGAACACTTTTTAATTAAAATACAAGGATTTTAATTTTAACGACAAGTGTAAGATCACACACATGCTCGCACGTATATACAACTTCTTCGCTCTATTGTGTCCAGAATAAACATCTGACTCAAAAAATTTTGGAGAATTTTTGGCTTATTTTTGGTGTAGGCCCC
>NC_046664.1:132855833-132857618 GCF_010883055.1 Belonocnema kinseyi | reverse complement strand
TGACTACATCACATCTGGCAGGAATTTTACCGTCAAGGTTCGAAAGTTCGCGCGCGAACTCCGGACCCGTTATCACACACTTAACAAGTCAAAGCTGCTGACTTTCAGGCAGCATATTGTTGAGAGAATACGGATACTATCTGAAGATAAGAGAAGTCTAGAGCGGAGGGAGAAGTGGGTCAGAGAAAATCAACAGTTTCTCCCTGACTCATCTCGACTCTTCCAAGACCCTCCAGTTACCTGTCGAATACCCACCCAAACCAGAGGAGGTCGAAGTATTTTGGAGAGAAGTCTACGAAGTTCAGCATAGCCTGGACAAAGACTCAGAAAATATAAATAGCTTCAGGGAGTTATGTGTTGCCCTTATAACACCTGATAAAGATAAAAACAAGTCGGGTATAGTGTACAAAATACAAGCAGAAAAGCTCAAAGTGCAGGTTTTTCTAACCTCATTTAAACTAAAAGACTGATCAATGGCAATTAGTAGACAGAAGATAGCTGATCGCTTTATTGACGTTTTTGTACACGATCGAAGAGGCTGGGACAATTCTAAAACGCCTACCCCAACAATAAGTCGACAGATGCTAATCGAATTGAGATAAGGGTCCCAAAATGGGCGTGGCCGTTAATAGGGGGAGAGTACATCCGATTGGTGAACGCATGCATGCAATTTAGTGTTGAAACTTGAGAACTTCTCAGACTGGCAGTTTGGCTTTATGAAGAATCATTCGGCGAAGGATGCGCTTGTACGCCTCCGCCGAATCGTGGAAGGACACCAGCATGAGAAGTATGCCTTAAGAATTTTATTTCATATCTCGGGGGAATTTGGTAATGTTAGTTGATCACTAGTACTCCAGGGTCTAAGAGAAAGAGGATGCCCTGCGAATGTCTTCGAAGTACTCATGAGCTACTTCGGGTACAGGCGCATTACTATCTCATGGGATGGCGGTGAGGTCTGCAAGTGGGCGTCGCGTGGCTGTTTGCAAGGTTCAGTCTTCGGGCCGTGTTCTTGGAACGCCACCTTCAACAGGCTATTTCAGATTCTGGAGAAAAAATACGGAAAGACATTGGCTGCACATGCAGACGATTTCTCAGCCGCAGTAACGGGAAAAGTAGGCCGACTGTTCGGTAACCTTCGTAACGTCGCGAGTAATAAGTGAGAAATACGCTGTAATATCTTCCGTCACCTCTACCAGGGGCTTTTTGTCCCGATTGTTTCTTATGCATCAGCGAGATGGCTACCCCTGGCGGACGAGAAGGTTCTCCAGATACTTGGCACCATGCAGCGGCGCGTGCTCCTCGATGTGATGCGTACATATAGCACTGTGTCGCCTGTGGCGCTCTGTGTTGTGTCTGGAATCATGCCGGTAAAATATTTTCTCCAGAAACGAGCTGCTTTATACAGTCTTAGGAAAGGAGAGAATGTTGAGATTAGAAGACTTGTAGTGGTGCTGGCTGAAATTGACAACGAAACAAAACGAAAAATAAGATGGGAAACATGTCGCTTGTGGAAAACTGAAAGATAACAGTCGGAGAATGGTAGAACTACATTCGCCTATTTCCCGACTATCTCTGAAAGAATGAAGTCCAAGTGGGTGTCCCTTAATTATTATACAACGCAGTTCCTTACCAGGCATGGAAATTTTAACGCGAAACTTAAAACCTTTAAGACGGTCAACAATGCAGAATACGAGGGTGGATTGATAAGTTTCCGGCCTGACCAAGAAAAACAACGTTTTTAAGAATTTTTTTTTTATTTCTCAACATAATCTCCTCCAAGGCTGA
>NC_046664.1:132851126-132855733 GCF_010883055.1 Belonocnema kinseyi | reverse complement strand
AGCTATCTAAGGATGGTACTATAGAACGCCACCTCAAGGTAGGCCTAGTGGCGCCATCTCTTGGTCAGGCCGGAAACTTATCAATCCACCCTCGTATACGTACGAGCCAAATGAATCCATGCAGCACGTACTGCTGGAATGTGAACGGTTCGCGGTTGAGAGTTAGTTGCCACCCACCGTCATCCCTAAAATTGGAGCTATAGATGAGTTTTACTGTCTATATATCATTAAAAATTTGTCATAAGGACAACCGCAAGATTTCCTTCTCTTCTCACGTACGTACAAAAGTACAATAGCGAAAGATTTTCAAAATAAAGTATGCTCATCCGCATATGGGAGTTTCTTTTCTTTTGTTAACGTCAACATTTTTAATATTTTTATTTGAAAATTTAACTATTTGGTTGAATGTTGTACTCTTGTTGAAATGAATTCAGTTTTGTGAAGATTCGTCTTCTCGGCTTGAAAATAAATATAAAATACAATTATAGTATTTGTTTCAGCTTCAATTGGTCGTATAACTTCTTCATGGTCAGCGAAAGAAAAATATTCAAGGCCATCTTCGTTATTTAACACTTGTTCCAAAAATGTACGCTTGGGTTGTTTGAGGTATTTCGAATAAATGCAAACATTATCAAATATTAACCCATCTGGGTGCAGGATAAGGGCAAGTAATTTATTTGTCTTGCCAAAATTTAAAGGTCCACCAAACACTGCCCGAATGCTGTCTGGTAGTAGACTTGCCATTTGAGTTGCATTTGCCCGGTTATTAATACTGTGATTCAGGTACTAAATTAGCCAAACGACTAGCTAGAGCTAATCCTGGTATCAATCCTTTGGACGCAGCGTGTGAGGAACACGACCTTGCATACTGGCAAAATAGTGAAAACGTTGAAACGAGAAACGCTGCAGATCGTGTACTAGCGAGTAAAGCTTGGCAGTGTGTTTTTTCCAAAGACACTAGAGTTGATGAGAAAGCGGCAGACCGTAAATAACTAAAGTGATAAATGCCAAAGCAAAACTCAGTATGGAGTTGAAGGAGCAAAATATTTCAAAGAAGAAAAACCATTCAAAGATTAAATCAAGTTTAAAGAAGAGGAAACCTAGTTCGAAAAAGAAACCAGCTAGAAAAAATAAGATAATAGCATTTAGAAAGGTTGTGGATGCAGCCAAAAAGAAAATGATACAAAGTAGCGATGCAAAAGCGGCCATCAAGTCTGCAATGAGATGTGCGTAGGAAGCTGCCAGTGCACTTGGAGCTCTCACTAGTGGAGCAGCAGGTGTAGCTAACCTGTAAACGATGCTAGCGTGTCCAAGCAACAACTAGCAAAAGTTCAAAGCCATAATAATGCAATTGAGGCTATTGCTATAGGAAGAGGTTTTCACATAAAACCTTACAGAACAGGATTAGGTATTCATATGTAACCTGATCGAAAAGGACAGGGACTTTGTCTGAAACCGGTGTCAGAAAACTTGTAGTGAAGCTACCTCACCATGCACTAGCTGATGCACATATGTTCCAGTATGCTAAAGCTTTAAATATTTCACATTTTCTTGGAGTATCTATGCGTAATTAACTACCAGTTAATTAACTACCAGTCCACAATTTCGAAATTAGGATCCAAATTTCGTCCGGTCATGTGCAACATTAGCACGGTCCGATGTACGCTTTCTATCCGGATTTGATTTGAACACATCGGAAATCCATCAGGTCCGACGTTTTCGCCAACTAGAAAATTGCCCGGAATTATCAGAAATTAAGGCGGTTTTTGTCATCCGAATTTCATCCGATGCTATCCGGAAAACGCCATATCTGAACACGCCATATCGATGGGTCCTGAGAAAATATACACAACTCACGGCGACAAATAAAAACTATGTACACCATGCACTCTATACTAAGTATATAGAAATTTCCATATACTTGGTATAGAGTTAGCGAGGTACGTAGTTTCTATCTGACGTACTTGCGTTTTTTTAGACCCATTGATACATTTCTTCGAACAGAATATTCAAACGGAATATATGAACAGATGACAAAAAAACGTGATAAGGCAGTGTTTTAAAAGTATTATACAATTTTCAACAGAAATATCTCCTTGCAAAATGTACTGTAGTTCATTGTTTGTTAGGAACGAAATAGTGAACTTCTATCCCAGTAATGATCGTGAAGTTGTATTTATAGACATGGGTAAAAAGGACTCTAAATACTCTTCGCAAAAGAAAAGTGGTAAAGAAATTTTAACTTATGATCGATGCATATTTAGAAGTATCCCGGGGGCACAAAAATATAAATCTTATAATCTTAGAAATCTCATAAAAGACGTCTAAGGAATGTCCCAGAGATTTCTTTATGACATCCCTAATTTTTTTCCCATTCGGTTGATTTACAGAGCTTAGGGTAAGAGCGTCCACAGAAATTCGACGATACTATATTTCTTCTATGCAAGAAAGAGCGAGAGAGAGAGAGACCCGGAATTCAAACGGCAACAGACGAATTTCGGATTTCACTTATTAAAAAATAGTTTCAGATTGTATACTTTGCATGACTTCTGGACAAGTGACATTTGTCGTCAGATTTAATCCGGAAGATAACGTACGAATTTCGGATTCCTCTTTAAAAAAAAAATGTAATTTCAAGTTTCACAGTCCGGAATAATTCCAGACAGATGCGGACTCATTTCGGATTTCGTTTTTTGTTAAATACAAGCTAGTCGAAAACGGATGAATTTTGGATTCCACTTTATAACAAATATAATTTCGGATTTTATACCCCGGACGAATTTGAGACAGGTAAGGGATATTTTTGTATTCCATTTTTTGGGGATTAAAATTTGTACAAAAACGGACGAATTTCGGATTCCACTTTATAGAAATATTTTCTAGGTCTACGATTTAGACAGCGTCCGAACAAATGCGAAATTCAAAGCAAGGGCGGATGAATTTTTCCAAAGCTCATCTAAATTATCCAGGATTCGAAGCAGGGATGGTTTTTTTAAAGTGCTGCCCAGTTTAAAAAAATTTTTTTAACATTTGCAGCTACCTACAACGATTCACTAGTATTAGTCACACGGCACGTCTCTTTCCTAGCGGTGCTGGCCTGGTGGTAGCGTGACTGCTCGCAACTACGTTAATGTAGAGTTCGAATATTTTGCCTAAGAATTTTTCTTGCATAATAAAAAAATTTGCAGTATTACTATTATTCATTTAAATTAATTCTTAATTACTTAATAATCAATAATTACTAATAATTATTTAATATTATCATTTATTATCAAGGTCATGTGATTTGAGTATTGGTTATTTGGTCGCATTTTTATTAGCATGCACTATAAAGTCTTAACCCATCGAAACATACGGAAACTCAGACAATAAAAAATTAAACCTTAGCTAACAGTGACTGAATACCCTTATCACTGCACCCAGCGGCTTCTACCACGCACGTCTTGAGCATTTGCTTTAAATACTTGAGGCAGACATTTTCTATTGGATGTTTTGTCCTAAAAATTTGTACTTGGGAAACTACCCAGTAAAAATTTCTGCCTCAAAGTTTTTAAGCAAATGCTCAAGACATAATGGGACATATCTCGTTATTTCAAATTGGTGTAACTTGGTAGAGAAAAATGGTAATTGAACTCTGCGACTCTCAAATTAAAGAGAGAAAGCAGTACTATACGATATAACTAAAGAATAAATCCCCAAAAAATTGGTGTCTTCTGCATCTGATCTCAAATGTAGCCAAAAACGCCATTTTTGGGTACATAACCTAACATATCTGAAAATCCTGACGCAATGGGCCAATTCTGACCCCGGATTCGGCGTAAAAAATTACTTCGGAAATGTCCCTCCACTTTCCAACAAAACCATGTTGGCCTGTGTTAACGAAATAAATAGAACGTTAAAATTGGACATTTTATGCATATTATCTTTTTCTCTAAAGAAAAGGCTTAAGAGAAGTCGAAATATGTATTTAAGCCAATTGTTAAAACAAAATTTCTATAAACAATTATTTTTAAGGTACTAAAGCACAACAAAACACTTTATAAAAATAACCATTATTTAACTATCATAATTATTATACATATTCTAATTCGGAAATAAGAAATATTTTAGGTTGAGGATGTTATAAGTTAATTTAATACGATGTTTGCCTCTAGCTGCTTTCTTAGAGCTACCATCTGCCACTCTACATGTTTATAGTCGCTTTCTTCTAGATGGTCTAAAAACTTTCTGACAATACGACAGGTGTTTAATAAAACTGTCTTCTGAGCTGCTACCAATACTCCTCAATACAAGTACTGCTCGTCAATGTTTAAGATATTCATTGCATCTTGCGTGCACATAGCCTGTGTCCGAAATCACAATAGAATCTATAGATGCATGTTTCACATTCCTTCATATTTTCTTTACTTTCATATTGTCTTAGTTCGCTATACTAATTGGTCTTGGTTGCATAGGCTGCCTGCAAATTTTGGTTGAGTGGACCAGCAATTTTGATGATGTAGATTCTTTCACCTTTTTTTCTCGCGTCAGGGCATGACGTCGATTAGCGCGAATTTAATGATCGGTCTGTATAGTAACATCCAAATATTAGATGTAATTTTTGTTTT
>NC_046664.1:132837457-132851026 GCF_010883055.1 Belonocnema kinseyi | reverse complement strand
AATAAAAATCTGTCATTATATCTTTTGCAAAGATAATATTAGCGAAAAATTATTTCGCTATGCGCTATTGAAAATTCCGACGTCGTGAATTACGTCGTACACTATGTAATAAACTACGTAAGTAAACTTCATCGTAACTGAAATTAAATACTATATCGATAATTGGGATAGTTAAATACATATTTTGCGACGTCAAATACGATGTAGTTTACGGCATATTTTACGACATACATTACCATGTAGGTTACGACGTTCTGGTATGACGTATTATGAAAATTATTGTGTTTATCATATACAATTTTCGATGGGCTTTAAGTATGGCTTAATATAAAACAAAATAATATTTTGACAAAAAATATTAATTTTCACTGGCGGGTATGAAGACCGTGAGATGAGTGTCACAGGGCACGATCAATTAATGATGACAGGCAGGCGAAACCCGCGTGCGTGTAGACGACACGCAGCGATACAAGGATAACAGCTGTCTGCATCCATCTCGCAAGTACCATGTTATATTTTTTATATATTTATATATTATATATTTTTGTTTGTTTTATTTTTTGTTACTTCATTATATCGAGTACAAAAAAAACTGTTTTCAAATGTTATTCTATTCACGAAGGAGGGGCGGGGGGTCTGAAGTATAAGCAAAAAAAACATACATCGCGAGAAATTAGGAAATCAAAATGAAACAAGCAAAACACTAATAATTTTTCAAATAGCAATACCTAAATCGCAAAAAAAATGTAAATGCTTTAAGCTATGAGTCCCTACGCCAACTAAGGTAGTTTCTTGTGAAATGAGAGTTTTTATTATCATAAATAAATTATAATGTTTGACGGATGATGCTTCACCATTCAACATGGACACACGCTGGAAGTGTGATTTTAATTTCTCAGCATTTTTTATATCAAGGAAATGGTCCAATGGATACTTCTATAAATTTAAACCATATTTTTACGTTTGCAAATCCTCGAGATCGGACTCAAATTCAACATCTTGTACACCACATACAACATAAATTACGGCTATTGTTATTATTATCAATAAATATCAGATAAACTGTAAGTGAAAAGTCAAAATTGATGTATGTTTATCATATGGATATCTTATTACAATGTAGTATATGTGGTATTTAAAACTCAAAAATGACATCTATTTTTCCCTATCTCTTCCCGTTTACGAGATAACTGTTTTTTAACATTAAAATAATGGATGGTTCGCGGAATGTTCCATGCTATTAGAGCCACCTCTACACCTGGATTGCTCGTCAGTTGAAAAATAGGGCTTATGTCATCTTAAAAAAATCTCTTAAAATTATTACTTAACTAATTTTTCATTTGTAAATTGACTTCACGAACAACAACGCGGCACGCATTGTTTTTTGAATTGGGTCCGGGTATCTTATTTGCTTTACCGCACGACTACTTGTGTTACTGTGCTACAATTTGCTGACCGCTGCATTATAGTTGAAAGACTCTCCCACATGCTCCCGCGCGAACTATCTATCGTCACTATCTCTTCGAAATTCGATATTTTACTAAATCTTTTAGTCGCGGATATTGGAATAGGTTAAACATGACTGCTAAGCCATGTGTAAATTGCTGGATTTCATTTTAAAAATGAGAATGGTGCGCAACGTGTTACTGCTAACTCCAATTATATTGGTAAAAATGTATCTCTTCACGCCGTTTATTGAATAATTAGTTCTGTGATCTTGTGAAAAATTACATTGGTCTCAACTGACTCACTGTTGCATGCGGACTCCTTCATTGATTTGTAATTTTAGAACTTTCAACCAAGCCAACGATCTTTGCAAATTTTTTTCTCTTTTAAGTTCTATAAACCTCAAAATTAGTGATCAACATGAATTCCAAAGGTCACTGTTTAGCAAGTTTCGACAATTAATAGTCACTGGCGCATTATAAATATAAACTTCGAAATTCTCGATTTTTGTTAACTGCATGGTCGTTGTGAGACTCCCGGTCATAAATTGGCACCCAAAGTGGTTCCAAATGAAAGTAAAATGTATTTTTGGCAAATTTGATCCCAATATGAGATTACCCGAAAACGTGAACTTAAATGAAGAAAGGGAGAGTCTATTTTGGGGTTGATGGTGCAAATTTTTTTCCATTAATGAATTAGACTTACGGGAAAAAAATTTCTGAATATTGTCACTCAAACACCCTAACTTTATTATCGCATTTATGAAATTTCGCATACATAATAATTGTATCTAATTTTTTTATTCATGATATATGTGAATCGCATTTCGTGCTCATAAAACTTTGAATCATATTTATCTACCACTTTGTGTGTTATCTTAGTTTCACACAATCCGAAAAAGAATCATTTTCCCGTCTTTCATTATTGACATAATATCACCGTCATAATTCCGGAGGTTTGAAGGAATAAAGCAGTATTTAGTAACCAAGAGGCAGATTAAACAGGGGAAAGAGAGCGAGAAATAGCGCATGCTCGAAGGAGTAGTGAAGTAGGCACTGGAGTAAAGGCAGAAGTTTCAAATTGGATAAACTGTTTATTGAGAATTAAGCTAATAATTTAAAAAAAAAACTTTTTGCAACCACCAGAAGTAATCAATAAAAGTTTAAGGCCTACAAATTTATTTAATATTTATTGAACTTGCTTTCGGAACTTACAAGCTTGAGAAGGAATTGAGATGCCCTTATAGGACTTTTTCTAAGATTTAGGAGCGTTTCGAATAGATTTTTCAAGATTTTTGAAATCTTTTCTATAATTCAGGAACATAAATTAATTAATTCGATTCGGTTGTTACAAGTGATGAAAGATGTCACCACGCGAGACGTATGTAACCTCGGCGACTTTACTGGATACCGTGACCGAGATGGAATTGGTTGAACAGAATTTTCGTCAAATACACCCACAAAAAGAAGCCCAATGAAGCCCTGTTTTGACAACGACGACCACCCTTGAAGTTTTTGATTCTGCAATACCAGTCACAGTTTCAACAGAAACAAGTGTAAGCACGGTTACCGTTACTACCCCCACTAGTACTTCAGCCTATGGTGGGAGGGGCACAATTTCCAAGAAAAACACAAATTCCAGGCCAATTGGGGCTGTTTCATCTTCAAGAATTATGCGAATTTTTACCTTTTCGGATACTGCCGAATAGGAAGGCCGGGTGACGAATTTGTATACGAGATGTGTTCAAAAAATAAGGTGTCTTTATGGTTTTCTCAAAAAATATTCATTTATTCCTCAATATTTATGTTGTCCCCTTCAAAGTAAGCCCCCCTCAGATATAATACACTTGTTCCAATGCTTTTTCCAATCATCGAAGTACTTCTGATAATCATTTCGTGGTATAGCCTTGAGTTCTTACAGTGATGCAGTTTTTATCTCCTCAATCGTTGAAAATCGATGTCCTTTCATGGGTCTCTTCAGTTTTGGGAAAAGAAAAGTCACTAGGGGCCAAATCCGGTGAATATGGAGGCTGAGGCATGACTGTGGTTCTGTTTTTGGTCAGAAAACCTTTCACAAGCAACGAAGGTAATACTCCTTATTGACCGTACGACCTTATGGTAAGAATTCCTGATGCATTACGCCACGGTAATCAAAGAAGAAAGTGAGAAAAACCTTCACATTTGACTAAGCTTGACGTGCTTTTTTCGGTCTTAGAGACTCAGGATGCTTCCACTGAGACGATTGGGCTTTAGTTTCGACGTCATAACCATATACCTACGATTCATCCCCAGTTATAACCCTTTTGAGAAAATCAGTATCATTATTGACTTCATTCAACCTCTCATGAGCGATGGTCATGCGATGGATCTTTTGAACAAATTTCGCTGACACACGTCGCATGCCCAAAACGTCCGAAAACATTGCATGGCATGAGCCAACCCATATGTCAACATCTTCAGCAACTTCTCTGATGGTAATTCGGAGATTTTTCAACACCATTTCTTCCACTGCTTGAACGTTTTCATCTGATGTTGACGTGCTGGGACGTCCAGGGTGAGGTTCATCTTCGACATCCTCTCGGCCTTCATGGAACAGCTTGTACCACTTATACACATTTTTCTTACTCAGAGTAGACTCACCGTAGGCAACTCTCAACATTTCAAGAGTTTTAGAGCACTAGATTCCATTTTTCACACAAAATTTAATGCAACCTCTTTGCTCAATTTTTTTCGAAAGAAGAAAATCGCCGAGCACACCAAACCCTTCTAACCTTTTACGCCTCTGCCAGAAAAACAACACAAGCTATATAGTCAAAACTGTAAACATATGATCGTGACGAGTGTACCAACGCAACAAAATAAAAAATTTAAAACTTGAATGTACGTAGCCCGCGAAAATTGTCAGCTTCTGATACTGGATGCTCGAGATTCGAAAATACGTTACTTTGGACCACCCTAATATTAATTAAAATACTAATCATATAAATTTGAATAACAATTTCATAGAACTACACTAAATTGCAATAGATTTTTCTTATGATGCTGAAATATTTTTTATGTCCTCATATTTAAGAAGAAAAGAATAACAGCGGGTGACTTTTTCAAACGAATTGTATCTATCTTTCAACTTGCGTGAAAGTGAGGCAAGAGATCTCATAGGACTTGCCAGTCGCGGAGGGAGTCCTACAAGGAGAGATTTTAAGCTCAATCATGCTTAACTTCTTAACCACAGATATTGAAAGTTTTTTCAGAAAGAAGGGGCTTGTGGGTCTTCGAATCATGGGTGATAACGATATTTTAATGTTGATTTACGCGAACGATTTAATTATTCTAGCTGAATCTAAAATAGATGCATTAAGAAAACTTCATGTCTTGCAAGAGTATTATAATATAAACAAGCTCACTGTTAATAAGAAAAAAACAAAATATACAATATTTAAAAAGTGTCGGATTAGCGAAAGACTCCGAGTGCTGAAATACAACGGTAGTTCTTTACAAGTTGTTTCCTCTTTTGATTACCTGGGCAAAACTTTCTCTAGAACAGGGTTTTTCAATTCAGCTGCACATGCAGCGTCTAGTAGAGCCAACTCAGCCTCAACTTCGGCTTACAATGTCTTAAGTAGAACTAAGTGCTCGTCGTAGCCTACTATTGTTAAAATTCATGACTTGATTATAAAGAGCACCTTGCTGTATGCTTCCCACATCATCGGATTGAACTACCTAGATGTATTCGAAAAAGCAGAAGTTCGTTTCTTCAAAAATTAGATTAAAGTTAGGCCTGCCCTGTGTGTCTTATCAAATCTTGAAAGTGGCACTGAAGTGGGCAGCAAGGGTTTTCGATATGGAGTATTCGCGCTTTCCGAAACTATGTATGCTCAAATGAGCCCAAACTGCAAACAGTAAAAACTTTAAATCTAGCTGACTAGGTCAACTTATCAGATGTCTGTAAGGAGCAAGCATCAGTCACAATTTGCCGGATCTCAACGTTTCCAAAATTTTAGGTCAAATCGATGGTATAGTTGATACATACCGTAAATACTTCTGTTCTCAGGATTCGTTGAGATTGGAAAACAGTAATTTTAGTTATATATATATATAGTAAAATTTTACTCAATGATAAGCTACCTCAACAATATCTGTTATTTAAATCTCCTTTTCATTTTAAACGTGTCTTCACTCAATTAAAAACCTTCTCCAGGTTCATTATCAAGTTGACCTCTATAGCTGGAACTGCAGTAATCTCTCCGCAACAAATTGGTCAATTATGTAGCGACACCTCTTCAGATATCGATCAAAGCTCCTTGCCAATTTGCAGCCCAGATGTCGACCCCGCCGGCAAGGATCAGGTAGCTAACTCTTCAATTACAACAGTTTCTCCTTCCCCTCTCACTGTTGCGGCCCTGCCACCTTGATACGTTGAGGCCATACATAATGCGGTATTACAGGCACAGAGAAAAGCGGCGATGCAGGGGCAGAAACAGTTGAGAAACCTTTTTAAGGAATTTTAAACCGAACAGAATGAGTGGATTTCCAAGATTAATATTACGGTCCAGGAAATAAAGTCAGACGTTTCTGAGAATGCTCGCAAAATCCACATGCTTGAAAATTCAAGTACAGGTGACACGGAAGACGTCTCTGAGATTAAAACGAAGACAAACTCGCTGAAATTGAAGGTCGCCCCTTTTGAAGCTTCCCTCAATTACAAGGAGCAAGCTGCGTTGCAATCCACCCTTGAGATTCACGGGTTACCTATTAAGCAGAGTGAGGATCTTTCATCGGTCCTCGAACCGGTTGCCAAGGCTCTTAATGCTCCCTTTGCTAAGGAAGACATTCTGAATATGTATCGCATTCGTAAATCACCTACATCTAATCTACTGCTTGCACCTACCATAGTTGCCAAACTCAGTAAACAGTAATCAAGGGATAAGTTCATTGAACAGAGGAAAAAAGTATGAGACTTCTCTACGACCAATCTTGACTGGCCAGATAATGAGAAAAGTCTCATTTTCATTCGTGAGGCTTTGATGCGTTTTAACCGAATGATCTACGCTTCTGCATTGGATTTATGGAGACAAAAGAAGATTAAATATCTTTGGATTGCAGGAGGGAAGATATTTTGTCAGAAGGATGATGGCACGCCTAGGATTCAACTGTCACTGCTTCAACGCATAGAACGATTCCAATAGCAATTACGCTATCTAAGGAATGGCTACGCATACAATGGTGTGAAATCATTACTGTTTGACTATTTGAAGTTCGTTTGTAAATATATGTTCAATATTTTTAAGTTTTACACACTTTGTAAATATGTATCTTCAGAGATCAAACTTTCATATTTAAACTCGTAGTAGCTTTAAATCTTTATCTTGGTATTTTTGAGAACTATTGTATATTATTAGGATTAATTGTTACAGACATGGTTTATCATCCCTCTACTATCTTTATTACTTCTATTCATTACCGATTTTATAATTTGAATTATAATCTCTTATTTTGGGGTGTATTGATAATGGTTCTCAGTTTAAATCAATTTTTCTGCGTGCTGCATGAGCTTCCTATTTTTGAATTGTTTTTCTATAAAAGGTTTCTCTTAATATATCCATGGATACCTTAAACATTTGCCATGTGAACGCCCTGTCTCTCTTGGAACATTTGATAGAATTCAAGTATTTTTCAGTAAATGTTCCTACCATATACTAGCTGTCTCTGAGTCCTGGTTAACTCCTAATATGCCTTCTAGTCTCGTGTGTTTAGTGTGAGTCCAGTGGCTACTTATCCCATGACCGAATTTATCTTTGTTGAAGTGAAATCAACTTCTGATAGTGCTTTAGTGGCAGTAGTTCATAAACCAACCAATGGCTACTATGACACGCAGCTTAAAACGGTGATTTTTTCCCTTATCCCTAACTTTAATAGCATTATCCTTACCTGAGATTTTAACACTAACTTTAATCTCACTTCCAATTATTCCAAATATCTAACATCGTTAGTGTACTCTTCAGGGCTCTCGATTGTACCTCATGATTCTACTCACCATACTGATCGCTCCAGTACTCGCCTTGACATAATGATTGTAGATAATATTGATAAGGTTGTCTCCTACAAACGACATGCTATCCCTTTTCTCTTGAACCACAACTTGATTAACATTAGATTTAAATTTTCCTACAGTACAAATACAAAAATAAACCAAAAACTGGTGCGAAATCTCTCTAAAATTGACGAACATTCGTTCCACGTACATCTAATGACGTATGATTGGGAAAAAATATTACTAGTCACAGATATAAATAATAAGATCGACGCTCTAAATAACTGCCTAGTCACCGCATTAAAAAAATTTTCTCCACTAGACGTTCTTAAAAACTTCAGTAAAGCTGCCTCCTCGATCACATCCAAAATTTAAAATGTGATGAGGGAACGTGATGGCAAACGCCGATTTGCAAAAAGAACCCAAAGCAGTACAATGATAACTCAATTTCGTACACTCAGGAACCTAGTTTAAACTAAGACTAGAGATGCGTTCAATCGATACAATTGTAATGAGATTGTACATAGACAAAAAAGAGAACTTAATTCAACATTTAATGACTCTGACTTTTTTTCAATGAAACCTTACATGAATTACTTTTGGAAAAAACACTTCAAATCAAATCGAATGCCATTGAAACTGATGGTATATCAATCAAAATGATTAAAATTGCCCTTCCAATTATCTTCCCTATTCTATTGCATATTTATAATGCTTCCCTTCAGGTCGGTGTCTTCCCAGATATCTGGAAACAGGCTATTACTCGTCCAGTACAAAAAATTCCAAAACCTTATTCTCCAAAAGACTTCCGGCACTCTTATCGCTTCACTTAAGTTAACGACGGATCTCAAATTAGCAATGAATAATAGGGAGATCACGATTGTTGTCTTGTTTGATTTTTCGAAGGCTTTTGATATGGTTAACCATAATTTACTTCAACATAAGTTAAATCATTCAACATGTTAAACTCTGGCATCAAATGGTTAACATCATATTTTAATAATCGGTGTCACAGAATTATTAATAGTAGTGGTGGGATTACTAACTGGTTGGAGGTCAAGTGTGGGGTTCCTCAGGGCTCCATTCTGGCACTCCTCCTTTTCAATTTGTCACCTCTGACCTTGGGAGTAACCTTCAACATTGCAGCTACCACAAATATGCTAACGATTTTAAATTTTCCTTACTTGGACCTATTTCCTCACTAAGTAGATTATTTGTTCTAGTCCAGAAGGATATCGATTACGTTATACTCTGGGCCTGGAAAAATAGACTTACTCTTAACCCGGACAAAACTCAGGCAATTGTTGTTGGACTCACTTCTTCTCCGTCGCTTGTAACTCTGGCATAATTTCCGCCCCTTCGTATCGAGAATCGCACTATGCTCTTTTCGGAAGTGGTTAAAAACCTGGGATATTTCCTTAACCGTACCTTGTCCTGAAAGGAACATGTACAAAGTATCTCGAGGAAAACGTACAGTATTCTACATCAACTATATAGGAATAAGGACTATTTACCTACCTTCATCCGGATACTTCTGCTTAAGCGTTTAATCTAGCCTCATTTTGACCACGGTTGTTTAGTATATGATGATTTGACCGACGATTTAAATTGAAAGCTCGAGCTTGCGTTAAATGCCTGTGTCCGTTTTATTTACAATTAGTCTAAATACGAACCCATAACTCCATACAGACTTAAGGCTGGTCTGCTTAATGTTGCCCAGAAAAGACAATTCTTTATGAGTCATTTCTTCTACACTGTTTTCCACAACAAAGCTCCTGAATATCTATTTAATCTTTTCCAATTTGTATACAGAGACCTTCCAGCACAGTCTAAGCTTCGTGAAAGACATAAAATCCTTAAGATTCCTTTCCACAGAACGTGTCAGCTTCAACGATCATTTATAGTAAGAGGTGCCCGATTATGGAATAAAGTACCATATGATATTCGAAATTCACCTTCCCTGCATCATTTAAAAATCTTTTTTTTTTCAAATATTTGTACAATACTTTGAACCCAACTTTTGAAATTACTCATTGGTAATCTCTCATATTTTATCCTCGAACATTACATCTTCGAAAATCCTTATTCTTGTTAACTATTGTAAATTTTTGTTTCTTATCCACACAGTTTTTCCCTCTCTATTTTTACTTAAACATGCACATGAGCTACTAATTAATCACTCAATCTTACTTAATATAAAATAATCTCATGCTTTATTTGATGGGTATTATTAGGTTGACAATATAAATTTATTTATTTTATTCAGTTTATATACTTAATTATCAGATTCATCAAGTACTCCACCGATCAGTGCTTGCAGATATTTGTAATGACCTTGTATAATCCTGTTCCTTAGAGGGCTATTTAGCCCTAGGAACTTTCTTTTTTTCTTTTTCTAATAAATAAATACAAATAAGAGTCGTAAAAAATTAACAAAAACATTTATTAGATGCGTGACTATTTTTTAAGTGAAGTATTATTCTATTTTTTGCATTGTTTATAAAATAACCCGGCGCAGAAAATGAACAGAAAGGAAACTGCCGGTCATTTTTCTGATGGTTCACGTGACCGAAAATTAAAATAGCAAACTTTAGGTTGTCGAAATTTATTTTAAGGAAAAATAATTTGCCGAATAATTAACTGACCTAAAACCATTTTAACCAATGGATAATCGACGGGAAAATATTTCAACGAATGTCGAATTATTCGAAAATAGTTTTAGCGAAGATTCATTTTTCCGAAAGTCCATTTCACTGAAAGTTCAAATTTCACGTGGTTTTCTGTCAATTAATTATTCGGCAAATTAGTTTTCCTTAAAATAAATTTCGGTAGCCTGATATTCTCTATTTTAATTTTCGGTCACTTAAACCATCGGAAAAATGACCGGCTGTCCAGAGAGGATACGCTACAGCGTATCCTCCTAACTAACTTAATTAACTTAATTAACTTAATTAACTTAATTAACTTGATTAACTTAATTAACTTAATTAACTTAATTAACTTACTTATCCTTATATTATAAACATAATATGCCTAATATTTTACATTAAATTTTCCGTGAAAAAGTCACAGAATAACTGCAATACCCAGTAAGCACAAAACTATGAAAATTCCAAGAACTGTAGCGTATCCTTTTCGTTCATTCAGTCCGCCAGAATATTTTTTAAACAATGAAAAAAACATAATAATATTTCTCCTAGAAAAAATACTCATACATTAAATAAACGTTTTCTTTTATTTTTTACGGCTCTCAGTTGAGAAGTATCCATTTTTCAACTATGTAATTAAATCTTTTTTCTTTTTAAATAAAAATGTATAATATATGAAAAACATACACCATTTCACCTAATGAGGACATAAAAAATATTTTAGAATTATAAGAAAAGTCTATTGAAATTTGGTGTAATTCTGTGAAATTTTTAATTAAATTTATTTAATTATTACTACAGGGAAACGAAAATATTGCATGTTGGACTTTGCAGAAATAATGACATATTTACTTCCTTATGGGGTTACATCTGGTAATGTTAAGGGATTTTCAAGATCTTTTTTTCTCATGTTAAAGAATTTTTGTGAGAATGGACTACAGAGGACCGATTACTAGATATTCATAGGTACTTTTTTAATAAAAAATGTTGAAAACTGGGGAAAATATGATCGCTGCCGCTGCTACGTGGTAAATAACCAAATTTCATCTTTTATGTATTACTGAATTGCGGACAGCAATTCAATATTCTTTTTTGCTCTAAAGCTAGAATAGAACTGACAAGCATAACTTGAGCTATGTGGATTCTCTTAATCCAATTTTCTTTTAGACTTCTCTTGCTGTAGCGTGATTCTCTCCCTAGCCTTTTGAATGTATTTCTTATGTTTGGTTTTCCATTTTCGAATCAGGTAGCTGTAGGTGCATGTGGGTGATGGGGCAAGTTTCGAGAGGAGATTTGGGTCTCTTTCCAAGGTCATCTCGAAGGGTGAAAGTCCCGTAGTCTCATTTTTGGTAGTGTTTATCGCGAAGTTTATGAACTTGATATCTTCACCCCACTCGTTATTATTTTCGGCCATTGAATTTTTAATCATATTTTTAATGTTGAATGCATTCGTTCTATATTTCCATTAGCCTGATGATGGAAAGCAGTAGTTTTAATGTGTTTAATTTTAAACATTTCTTCAAACTGATGCACTAGTTCTGACAAGAAATTCCGTCCTTGATCAGTTAAAATGAACTGTGTTGCCCGAAACACGTAGATGTAATGTTCTATTAAATTATCCAGAATGCTGTGGCCTGATTTGTTATCCTAACTGCCTTCTGTAATCGGCAGTTAGGGCATGATTTGACGTACCTTCTAATTTCTTCGTCCATTCCTGCCCATTCTGCTTTTGCTTTTGCTTTGATAATGGTATTTTTTCTCCCAAGTGATCACCATGAACTTCTGTCATGACTTTTGACTTTTCTTGTTTATTTAGCTCGCAAGTTTCATTGAAATACAAATGAAAACTGGAGTCTGCGTAGTAATTAGACAAATAGTTGATCATTTCTACCATTTCTTCTCTTTCAATAGGTGTAAACATAGAGT
Source organism: Belonocnema kinseyi (assembly GCF_010883055.1). Classification (NCBI taxonomy): domain Eukaryota; kingdom Metazoa; phylum Arthropoda; class Insecta; order Hymenoptera; family Cynipidae; genus Belonocnema; species Belonocnema kinseyi. The sequence continues at coordinate 132,838,976 of NC_046664.1, read as the reverse complement.
CTGCAAAGTGTATTTGTATTATAGTTAATTTCTTGTTCTTTAAATCATATATCATCCAACCTAGATGTCTTGGCCATTCTTCCTCATTGTAATTTGGCATATTATCCCTTTCAATTCTTTTCCACAATTTTCCGGCTGCATTTTGTTTCATTTTTACCCTTTCATTTGTCACCGGGTTTACTTTCCACTCTTAGTAATCATTAAATATATTGGAATCCTGCTCATTGTTTCTTAGGCTTTTTGATTCATCCTCAGTTGACTTTTCAGTTCGAGTCCTCCCAGGACTCGCTTATTCGTCTTTTAAGAAATTTAATTTTCATCTTTCTGTCGACTCTCTCATTACCAGTGATTGTGGGCTTAGTTTTGTTGTACTTGGTGGTCTTTAATTCCCGTATAATGGGCGTGTCGAGTATGTTTATGTTGGGTAATTTATCCTCTAGTGTGATTCCTTTTCCCGCTATGTCTGTGTCCTCTAGAGAGCTACTGAGTACGTCTGGACTGGAAATTGGGAATAGTCGCGATAAGCAATCCGTAGCTTTATTCTCTTTACCTTTAACGTAATGGACTTCATACTTATATTGTTTTAATCTGAGCCTCCATCTCAGCAGGCGTGAGCTTGGGTCTTTCACATTATGGAGCCAAATCACGGCCTTGTGATACCTCTAAACTGTAAACTTTTTCTCTAGTAGGTATTGACGGGGTCGTTTGACCGCCCATACGGTAGCTAACAATTCCTTTTCACCAGTAGTATAATTTTCTTCTGCCCTATTTAAAGTTCTTTATATAAACAAACATGGGGATCCGTTCTGTGATAGCACTTCACCCAACCTAAGGTTAGATGCATCTATTGTGAGCACAAAAGTTTTCTTAAAGTTAAGGAACCGTAGAACTGGTGCTAAACATAGAGTGCTCTTTAGTTTATTCAAACTTTCCGTGCATTTGGGTGTCCAGTTGAATGTGGTCTCTTTTGAGGTAAGCTTAGACAGAGGTCTTGCTGTACTAGAGAAGTTTTTGATAAATTTTCTATAGTATCTTGTCAAGCCCAAGAAAGGCTGAAATTCTTTGACTGTGTTAGGGATTTAAAGTTCTTAACCGCTTGAGTTTTTGATGAATTAGGTTTGATTATATCCATGGTAAGCAGATGGCCTAAATACTCAAGTTCCAGTCGTAGATACTCACATTTTGTTGGTTTTAATTTGAGTCCTAATGCTTTTATCCCTTCAAACACTTTGATTAAATGTTGGTTGTGCTCCTCTAAGGGGTTTTCCTATAATCACTATGTCAACGATGTACACAAAGCATTCTCTGCCAATTAGACCTCTAAAGGTGTCGTCCATCATTGTTTTGAATTTCTCTGGTGCATTTTTTAGCCCGAATGGCATATTGTTGTATTCGTAGTGGCCTTGAGATGTTGAAAATGCATTATACGAGGGTGAATCAAATATTAACCGGAATTCTTTTTTAATATTTATTTATTTATAAAACAATACAAAAATACTATTGATTATTTTTCTACATA
>NC_046664.1:132832928-132837357 GCF_010883055.1 Belonocnema kinseyi | reverse complement strand
AATGATAGTCACAGGGTGACAAATCTGGGCTGTATGGAGGATGCTCAAGGGTTTCCCAATGCATATCCTCCAGTTTTTGTTTCGTTTCACCCGCCGGATGTGACCTGACATTGTCATGAAGAAGGATGACGTTTCTGATGGGATTACCGCGTCTTTTGCTTCTGTAAGCGCCTTGTGCTGCCTCCAACAGCTGGCAGTAGTAGGCAGCGTTAACCGTACGTCGATCATGTAGGAAATCAATGAGCAACACTCCTCTGTAGTCGAAAAAGACGGTCGCGAGGACCATAGCGGCTGAGAGACGGGTTTTGGCTTTCACAGGACCGGCTTCGTCTTTCCTTCGCCATTATTTACTCGCCATCTTGGACTCGGGAGTGTAATGATGCACCCATATTTCATCACATGTCACGATATGCTTCAAAAAAGTCTCTCCCTCCCGCTGAAATCGATTCAGATGTCTCTTACTGATTCGCAGTCGGATGTTTTTTTGATCTTCGTTCAATAACTTCGGGACCCATCGGGCACAGATTTTTTTGAAACCAAGATTATTTTTAATGATTGTTTGAGCGCTTCCATAGCTAATGCCCACCTGTAAAGCAATTTCATGAATAGTGAACCGCCTGTCACTTTCAATAAGGTCACGAACTGCACCAATGTTATCGCCAGAGACACTTGATCTTGGACGTCGATTATGACTCACATTTTCCACACTTTCTCGTCCAATCTTAAAATTTTTGGCCCAATCAAACACTTGAATTTTAGACAGAGTATCAATACCATACTGATCCTTCAATCGAGTCAAAATTTCGCACGGTTTAACGCCTTCTTTAGTTAAAAACTTTATTATAACCCGTTGTGCAACGGACGCTGGAACTTGTTGCTCACTCATAGCTGTACTGACGAATTGACTGAGTCAAACAGCTCACCAAGCGTTTTACCCACTCCTAATACACTACATTACAAGAACCTACACTGTGAGAGTGCTTGCGATTGGCTAATAAAAGTATTTGTAAAATTCCGGTTTATATTTGATCCACCCTCGTAGTTTTTGGATGCCTCATTCATTGGATTATGGTGGAAACCTGCACTCATATCAAAAGCAAAGAAAAACTTCGCTTGTCCTAATTGTTCGAGAATATAATCGATAATAGGTAAGGGATACGCATCTTGGTCGGTATCCTTATTAATGGGTCTGTGAGCGATGTCCATTCTTGGTTTATGTCCTTTTTTAGAGACTGCCCAATGTGGAGAGTTAAACGAAGATTGTCTTATGATGCCTTTATCTAAAGTTCCTGCGTGTGTTCCAGGGTAAATTTCAGGGGGGCTTCTGGTCACTTTGTGTTAATTTGTTGGCGAATTGAAGGTTCTATATGGTTTGACTGCATAAATTTCTGAAGTTCTAAAATTCTATGAGAACCTTTAAGGCCTGAAATACATTCAATCCCACCTTTCGTCTTAGTCTCGTCTTGAGACTGTATATTCAGGATTTTTACGTAGTTTATTCCCTCTGGAATTTTGAATCGAGTTAACTCGTAGTTATGAAATGGTACCCATAATTCGTCCTGATGAATAGATTAAATTCCATCTGGGATACGTTTATCTCCTTCGATCCATACGTTTAAATTTGTAACTTTGACTTGAATAACGCATACATGCTCTGAATTTTTTCTTATATAGTGCCCATCTTCGTAAATGTTTAACTTGTTTTTGCCTAGTATTAAGAATTTTGACGTTAGCGAGTGTCTTTTATACTTATTTTTTCCGAAGTATGGAATGTACGCGTTTTCTACTGTCGTATGTTGTTCATTTCCCATACAAAACTTTTTCTCTCAATTTGATTTTCTCATGATAGTCGGGAATGCTGTCCTCTTTTACTAGGTTAATAGAGTCTTCTGAATCCACTAGTAGGCTGTATATTGATCCGTCTCATCGTTTTCCTCGTTTAGATAGGAGTTATCCGCATATATTTGATATTCTGCCCGTTCCTCGTAGGCCTCTTGCTCAGCTATTTCTTCCTGAGTCATTTTTGGTTGGTATAAATCGTTTGTGTGTTTTTCCTGAATGTTCCTTACTGGATCCGGTATCCGAGTTTGCCACACTTGTGACATTTTATTTCCATTCTGTTAGCTAGTGAAATCGATTGGTTTGGGACTTTCGGTGTTGTATTTGCTTGCAATCTGCATTGTATGTTTGCCGATCTGAATTCCCTCTCAGGATGGTATTGAGATTCACGTCTCAATGATCTTGCTTGACTCTCTATTAAACAAGTTTCCATTTCAGTATCCATATTCTATGCTTCCCCGATATTTGATGGATTCTGGGCTTTAACCTGCAAGCCGATTTCCCGTCTTAGGTTCATCCGGTATTTCTGAAGGAACTCAGCTATGAATATATCTGTCCTGAAAACAACTTTTTTCCTGCTTTTTTTTAAGAAAAAAATTCCAAGTTTCATCTTTATGAAAAGTTTTAAATATTAATAAAAAATTACACTTCCTATCATTATAAAAAGTTATAAAGTAATCTACAGTGTGAAAAAACGTAATAATACGTAAAGAAAAATGGTATTCGATTTAAATTATTAATTTAATAATTATTTTATTGATATTCCTGTAAACAGTTCGCGAATTTTACATTAACATCACGTCGCATAATAATAAATAATTAGAAAAAGAGAGCTTAATATTTGTTACTTTAACTTTTCTGAACTGTAGCTAGTGGAGACATCTTTTCACCGAGTTACAACTTGTCGGTTTAGTGCAGTGGTTAGCACTCCTGACTATTCAGCGATAGATTTATGTATAGAGATGTAGGTTCGATACACCGTGGCATTATACATTTTATTTATAATATAATGTTTAAAAAGGTAATATATGGGGCATTATTCCTCAACTGCCCCAACTCAAAAAGTCATGTTTTTCGATTGTCTCTAAACTCTGGGAATATGTTCGCCTACACAACAGTAGTTAATCCACAAACTTATAGACCAGGATTACCAACCCTCCCCAAGTGAGGGGGGGTTGAATTTATAACCCCAATGCCTGCAGGGGTAGTTTCAAACGCCTGAAACTTCCTTTCTAATTACGCGATTTAAAATTTTTATGAGGGTTTTGGAAAGTGCTTTTTACACGCTTTCATCCTATTTTATTATTTATAACAAAAAAATTGTTTAAACAATTTTTTCAATAAATCAATTGTTTATTTAACGTTTTTCGCAATTTAGGCATCTACGATTTTTTTTTAATAGTCTCAAAAGAAAGCTTGACCTTTTTACTATGAAAAATGTCTAATAAGAAAATGGACAAATTGAAATTCATTGAGTTACAGAGCCGGTTGTAGAGGGAGTCCTCGCGCTCGCCCTCGGGCGTTATGCGGCAGCATACCGCGGAACAGTTTTCACGTATGCCATTTTTTTGTATTACTCACATTGATCCAAAATTGCATGAAGTCATCGGGAAAAACTATTCAGTAATGTTAACCAGTAAGTTTGAAGAAGTTAAAAATTGTTAAAGTTATTATGAAAAAATATTAAGTAAAAAGCACTTTCTTAAAAATGAACAGTATTTTTCTGAAGATAAATGATTCCTCACTATTATAATTTATTATCCGACAATAATTGGTTACTGCTGTTACAATTTTTTAAAACAAATACATGATTCAACCAACTTCTCACGTATAAAGTGTTTGAGTAAATAAAGTACTAAAGGATTAGTAATTAACGCCTGTCGTCAGCCTACATCCTATCAAGTTATAGTTTTCAGAGTCTACCACGTGGAGGTGACAGTGCGATTTTAGACTCCTTTTATCTGCAAGATGATTCGGGTTGCTTAATTTGAGTGAGTCCCCTCGACTCTCACTTTCTGGGGTGCTTGATTTTAGGGAGTCCCCTCGCCTCTCACTTTATGGGGTGCTTGATTTTTGTGAGTCCCCTTGCCTCTCACTACACAACCTCTTTATGCTGTTCGCCTCTTCTTCGTACCAGCTTTCCACTTTCTTGGAGTACTATTTTGCTTTCGATTACGTTTAGGCTTCAGGGAAACCTCACTTTTCTCCTCATAGGAAAATCGTTTCAGATCCAGCCGTCCCTTTGCGTTCGGAGCGAATGAATGATATTTGAGTGTACCTGGTATCGTCACAGCCTTACTAAATCGATCTGCTAATTTTATTGTCATCGCTGCATACTCTTCTTTGCTACTGAAAAATACGACAGTTTCCTTCAAGTTTTCTCTGTCCCATTCAAATAACTCGTAAGCTGTTAAGATCTGATTCTCAGCTAAACGTTGCAAGCTGGCTCTTGCAGCAAGACGCTTCAGATTACCTCCGATTCCATCGAATGATCCTTTTCCATGGGCAGTTGGATGGAAAGTCCAGTCTGCCGGGATGCCAAAATCTTTTTCATGGCACAGAAGGTTCGCAAAGTTGTATTTGTTCTTAA
>NC_046664.1:132824745-132832828 GCF_010883055.1 Belonocnema kinseyi | reverse complement strand
ATTAGACATTTTTCATAGTAAAAAAGTCAAGCTTTCTTTTGAGACTATTTAAAAAAAAATCTTAGATGCCTAAATTGCGAAAAAAGTTAAATAAACAATTGAATTATTGAAAAAATGGTTTAAACAATTTTTTTGTTATAAATAATAAAATAGGATGAAAGCGTGTAAAAAGCACTTTCCAAAATCCTGATCTATAAGTTTGTGGATTAACTACTGTTGGGTAGGCGAACATATTCCCAGAATTTAGAGACAATTGAAAAATATGACTTTTTGAGTTGGGGCAGTTGAGGAATAATGCCCTATATGTATTCACTCTTAACAGGACTATCAATATTTGCAGTTAAAAGACTCGCAATCAATTGCTATTTATTTTTTTAATACCTTTTTTGTCATATCGTTAGAGTATAACAGTACGGTACTAATTAGCACTGACGCAGTACTGAACCCATGGTGAATTTCCTATTGGGGTAGTACTGTGTCAGTAGCGATATCCAGTGTTAGCCCAACACTGACAGCACAGTAAAGGCATAAGGGCAATCCATGTGGGCTCTGAGGGAGGACCCCTCCATTTTTTCACGCGGGAACCCCTTAATGGTTATGCTACTCCTTTCAGATTTTTCTGGTAACTGCAGCAACTTTTATTTTACCAGAAAAAAATAATTTGTTTATTATTATCATTCAGCACACCCATATTTCGGGCACAAGATTTATGTACACGGTTCATATCTCAAATGTAATTTTGTCCATTTGTTTTAACTTAAACATTAAATTTGCATTGAAATCTGCAGTCCAGCCTGCTCCCGTTTTAGGTTAGTGTCACTATGAGATTGTCAACTTCAACATCCACTGCATCAGACGTCGATAAATTTTTGTAATATAACCGTGCTGACTTAATTTAAGCAATACTTTATCTTGGAAGTGGACACATGCTTGATATTTTAACGAGAATTTCGATTTTACAGGCTCCTTTTTCCCTTTTTCGAAAAAAATCATATTTTGTTTGTTGTCCAGTTCTGTACTGCCACCATCCGTTTTTGTAATTTAGACAGTTCTTTAAAATTAAAAAAAAATTAGTTGGTTTAAGAGACACATAGAATGTTTGGAAGTTTTGAAGCTTAAAAATCTAAAAAGAAATATGCTTCATGTTCTTAACATTCAAAATGAAAGACATTTTACATTCATTGTTTTCTAATCTAGAAACAGTGCAAAAATATAATATGACACATTGAAAATAATGCAGTTATAAAAGAAATCTCGAAAATATATTTCGTTCGAATGAAAATTCAGACTTTGAATTACAAGAAAAGGTTCTTGGTACTCAAGTTTTTAAATTCTTCAAAATTCCTCGTCTATTGTTGTTTCGTAGGAAGCCACCATCTGGCTGTCTAGTCTTAGAATCCTGAGACGATACGAGCAATATATCGATTCTCCGATAACAAAACGATACGAGACAAAACTGAGACTGGAGTCGCAGAAACCAATACCGATACGAGAAAAAACCGAGATTTTTCGATATGATATCGAACAGTCTAGTATCGAACGGCATCACTAGTCTACAATGGGAAAAACGAAATATTATAAGAAAAAAAATTTCAGTCGATTAAATTTATTTACTTGAAAATGATTTTATTGATATTCATTTAAACAGTTTGTATATTTTACATTTAAATAATGTCGTATAATAATAAATATGTAATTACAAAAGGAGAGTTTAAATTTTTGTGTTTTAGCTTTTTTAAGCTGTAGGTTATGAGGATAGCTTTTTCATTGAGATTCAACTGTTTGGTATAGCACAGTGGGTAAGACTCCTGACTGTTAGACGATAGATTTAGGTATAGATATGTAGGTTCGATACCCCGTAGCATTAGAAATTTTATTTGTAATATAATGTTTAAGAATTAAATTTATAACAGAGTCATCAATATTTAAAGTAAAAATACTTGCAATTAATTAATATTTATTTTTTAAATAGCTTTTTTGTCATATCGTTTGAGAATAGCAGTAGTGGGTCTTAAAATTACTCAAAATGTTTGAATAAAATTTGAATTTTGAATATACAAATGATATTTGGATCGTATATAGTCGTATAATGATGAACGGATCAGAGTAATGGCTGCCAGTAACGTGAAAGTACCCTGTAGGATTCCCTCAGGGGCCCTTCTCTTTAATTGAATTGTAGGCGGGCTGACCTCACTAGAACCCTACTAGAAAGTCTAGTAGGGCCCCCGTGGCCTCAGCGTTATGTCCTAGATCGGTCCCGACTAGTTTTCCCCCCTAGAGACCGACTAGAGATAGGGAAAACTGGTCATGGTCCCACTAGGGCCCTTAGCAAATTACTGCACGGGCGTATTCTGGTGCCAATTCATCGCTGCTTCCTGTTAAAGTTCGTAATTAACTCTGTGTTTTCTAGTGCGATCCACTTATCTAGCTAATTACAAAGAATTAAATGTTTATTATTTGAGATGTATCAATAAATTCTCTAGGCATAGTAAATAAATGTACTCTGGCATAAATCAAAAACAATTTAATACAAAATTGGTAAAATAAGGGCGCAGAAATTGAATACGCAAACTTCCTGCTATCATTCGTTACCGGTGGGCAACACGGGCTGTTAACAGATTTTTCTTTAAACCTATACCGCATGGCGTATCATGTATGATTTATATCTTTTAAACCGAAAAAAAATATTCTTGTGAGGCTCAAAAGGTTTAAAAATCCCTCCAAATAATTGTTAGTCCATGGCTTCACTGTAAAACCGCTACAAAAAGCATGCGGTACCGGGTTGAAACCCGTATGAAATGCTTGCACATTTTGAAAATAATTTTTTTATAACTGGCTTAAAGGCGCATCTTACCGCTGGGTAAAATGAGGCTTTCAATAATAACATCTCAGTGAAGAACAAAATTAAAGATGTCCTAGAGACGTCTTTTGGTCATCCTATGGATGCTTTTAAAAGTCTAATGGCAGTACAAAAGATGTCCCGAGAACGTCCACGCCTTTAAGACGTCTTTAGGTCATCTTTAGGACATTGAACGTCTTAGAGATGTTGAGTGGCCTGACATAGAGTCTTTACTTCTTCTAAAATATGGCTAGCACATGAATATACAATAAATAAATAAATATTTATACATCCATATAAAAATTGTATTGATCTTTATCGTATTTTATCACAAATTAGTCATCATTAATTGCAATAATGACCTTAATTATTTACTTTCTATCGATATATCGCACAATTTGAAAAATTACATGCTAATTCGTTTTTATTCCATTATATAACATTACATTATCATAAAATAATTTTGAAAATTACCAAAATTCCACTATATCCATGTTTGAAATAATTTTACTGCGAAAATTTGTTCTTACCGAACAAAGTTTCCGGCGGAATAGTTTTTGCGCTAGGCGTAGTAACGAATGGACAGCTATTTTACCGACTATATGCGGCGTTCCTAGGAAACCTTAACAAACGTATGTTGAATAACATAAAATAACTACAGATCTACAATTTTCAGATGAAACCAAACCAAGTGAATCGATATACCCAGGAAAATCTCTTCAACATATTAGGATTACGAATTTCACATTTAAGCGTAAAATTGGTCTTAATACAGAATACAAAATTATGTTTTCTTTCAAAAATGATTCTATTCTTTTTACAAATTATGTACAATTCTTATGCAAAAAGTGGTATATAGGGAATTTTAATTCCCATTCAATTTAGAAGGCCAAAATGGATTGTATTTTGCACTGTTTCTATTACCTTTGGTGATGCAGACCTTACAATGTATCTGAAACTCATAACGCAATAACATACAAACACGAGAGATAAGAACTGTGAAGCTGTGAATTGTGTAACTTGTGTTTCAAATACGAGATCCGCAGTGTAAAAACTTACCCCAGAAGAGCAGATTCCTCGGCACTGGCAGCGGCCGGCATGTTGTTTCTGTCCCTAAAACAGAATGGCGGCGAATAATCACACAACTGGCCCTAGCGACTTAGCTAATTTAACCAACTTCTTTTTACACTCTACATAATATCTGCAATATCAAAAACCGCTTTAGCTAGAAAAGCGACGTAGCAATTTTGTTCAAATCATTACATTCTAGTGTATATGCACACTGTTAGAAATATGTTGAAAATTCAACCAGTTCTCAACTACTTCTGTGGTTGAAATCTCGTTCATTCACAGAATTGAAATAAAATTCAATCTCACGTAGTTAAAAATTAATGCAGATGCGTATGCACCCATTCCAGTGAGCACACAAGTATGAAAATCTCAAGAACGTCCTTGGGACGTTCTTAGGACGTCCTATGTCAGGCCAACCAACGTCTCTAAGACGTCCAATCTCCTAAAGGTGACCTAAAGACGCCTTGAAGACATAGACGTTCTCGGGACATCTTTCGTACTGACATTAGACGTTTTAAGAGCATCCCTAAGATGACCAAAAGACATGATATAAAAAACGTCTTAGGGATGTCCCAAATACATCTCTAGGACAACCTTAATTTTTTTGCCCACTGGGATGCGCCATCATACTTCTCGCGAAGCAAGAACCCAACGTGACAAAATCCAACGACTCTTTCTTTGTGTCGTGATATCCATAATAATAACAAAGGACATGCATATAATATTTAGTACAAGAAGCAGCTTTAAAGGGGAAAAAGGTACGTAGGAATAATATTATTCTCGATTATGCCAATGAGAAAATTTCATTTATACTATCGGTCCTAACTGCTGTATGCTTGTTTAGATTATGATTACAAAAACAAATATTGAAAAGTTGGTTTATAAGCGCACGCGAAATTCATAATGGTAATATAATTGTAATGTAACTTATATTTATCTTCTTTAAGGCTGCTTATTTTTCTAAATTTTATATTTTTAAGGAATCTTTATGGGTTTTATTTAAGATTTAGGATTTTACAAAAATCTTAAATCAAACCTATTCAATTCCTTATAAAATTATACTTTGAAATTCACTAATTGTGCGGAATAAATTTTTTTTCGCTTGACTGAAATTTCAATTATATTGAGTTGAATTTTCAACTGCATAGTTGAAATTTCCATTACACGGGTTGTTGATTTTTCATTCACAAGTAGTTGGAAATTTCAACCACCGTAATTGTATAGAACTTCAACTACATGTGGTTGAAAATTCAACCAGATATTTCTAACAGTGTTTCGTAGGCATTAAAAAGTTCTAGACAGTCGACCGACTGCCTAGGGATTCAGCTAACTAGCGGGGTTTAGAAGAATTTGGGACGAAATCTTTACCTGACGTGCATGTGTTCGATTTCTTGAGGCTTTTAAAAAATACTCAAACAAACTTCTAAGCGCCTGCCGCGTTATAAACAATTAAAAGGAACCAACTGCGGAGTATCAAAACACACATTAAATGTCTATGTAATATTTTATTGTTATTTTCATTATATTAATTGAATATAATCTAACAAAATAAGAATAATAATATCAAAAAAGATGTTAGCCCTCAGAAAGCATCCAGAGGTGACTGTCATCACCTCCAACCCTCGCGGCCGCTGCTTAATTATAACAGCGGTAAAAGACGAACTCCAAATTACACCATGCTTTTAATTTTGTGGCCACAACATCATCACCACAGATTTTGAACATCGTATTAAATTAACTTATAGTTATAATATATTTATCTCAACAGTCACTTCACTTAGTCCCTAGTTTGAGCGAGCCTCACGCGCGCGACTGTTCGTTCTCGCGCTTCGCGCTCGATTAAGTATTTACCTCCAGCCACGCGCTTAGTCTTTATATTTTCGCACATTCTTGCGCAAACCTTTTCAAATTAAGACTCAAAACATTCACTAGTGTAACTGGTGATGGCGACTTATGGTTATCGCACTCCGCGCTGGGTCTTTGCATTTCTGCCGCATTCGTGCATACACCTTTTAAAATCGAAGGTCAACGGACCAACAACTGTAATTTTGTCATCGTGAACTCTCTTTTCTTAAAGCTCTTTCGGCTCTAACGAACACATTTTCATCACGTATCTCGTGCTTCGCACTCGATTCCGTCCAAAATTTCAACTTTTCTTCATTATATGTACACAAGACTTTTATGTCAAATAAAATACATTCTTATGTAACTTATTCTGGGATTGCATATTCAAATATTGCAAAATAAAGTACAAATTGTCTTTATCATCATTATTTTAATATTTGTTCTGTATCTTGCTTTAAATTATATTCTAAGCTGCCCTGAAACGAGTATCATCTAAATCAATTTATATAATTACAATTCATAATATGTATGAAAATTAAATCATACTAATTATTATTTCCTTGTTTTTATGATTTTTTTATTTTTAATCTTGTTTTTACGATTAAAGAAAAACTATTGTGAATCTGCATATGTTCTAATACAGGAACCTATATAGGGTCCTATATAGGATCCTTTGTCCTCTTTCGTTTTTTCTGTCCTTTTACCAAAAATTTAATTTTTGTTTAATCTTATTTTTTACGAATGAAAGAAAATCCACTCGTCCTATTAAAAAATTTATTGACAATAAATTCATAGATCTTTTGAGGTGAACAAATTTTGTTTGTTAATTTTAGTTCGTACTTATGTTGTTTAAAAAAAAAAAATTTGTTTATTTTGAATGTTATTTTTTACGACTAAAAACTAAAACTACGCATCCTATCGAAAAGTGATCCATTACAAATTTGGAGGTCCGTCCACTCAACGCCACCACAAAGGCTAATTATAAAATGGAATAACCATATTTTTTTGCTTTTTTTTTACTAAATTGATGCTAAAAGAAAAAATTTTTGCTTTGTAAAGTACCGAGAAAAGGATGGCGGCACTAGCAGGACGTCCGATAATTGGAGATTTCTTTGCTATTTTTTTGCTCTATGATGACATATATTACGTTTCCCAAAAATCTACCCTTAAGTCATACATACCCTCCCCTAGGCATCAAAAACGTTTTAACTTGTTGTAAAACCATCCTAAAAAATGTAAAAATGATTTAGAACTCCAAACTAATTACATGCCACTTGGAAATTTCCCTTTTATTGTAATTTCCTCAAAACTACCCTTCCACGTTAACGTATGCAGCAGAACATATATATGTATGAAAAAAGCATTGAAAATATTTAAACTTCGAAGAAACTGTTAGGTGATATTTTTTTGCTCTTTTTTTTGCTCTTTGCTAATATATAATACGTTTCCGAAAAACTACCCCTAAGTCATACATACCCTCCTGGCGTCATCAAAAACGTTTTAAAAGTTGAAAAACCACCCTGAACAATGTAAAAATGATTTACAACTCCAAATTAATTACATCACACTTAAAATTTTCCCTCTCATTATAATTTCCCAAAAACTACCCTTTCACGTGAACGCATGCAGTGGAACATATATGTATGATAAAAGCATTAAAAATAATCAAACTTAGAAGACACTGTTAGCTGATATTTTTTTCCTCTTTTTTTGCTCTTTGATAATATATAATACGTTCTCTAAAAACTACCCCTATATCATACATACCTACTCCTCGTTATCAGAAATGTTTTAGAGGATGTAAAACTACCTTAAACAATGTGAAAATGATTTAGAATTTAGAATTAATTACATGACACTTGAAAATATCCGCCTTTTCATAATTATCCTGAAAAATTACCCTTCCACGTGAACGTATGCAGCGGAAGATATATATATATATATATATATATGAAAAAAGGATAAATATAATAGAACGTAGAAAACCCTGTTAGTTGATATTTTTTCTCTTTTTTTTGGTCTTTGATAATATATAATACGTTCCTGAAAAACTGCTTCTAAGTCATAAGTACGTACCCCTTATGATCAGAAACGTTTTAAAAGATGGAAAACCACCTTGAACAATGAAAAAATGATTAAGAACTTCAAATTGATTACATGAAACTTGAAAACTTTCCCCTTTTGATGATTTCTCCGAAAAACTACCCTTCCGCGTGAGATATGCAGCCAAAGATATACCAGGTGTATACATATGAAACCGGTATTTTTTCAAGAAAAAAACACATTTATTTCAAGAGAATGATAACAAATATTTTATTCAAAGTATGC
>NC_046664.1:132802859-132824645 GCF_010883055.1 Belonocnema kinseyi | reverse complement strand
GCCAATTAGCACAAATGGTAAGTTCCGACAGTGCCTACAAGTGTGCCTACTGGCCGCTAAATGGCAATACCGGTTTCATATGTATACACCTGGTATATGTATGAAAATAGGCAATAAAAATAATAAAACTTCGAAAACACTATTAGTCGATATTTTTGCTCTTTCTTTGCTCTCCAATGAAATATAATAGGTTCTCCAAAAATTACCCTTAAGTCATACATACACCACCCGCGTGATCAAAAACGTTTTAAAATATGGAAAACCACCTTGAACAATGTGAAAATGATTTAGAATACCAAATAAATTATATGACACTTGAAAATTCCCACCTCTCTATAATTTTCCCGAAAAACTACCCTTCCACATGAACCTAAGCAGCGTAACATATATATGTATGAAAAAAACACAAGAAATAATAAAACTTACAAAAAACTGTTACTCTATTTTTTTTTGCCCTGTTTTGCCCACTGATAATATATAATGTGTATCGAAAAAATTACCCCTAAGTCTTACATACCCTCTTCTCGTGATCCAAAATGTTTTAAGAGTTGGAAAACCACCTTTTAAAATGTAGACATGTTTAAAAGCTCAAAATTAATTACATTACACTTGAAAATTTTCCTCTCATTATCGTTTCCTCAAAAAACTACCCTTCCACGTGAATGTGTGCAGCATAACATATATATGTAAGAAAAAGCACAACAAATAATACGAGGGGTAGTTGTGTACGTCTTAGAGGTAGTTTTGGGGGAACGTATTATATATTATCGGAGAACAAAAAAGAGTAAAAAAATATCAACTAACAGTGTACTCTATGTTGTATTATTTTTTATGCTTTTTTCATGCAAATATGTGTTCTGCTGCATACGTTAACGTGGAAGAGTATTTTTGCGGGAAATTATTATGAGAGGAAAATTTTCAAGTGTCATGTAATTAATTTGGAATTCTAAATCATTTTCGCATTGTTCAAGGTCGTTTTCCAACTCCTTAAAAGTTTTTGATGACGAGGGGAGGGTATGTATCACTTAGGGGTAGTTTTGTGTAAAATATTATATATTACCGAAAAGCAAAAAAAGACCAAAAAAATATCAACTAACAGTGTTTTATAAGTTCTATTATTTTTATCCTTTTTCATACATATATGTTCCGCTGCACACATTCACGTGGAAGGTTAGTTTTTGAGGAAAATTATAAAGAGGGGGAAATTTTTAAGTGTCATGTAATTTATTTGGAATTCTAAATAATTTTCGCATTGATCAAGGTGGTTTTCCAACTTTCTAAACGTTTTTGATGACGAGGGAAAGTATGTTTGACTTAGTGGTAGTTTTTGGGTAACGTTTTATATATTATCGAAGAGCAAAAAAATATTCACTTCCAGTGTCTTCTAAGTTTGATTATTTTAAATGCTTTTTCCATACATATAATTGTTCTGTTGCATACGTTCACGTGGAAGGGTAGATTTGGGAATATTATAAGATAGAAATTTTCAAGTGTCATATGTTCTGCTCCACACATTTACTAGAAGGATAGTTTTTTGAGGAAACGATAATGAGGGGGACATTTTGAAGTGTAATGTAATTAATTTTGAGGTCTAAAGCATGTCTACATATTCTAAGGTAGTTTTTCAACTTTTAAAACGTTTTTAATGACGAGGGGTATGTATGTATGACTTAGAGGTAGTTTTTTGAAAACGCATTAGATATTATCGGAGCGCAAAAAAAAGGAAAAAAATATCAAATACCAGATTTTTCTAATTTTTATTATTTTAATGCTTTTTTCATACATATATATGTTCTGCTGCATACGCTAACGTGGAAGGGTAGTTTTAGGTATATATATATATATATATATATAATGATAGGAAAATTTTCAAGTGTCATGTAATTAATTTAGAGTTCTAAATCATTTTTTCACTGTTTAAGTTGGTTTTTCAACGTCTAAAACGTTTTTGATCACAGGGGGGGGGTAGTTGTCTAAGACTTAGGGGTAGTTTTTTGAGAAACGTAATATATTTCATCGTAGGGTAAAAAAAGCAAAAAATCTCCAGTTATCGCTTCTTGCATTATAATAATTTTTATTGAGTTTTCGTAGGTGCCGGCGCTGAGTGGACGTCCTGCTAGCGCCGCGCCGCCACCCTTTTCTCTGAAGTTTCAAGACCAAAAAATATTTTTAGCATACAATTTGCAAAAAAAGCAAAAAAATATGGCGTATTCCATTTTATAATTTGCCTTTGTTGCTGTGCTAAGTGGACGAATCTTATTTTTGGTAAGATCAAATTTGGAATTTTTAAGTTTTCAACTAAATTAAAAAAGTTGTTATGATAATTTTGTACGTATTTTAAAAATCAACGTTTTTCTTCCCTTGACCTTTTTTCATATCATGCGCTGTTTGTCTTAAAATTTTCGTTTTTTTATTTTGAAAATGCTTTAACTCTGATCATTTTCTTTTTCTATAAAGAAGTTATTAGGATAAATTGTTTATGTTTCTGAGTACTATGAACAACCGCCGATAGAATTTTTAAATCTTGCAAAAATGTGGTTTCAAACATTTTGAAAATGCGCTTACTTTTTGAATTTTAATCCAAAATAGTTGGTTTATGAACCTGTTCTTTCTTGTTAGGTCTTCAAAAAGTGCACCAAAGCAGAATCCAATCTGCTCAATTTTTCGAAAGTTATCGTGTCTACAGAATACAGACTACCAACTACAGACAGACAAAAACACCTTCGCAAAAATCGTTTTTTCTCACTCAGGGGGTCTCAAAACGTGGAGATTTGACAAATTGAAATTTTACATAAAACCAATACCTTCTCATTAGGATGAGAATGTAACATAATGCTGGTCTTGCCATACGCCCAGGGAGAACTGATATCCGTTGTGCAGAATGGTCAGTGTAAGATCTACTGGATTTTTTCATTCTCTACCACTCAACGTATCAGTGCTCGAAAGCCTGATATTTTGCTCGAAGATCTGAAGATCAATATACCTTCATCTCTGCCTGTGCGCTCTGCCGCTTAAGGTTATCCGCGGGTACAGACTGAACTCTAAAGAAGAGTGTTGTACGAAATATATTGTGTAAATTTCCCGTTCCTGCTTAACTTGTAGAATATAAGGAGCAGATGTGGACGATGTGCACGTTCCAGTCGCGTCGAAATTAGTTGCTTTAAACAACCATGATCGTAGTTACTGGCAACAAACTATGAAAATCCCAAAAATGTCCTTGGGACGTTCCTAGGACGTCCTATGTCAGGCCAATTAACGTCTTTAAGACGTCTTATGTCCTAAAGATGACCTGAGGACGTCTTAAAAACATGGATGTTCTCGGGACATCTTTTGTACTGACATCCTAATGGGCGAAAAAATTAAGGATGTCCTAGAGATGGCTTAGGGATATCCCTGACACGTTTTTTATAAAATGTCTTTTAATCATCTCACGGATGCTCTTAAAACCTCTAATGTCAGTACAAACGATTTCCCGAGAACGTCCATGTCTTTAGATCTTCTTTAGGACATTGGACGTCTTAGAGACGTTGATTGACCTAACATAGGACGTCCAAGGAACTTTCCAAGGACGTTCTTGGGATTTTCATAGTTGTGTGTCCACTGGGATTAAACGTTTTAAGAGCATCCCTAGGATAACCAAAATACATGTTATAAAAGACGCCTTAGGGATGTCCCGAAGACATCTCTAGGACATCCTTAATTTTTGTCCCATTGGGAAAGCATCCATGGGTGAATGTTATCACTTCTAACGCTCGCAGCTAAATATAACAGCAGTAAAAGACGAGGTCAAAACTACACTATGCTTCTGATTGTGTACCTACAACATCATCGCAAAAATTTCAAACATCGTATTAAATGAACTTATAATATCCTCATCTCATCGCTCATTGGACTTAGTCCGTGAATATGATGGAAATTGGGTGCATCCGAGAACAAGTTTAAAACAATAATCATTTTATTAATGTATTTGAAAAGTCTTTTAATTTGAGTTTAATTCTTTCAAGGTTTTGAAGGTATACATTTTACTTTAATTTGGTCAATTAAAGAACGAGGTCCAGATTTCTTTCAATCTCAAAAGAAATAAATTATAAATTCCTGAAAATAAAATATAAATTTGCGAGTTTTTCGGTCTATTATTCCGCGATTTTCCCGTTCGAAGACAAAATCAGAATCAAAGTAAAGTAATTAAGAAAACCATTCAATATGAGTATTTAATTACTATTACTCTTGAAGGTAAATAAAATTTCTTTTTCATGAAATCACTTGAAATTACACTAGTTTTGCTAATTTTGCTAAGTTTGCTATTTTTTTAATTAAAATAATCCTTATAAAAATTTAGCTTGTACATTTCATTTTAAAGATTTGTGCTTCAACCATACAGAACTAAATAAATAAGTATAAATTGATGGAACCATATGAACTCCACCACAGTACGAATCACTAGTTCGACATGATATAGACTCTCAAAATAAACTTCTAGCATAAATATGGTAGCTGGGCGTACAATGTAAACAATGCATAATATACACAATAAAATAGCTTTGGGATCGACTGAGACTTTTATTGGCGGAAGGCACGCACAGTGTTAACATAAAAGTCAAGTTTTAGGCGATCAATAGAGACTGCGTGTTTGGAATGATAGAGGGGTGAATGATCTGAAAGAAAATTACCAGAAACTGCATGCGTAAGGAAACGAGATATTTTACATAAACATGAAACAAACAAAAACGGATGCGAAAGTAGAAGCATATAAAATTATGTATTGAAAGATAAATTTGAAATATGGTCAGTGGTAGGTAGTGAGTCACATGGTAGACAAGGAGTATGTTTGATTATGAATGAAAGAGCAAGACAGCATCTCAGAGATCATGATTTTGTATCTCCTATCTCCTAGATTGCTGTGGGTTAGAATGAAAGTAGGAATCAGAAGATTTTTTATCATAGCGTGCTACACTTCAGTTGATAGTGATCCGAGAGAAACAAAAGACGCCTTACGGGACACCTTAAATGATTCAATAAGTATTTGCGATCCTGGGGAAAGAATAATTCCGCTAGGAGATATGAATGGATAAGTGGGCACACATGGCCAGGATACAGAAAAAGTACATAAAATAGTTTAGACATAAAATAATCCGCATGTACATCTGGTGTAAAGTATATAGCCATAGTATAATTTACTTTGTTATTGCGAATGAAAGACTAAGGGACCTAGTAAAAGATACAAGAGTTTGAGGGGTTCTAAATTCAATCCAAGCTTCTGATCTCCAGAATAAATTTTCTAGGTGCGCATGGATTTTCAGAATAAGATAAACGAACAGATAGAAGAAAACCTTTAAAGGCGCTAATATAAGTGAAAAAAAAATTCCATTGAATCAAGTAGGCTAATTTACTTGGCTGGTTTTACTTGAAAGAAGCAAGCATTTTCTTTTTACAAGGGACCGATTTTCTTGAATCAAGAAAATAATAGAATCAGGACAACTATTTGAATAAAGAATATATTTACTCTCAGCAAAAAAGTATTGCGGTAATTTGTTTCATTATACTTATTTGCGTGAAGTTTAATAAAATATTGAATTAAAAATATTATATTCTCATAATAAGTAACTAAAATTTTAACAAAATTCTTTATCCAAGTAAATTCATATACTTATTTTGACTACTTTTTTAATTGAAACAATGTTCATGTTCTTGAGACGAGAAAATGAATGCATTCAACGAAGAAATAATTTCTCTTAAAATAATGCTTGGATATTTTCCTTTAAATAATTATTTATTTGAAACGAATGTCAGATTTACTTTGAAGATACTTATGTCATAAAAATAGAATCACATCAGTCTTTTCAATATAAAAACTGTAGACTTGATACAATAGACATCGCACACATATTATGAAAATTAATATATTGGTCTAAATTAATTTACTTCTTACTGCAAAAGTATCTTATTAAGTTGACATGATATGAAGTTGGTTCTCTTCGCCGCTAACAATTATTTTGAAATTCAATTATATGGATAAAATTCAAAACATTGGTGCACACATTCAATTTTATTTATGCAAATGTAGATAGGAATTTGCAACTTTGATAAACTACAAACTTTACGCTGACACACAAATCAAATCACTCATAAAACTATTTAAAAAATTATAAGTTTATTGTGTCGGTAAGTTTTTGTGGGTAAGAATTAAAATTTTTCAAATAGATTAAAACAAAGTGTTATTAATTTTGAAATCATTATGCAAGACTCAAAAGTATTTTTATTCCTAAAATTATTAAAGGGTTATAAATGTACTGCGTCTATAATTTTTTTCGCTGATTATTTGTATGTATCAATCTACTTAAAATTAAATCATTTTGAATTTTTTAAACCGTGAAACATTTTTGTAAATAATAAAAAATAAATATATGACAGCATACAACAAAGTTATAAGCTTTAAAAAATGCTTAAAAATACAATTATTACATTTTCTTGATAATTTCAAAAAATGTTATGCGTTCATAAAGCAAAATATTTAAGGAAAAAGAATTTAATAACATTTTTAAAAATTTTATTAAGAATGCATTTCATTTTATGAAAGAAAATTTTAAAAATTGAAAATTAGAATTTTTTCAAATAAAAGAATTGAGAATGCAAGGAGGAAGGAAATAAATATTTTCCATACGACCACCGTGAGACCCTATCACTTTTAACCTGCAAGTTCTTGCACCAAACGTTTCTTTACAGAATTCATTTTTCTTCTTATTTCAAAGTAATTTATACTTGAAATAAAAATAAAATATCGATCAATTTATTTAATGGGTAATATTTATACTAGCGATCAATTCTTTTTTACATATTTTAAATTATTTTTGTTTGGAATTGTTATTTTAAATTAAAAACTGAATTAAAAAGTTCTATAAAAGAATTAAATAAATCGAAAACTGTGCGTTTTACAGAGGTTTTTAAAAATCAGAAAATATTTATTTGTCACTGAGATTATTAAAGCGTTTTTCAACTCAAAAGTTATTAATTTTTTATAAGCTTTCGATCGTTTTTAAGCGGATTACATTTTTAAAGAAAAAAGTATTGAGCCCTTTGTAAAATAAGTGAAGTTCAATTATTTTTTGCATACTTTAAATTGTTGTTTTAGGAAAGCAATTCCATATTCAAATCTTAGTAAACAATGTGTGATCATAGCATTCAATAAATTAAAAATTTTGTGGTTTATGTAAATTTTCGTGTAGCAGAATATTATTTTTTGCCATTGATGTTATTAAAGAATTTTTGTACATGCAACTTTTCTTTATTATTCATTACCTTTGGGGTGTTTTTAAGCGTTTTAAATATTTAGAACCAAGAAGTGTTGAGTCCGTTGTTAAATAAGTGAAACTTACTTCGCTTTTTCACATATTTTATATTTTTGTTCAAGAAATTTTATTTTTCATTAAAAAATGTGTAAGAGAGTATTATATGCAATAAAAGAGTTGGATAAATTGAAAACTGCGCATTTTATGGAGAATTTTTGTTTATTGTTTATTGATTTTAGATATTTTATAACATTTTAAATATATTAAGAAAACAAAAGTATAGAGCCTTCGTTGGAATAAGTAAAATTCAATTCTAAAATTTTTATAAATAAAAAATAGTATATTAAAGTCTCTCGAAAATTTTCAAGTATCATCAGAAAGATGTTTTCTTAAAAGAAACATTGAGTTCCACAACGTTTAGTTTGAAAATGGTTGAGGCTCACCATACGAGTTCGTACGACACTGCCTTGAAATTCTTACTCGAGATTTTGTCACCGAGATCCAAGTGCTTCGATTTAGGTTTAGGTAGGGTTCGAATCTTCGTGTAGTGCGATATTTCAAAGAGATAAAGCGTGCGATGGTATTTGTAAGTAACAGTGTGTGAGAATTACGTGTTTTAATCATTTAAAAAATGAATATTATATAACAATAATTTCGAAAATAATTTTTTTTTCATTGAGAAATAGTGTTCAGTTTAGGCTCATTATATTGATCCGATCCTTTATATTCTTATATTAAGAAAATATATTCTTGAAGTGTATCAGAAATGATTTCTTGGAAGTGAACTATGTTCTTTATTTGCATACATCTCTATATGAAGTAACACAATAAAGTTTTAGAATAATAAAATGCGATAATCTATCTAAGAATGCATTTTTTCAGATTAAGAAAATGTACGCTTGTTCCAAGCATACGGTCGCAAGTATTTATTTATTTGGAACAAACTTATATTCCATCGTCCTTATTCGTACCTGCAATTAACTTAAATCAAGTAACATTTACTTGATTCAAGAACAATTTTTTTCAGTGTATAATAAAAACATAAAGGGCGCATCTGCTATAAGCGAGGATGTCATTTTTAAGAGTGCCACTGAAGTGTGTGATACTGCGGTTGTAGAAAGAACGTTTAGTGAAGTATGGTGGAATGATGAAATTCAGGCAGCCCAAAATGAAATAAATGAAGCGTACATTAAGTACCGTAAGTAAAGTATACTTAGGAATACTTATACGTAAGTTATTAAAAATAACAGAAGAAATAACATGGGAATTCGAAAGTGAATTCATGCCAGGAAGATCATGTATGAATCAAATGTTTAGCTTCAGACAGATCACAGAAACAACTTTAAAAGTAGAAAAAAAATTCTGTACATTTGTTGATCTAAAAAAGGAATTTGACAAGGTGGATAGAAGTCAACTTTGTGAAGTTCTGAAAGAATACGGAGTCAATGGATGGATCCTACCGCCAATAAAAGCAATATACATATACCTGTTACAAAGCGAGTTCAAGGGTAAATGGAAAACTAAGTGACTGGTTCGATGTTATACAAGGTGTTAGACAAGTTTGCATTATGTCCTTATGTCGATTTATTATATTAATGAAAAGTGTTTAAGAATGTCCCTCTTCGACTAAGTAAGTGTGGATCTCGAAACGGTAAGGGTCCGTAGGTTATCGTTCGCATATGATAAGGTTGTTATGGCAGAATCAATCGAAGACTTGGAAAAAAGCTGAATAAACTGAATATATGCAGGAAGAGCATGGTTCTTAAAATTAACGTGAATAGGATAAAAATTATGGTGTTCGAAGGAAAGGATGCGAAAACAATATGCAACAATGTATTAAATAATAAAAGAATGGAACAAGTTGATGGGTACGTAAATCTTGGTAGCTCCTTCACTGGGGACGGAAAGATAGATGAGGAGTTAGATAAGCGCATAAACGAGAGTAAGAAGGTTATCGGTGGAGCAGGCCGATTTTTAATAGTAAAAATATATAAAATTAAGCTAAAATGGCAATAGATAATTCTATATTTGTACCGACTGTACTATACGGTTATCAGACATGGACTTATTAGGAAAGGGATAAGAGTAAACCAGTGGGGAAAAAAATTAAGGATATCCTAGGGACGACTTTGGGACATCCCTAAGACGTCTTTTATAACATGTCGTTTGGTCATCCTAGGGATGCTCTTAAAACTTCTAAATAATAGTACGAAAGATGTCCCGAGGATGTCCATGTCTTTAAGGCGTCTTTAGGTCATCTTTAGGACATCGGTCGTCTTGGAGACGTTGATTGGCCTGCAATAGGACGTCCCAAGAACGTCTCAGGAACGTCCCAAGGACGTTTTTGGAATTTTCATAATTGTGTGCCCAATGGGAAATTAACGCGATTGACATCCATTCCTGTGCATAATATGCAGGAAAAATCTGATGGATAAAGTGAGTAACGAGATAATCCTTAAAGAATGTGGTTCAGAAGAAACACTAGTTAACACATGGAAAAGTAATTCGTTAAAATTGTTTGGGCATATTGAGAGAATTAAAGATGAACGACTAACCAAACAAGTGTGTAAATGGTAGCGTGTCCAGAATTAGACCGCTGAAACAATGGTTAGAATGTATAAATGAGACTATAATTAGAAGATACATAAGAAGACACAGAAACATGACAGCTTGCATAAAAAATACATGGACGTAAAAGAACCTATAATCTGCTTCCTGAGAGGAGACTCTATAAACGCATATGCGGGTTGTTATTTCTTGATGGAAGCAGTCCTTACCCATTTTTTCACACGTAGTTTCTTAATTTCTCTTTTAATTGGTACCTTGGTCTTAATTTAATATTTATTAATTTCCTTGGGTTTTTTTCGAATAGTTTGAATAATTTTAAATAGATATTAGACATAAAACGCGCGTATGTCTCGAGTTACAGGGGTCTAGGACCTAGGTAGCCAACTGAGTTTTTCACTCACTCGCTCTTTTTGTAATTGAAAAGTTCAAATTGAAAAATTATGCAATCCCCGGCTTGAAAGTAATATATTCAGAACGTTCGAATTATTCCGATTCCAACGGTATGTAATTTGTCCATAAAGTTTAAAAATTGGGAAGTAAGCAATATTAAATTGAATATTGAGCTAGTTTCTTCAATTGAACTTCTTCAAATTTCCAACTTTCCTATGCAAAGTAATATATCATTAGAATCGGAAAAATTCACCAGTGGTCTCATTTTAGTGCTACTCAATAATTTTTTTTCCTAGTCTCATTATAATAACTGAAATCAGCGCTAAAATAATACTTTTTTTACAGAGTTCATTAAGTACCACGAAAAATAAGTTCAGGCTAGTGTTTAATTGATGCATGTTAAATTATAAATTTCTCCATTTGCTTTTTGCCGTGACGAAATTAAAAAATATAAATAAAATTTTTGCCTTCGAAACTTGTAAAAGCATGAACTAAAATCAATTTTTTTTTGTATATGAGATAAAATCATTATTCTTATTATTTTGTAGAAGTATATTTCATTCATTAGATAAATAACGAAACAGCAATACAATGTTAAATAGCCATTTAATGTGAGGTTTAATCATCTATGGTTAGTTTCATCTAGTAGCTAAAGTGCATTAGGCGTTTGGAAGAATGGCTAAGTATTCTTCAAAATTCCTAAATAAACCAGACACTTGGACTTTATGTAACGTTATAGTTCCAAATTAGGCTGAACACCAGTAGTCGGCTAAATGCTCGGGCAGTCGGCCGACTGCCTACAGCTTCTAAATGTCTACGACATAGCTATTGATATTTTTAAATTGCAAGGACTGTCTTGTCCTCATGGACGTTTGAGTTTCGTGTGCTAACAGTGTATTAGGAACCATTGCACTTATTTCAACTTTATTACATTATAATGTCGTTTTTATATAGTATATTCTATTTAACCATTTTCGTTCATATACGAAGTTTCCACTGCAATATTTTCCTTCATAGAATAATTATCGTATTTAACTTGAAAAACATATTGAGGAAGCAAAATACTAGTTTTTCATGAAACACATACCGACAACTTCTTTAAGAAAAAAAGTAATTTCGTCTATTCCTTGGCTTAAAAATCTTGAAAAAAGTTTATACAACTTTCTGTAAAATATTTTATTTCCTAGTGTAGCAACTTGAACTTGACTATATTCCAAGTACGTATTTAAAAAATCGAGAATATGAAATGTAAATCTTTAATAAACATCATTAAAAAAATATTTGGTAAATATTTTCCGCAAAAGCGTTTAAAATTATACCTGATATATCTTCTTGAATATGGCTTCGCCCAAACATGTATCTGTACAATTAAATGTAATTGCAATAATGTAGATTCAGTTAAAAGTCCGAAAGATACCTCTTACGTTGCTGTAATATTAATAAGCTTGTTTTCACTCTATCCCGTGTGAAAACAAAGAATGAAGAAAAGCAAAATGCAAGTACCGAAGGGTGTTAAACATGCAAAGTAGCACAACTTATGTACCGTGCAGCTTACCTTTCTAGCTTGCTTTTCGCCCAGGCCTGAGATCGATAGTCTTGATGTCAGCTCCTGGCACTAAGGTCTGTCTATACTTAACGTAAAATAAATCGTTTTTGACTAGCTTGAATCGAGATATGTCTTATTCGATCGAAGTAATTTGCGATAATCAAATATGAATGTCATACATCTTACGTAATAGTTTATTCGAATTTAACATTCAGACGGAATTTACTTTATTGATCTATTATTTTTTGCCCAAAATCTTTTAGAATATAAAAGAGGGTCTTGAACACAGTAAAAACTTGGGGGTTTATTTTGTTGCAGGTAAAATTATAATGGTGTTCACTCTACCTCGGTAAGGATCCAGATATCTCTCGAACTTGGGGTACGACAGACCGAGTATGTAGGGTACGAAATAGCCAGAAGGTGGGGTACGAAAGGTCAGATGTTACTGTTTTGAAACTTTGGCAGCTGTTGTCAAGCATGCCATAGTCTTAGAAAAGTTGAAGGTATGCGGATTCCACTTTGTGAAAATAGGCTTTGAGGTATCAGCATGATTGAAATTATCAGGGGTGGGATTCCGATGTCCACTAATCTAGTTTATCGAATCTTTCTTTCGAACGCATGAATGTTTATTATATATTTCAAGGCATTATTTATTGCCAAAAAAGGTTAAATGCTCGAGTTATAAATATAAATTTGCGTATTTTGTTGGCGAGAAGTTCCAATCGAGGTTCTGTTAGTTTCATGTAAATAATTAGGTAACAAACAGTACGAAAATTGAATAAAAATGTACATATTGACAAAAAATACATTATTATTTAAATTGTATAGTTTTATAGCCCCTAAATAATTGTAGATTCAGTTCTCGTATTTTTAATTCTAATTTAAATAAGTCTATTTTTTAATTGATGAAGTTAAACTTATTATTATAAATAATAATAATAATGTTAAAATGGTATCATAATATTGAACTTTAACAATAAAGTAATGCTTTGATAAATATTTTAAAGTTTCTAGATTAATGTCGAGTAATAGAAAATTTGATCAAATTGAATTTGCACATTTTCCTAATGCTTTTTTTTTAATTCAGACAAATCTGTGGATGCTATTGTTACGCATATAGAAAGAACTTTTCATCTTAAATATCGAACAACTTCATGCTTGAGGAATTTAGCATCCATATGCTCTGCTTTTCTAGTAATATTAACATGCCTATGCTCCACTATGTATTCTTATTAAGGTACGAATTATTTAAGATAAAAAGTTATATTGTGAGCAAACGCGGATATCTCGAGCATTCGCAGTAGTGATTCTTGTGTATTTTTAAATTGACACATGGCCTTACATAATCCCAAAATACAACGTAATTACTTCTGCGCATGCCAGAGATATCCGCGTTCTGCCACCACTGACTGGGGCTGGGGGATAAGCTATCTGTCTCGCAAGGCAACATGATTGGTCTTTTCAATTTTGCTTTATACATATCTCTTTACTTGCGCATACTTGTAAACTATTTAACCTTCATTTAGAGGGGAGTGGTAAATAGCCAATCAGATCGCTGCGCGAGAGAGATAACTTATCCCGCTAACTCATAGTATGTCTCTTTTATTTTGCCAATAATTCTGCCATTGCCTGGTTTGCTCCAGTTATGTATGCGCTAAGATTTCTAATATTAAGTATTTCAAGTTGTGACGTCAGCTGGCAAGATCTCTGTACAATGAGGGCCAAGCAATAATACAAATTCCAGAGGGTAAGCCTGAATTTAGTTTATAACTTGAGAAAAAAAATGTTTTTCACAGTTAGAAAAAACACATCAATTTTATTGTTCAATTAAATAGTTATTGAATAGTTAAATAGGCTGAATACACTGATCGTGAAAAAT
Source organism: Belonocnema kinseyi (assembly GCF_010883055.1). Classification (NCBI taxonomy): domain Eukaryota; kingdom Metazoa; phylum Arthropoda; class Insecta; order Hymenoptera; family Cynipidae; genus Belonocnema; species Belonocnema kinseyi. The sequence goes on along the minus strand of NC_046664.1, from coordinate 132,810,976 downwards.
AATTATTTTCCAAGCTATTATAAAAATAAAGTTTAGTTCCATGTATTTGGTATTATTGTTTGCCCCTCAGCGTGCAAACATCTTGGATATCCCTACCTAATCTGAAATACCTATTGGCTCAATTTTACAAATTACGAACAACGCACCTGATAAACTTCAATGACCATGACATATAATTAGCAAAGCTGTCAAAATAATAAACAGTGCATTTAGACATGGCTGTTTTAAACCTTGAAAAGTATTTAAGAAATATTTAAGAAGTTACGAACGCGTAAATTATGCGTCGATAATGAACTTTTTCATTTCGTACCCCAAGAAGCGGACACGTCGTACCCAAAGTAGTAGGTACTTCGTAACCCTAAGTGATGGACACTTCGTACCCCAAGTGATTGGGAATCTGCACCCTACATTACGGTGCAGCATTCACACCGCAAGGGTAATTTCTATTGCAGGTATATGGTAACCTGATATTGGTGCTTCATTGACACTTTCTTTTTACTATGAAGTTTCTAAAAATATTGTGAATCGTTTAACAAAAACGTTTTCTTCAAAGTGTAAAAAATTATGTTTTTAGAAATCTTTTGTTTCCGGCGCTCCGTGGGTAAATAGTAGTCATCGTGAAAAAAGAGTACAGTCGAAGTCCGATAACTTGTCATCCGATAGATGTACACTTTTCTTAAAACTTCATCCCACGTACGGCACGCAAACTAACTGTGGTTTTCTCACTACGTATACTATTTTGCTCATGATTTGCGCTCATGATTTACTCATGCGCGCACCTAATATCACGCCACTAGAGGGAACATCCGAGAAGTCCGCAATTCCTGGAATTTTCCGTTCCTACAGCCCTAAAGTTGGAGAGTTATCGGACTTGTACTACAGATAATATTCTGAAAAAAACCCAAAAAATAATGCTCTAACATCAATAATTACTTTCTTCCTTCGTTTCTTCAGTATTTAAAAGTGATCTATAGATAAATTAAATTACACGTAGGGGAAAGGAGGGCTAGGTGCCGCGGAGGCTAAGTTGGCAAGTTTTCACATCCTTACTTACAAAAAACTATAATAGTTAGGTGCGCAAAAGTAATTATTCTTAGAAGGCTATTTGTAGGATTTTTTGAAAGTCTTGTGGGGTAATTTCAAAACAGTGTAATTTAATTAATTCCTAACACACACTTTGCATTAAAATGACTACCCAGTGGGCACAAAACTATGAAAAGCTCAATAACGTTCTTAGGACGTTACTAGGACGTCCTATGTCAGGCTAATCAACATCTATAAGACGTCTAATGTCCTAAATATGACCTAAAGACGTCTTAAGGACATGGACGTTCTCAGGACATCTTTCGTACTGACATTAGACTTTTTCAGAGCATCCCTAGGATGACCCTTTAGTATTATTTAATCTCTAACCTCATGAAAAGAAAAAATATTTTTCTTAAATAATTGGTCCTTTTATACGAGAAGTATTTAATCAAATGAACAATCAGTGGGCAGCTGGCTCAGGCGCAGATAATGAATTGGATAAGATTCCATACAACACACTGTAAATTGCATGTCAGCCTGCATGTTGGTTTGACCTGTTTATTCTGTTTACAAAGTTCTCCTTTTAATACGCTGTAAGATACGGAACGTCGAATTTAACCGTTTGCTCCTTTTTTTAACAAAAAAGCTGCAAGTTTAAGTTTTTTGAAGATATATTTTTCATATGACTTTCTAACTAGAATAATAATTACAAAAGAAATCGAAATAAGCCGCCCAAACAAGAAAAAACGACGTTCTAACACTATTTATTCGCCGCATACATAATACGTCTACAAGCATGGTTTGTTTAATGTAATATTTGAATCATACAATCTAAAGGCAATTTCACTCGAGGGAGGATGAGATTTTTTCAAAAAATTTTCTTATTGTCTTTTTTTGTAATTGAATTTTATGTGTTTTTTTTGCGCCTGTGAAATACAAAGCATCAGATAAAAAGACGATCTCCCAGATAGCACAAGAGTTTGAAGCAAGCTCGCCTAAATCTTGCCATGCAAGTTTCGGAAGCTTGCATCGCAAGGTTTAGGCAAGCTTCCGACAAATAAAAAAATTTCCGTCATATGGCAATTATGCTGAGCAACATTGAGGAAACGTCGCCTGTCAATCTTGAACTTGATCCATTTCGCATTAGTTTTGCATGGCACCTAGGACTGCGCAATAGTGTTTTAATGTTCCCCCAGAATGGCGCCTTACGTGCCTACAAAACCGTATGATGTATGGTACTTAAAAAAAGAGATTTATAATAAGGTGTGCCTGAGAATTTTCCTCCAATGTTCCCTCAATATTGCAGGCAAGCTTGCAGGAAGATTCTCATGGCAATGGTCGCTCAATCTTGCGTCGCAATATTGCCGCACAGCGGACATTGTTTTATTTGCGGGAAGCTTGCCTAAACCTTGCAATGCAAGCTTCCGGAAGTTGCATCGCAAGGTTTAGGCAAGCTTGCTGCAAACTCTTGTGCTATCTGGGCTAGTTTCAAGTTTAATCATATCTCCAAGTAACGCGTCTTTGTTGCTTATAATAATATATAATATAATGTATAATACAATAATAACATAATGATAATTATTCAAAAAAAATATATAATATCCTTCTTTTTGCTGGTCATTGAAAAAGTAGATATTTATAAAATATTTTCAAAAATCTTTCTGAATACTGTGGGTACGTTTATTTAAAGAAATGTTTTTTTATTCGGCTTAGAACGGAAAAAAGAACCTTAAGCTCTAGCCTCCTCTGAAGGTAAATTGTTCTTGTAATTATTTTTTAAATGAAAAATGCTAAGTATTACATGTTTTATTAAGCAAAAAGTTACTTTAGTAATAGATTTAATGCTTTTACGATGATTCATTTGGTTAAAAAGAGATATTTAGGGTTGCAATCATGTACAAAACTGCGAATTTTGCCTGTCATTGGTAAGCGCGACACGCCGCCGTGGGGAATGGTCGAAACTGTTTGGCCAAATACCAAATTTGTTTTGCACACTACCTCCAAAAAACTTTAGAACCTCATCTTTTCCTATTAAACACCCTCAGATTTCCACTAAAAAACAAAAAATAAAATTTGACAGATTACTTCCGGGGGCCTCTTTCACAAAAATTACAAGTCTACAAGTTACAATTTAGTATGCTACTGACTTGAAATTATAAGCACTTGTATTTTTTGTTTCACCAGACTCATCTTTAAGAAGATAAATTTTGTGACATGGTGTCAAAGGAAATAACAAAGGCAAAAAAGATCAATGTTTTACAAAAGACACGCTTTCTAGTCATTTCTAACCTATAAATATATACACTCTTGTTAACGCATATAATTTTTTATCCACTTCAGAATAACTGATAATTATATCTGAACTTCAATCATTGCTTCTTTACTTAATCAATACTACAATTTTTACGGTCAGAAATTTCACTTAACTTTCTTAAAATATAACATGTATTTACTCTTACCACTTTTACCAAACAGCAAAGACCCTCCAACATTGTTTTAAAAATCACAAGTGCTACTTATAAGACGAAACCTTTATGAAACAGAACATTTGTAAACTGCGCGATATTATTTGTAAAAGGAGTCGCCTTACTGGTAGCTTTTTAAAGAGTACCAATGACTTAATGAAACGCCTACTTGTAATACCAGTTACAGTTCCCTATATTTGCACTTGTAAATTGTAACTTTTAGGTTTTATGAAACAGGCTCCAGTAAGGCAAACAAGACTAACTGATACAGTAAACAACATCTTTGACCATCCTTTCAGGAATGAAATGATTTGCGCCTTATCTAAAGGACGTAATATTGCAGTAGCTCCTTTCTAAACCCCGAAAGAAAAGGCATTAGCAACTTGGAATCCACAATATATACACTTCCACCAGAAAAAGCAAATGACGTACGACATACAATATAGGACGGCCAACATTTTACGCCAAGCCCAAGTTCTACTCTCAAACTTAACAAAATAAGAAAAATCCGCAAATATAGAACTCAATCGGAATAAAGACATCAAAATATTACCCGTAGACAAAGGCAACACAACAAAAATAATGAATAAAATAAAAAGACTATAACAACAAAGTCATGAACCTTCTAACTGATGATACATAGAAAAAACTTAAAAAGGTCCCCACAAAAACAACCTTAATAGCACGGGACGTTCCGGGAACGTGCCTGGAACGAGCCTGGAACGTTCCGCGGGAACCTTCGGAACGTTTTACACGGAAAAACCTTTTGCTGCAATATTTGCTAAAAATCAGACTAGATTTCACTATTTTTAGTTTGCAATGGAGGGACATAGCGGAACTTTCGTAATGTTTACTACTTCAAGTTGTAACTAGAACTACATGCCGAACTACAAAATTAATTGAAATAAAATTTTAAAATGTGACATTTATTTCAAAAAAGGTTTGCAGTATTTACTAAGCTCTGTAGTAAAACAGCAAGCAATGTATTATTATAGCCACATACTAATTTCAGTAGAAGAAAATTCTAAATTTCTTGCAATTTATATCTACAGAAAATTGCAATATTCGCAAAGGACTATAGTAACGTCAAGAGAGGTCGGCGCACTGAATTAGTAAGCGAATTAGTAAAAATTGGTTCAGTGAGATTAGAAACAAAAAAAAAATAAACCCGACATGCGCCGCGTCGCGTTCGAGGGTATGCCACACGTATTCTTTACACGAGCATACGACGCAAATTCAGACTTATTTATTACGGGATGTGTTGGGTCTTAACGAAAATGTATAGATTTCGAATTCATTATTTGCTTGAAAGTTGTATTTTTGAGGATTATCCTTTTCCATCAGCAAGCGCGATTTACTGTCTCATAAGTTCAATAACGGTCAGGCAGATGTTAGCCACTTCAGGAATTTACTATTTCAAATCGTCATTTATGACTTCGAGGAACAGATGTTTAATTTTAAAGAGGGTTTTGTCCAGCTCACCGCCTCTGCGATTTTTTTAGCTCTCCGACTAGACCCTTGCTAATCCTCAACTCTGTAGCCTGTTTCATCCTCAGAACTGAAGGACGTTTTCTATTTGAGTATCTGCGTTATGAACTACGTCACCAGCACCCCCACTTAAATTTGTCATCTGCGATCCCACCTTGAACCCGATTTCTGCACCTTCAAATCATTTAGTCGACAACGAGAGTTACACTAACGAACAAACCCTTTCCTCAGATCGGCTAATAACTAAATAATCGCTCAAAATGTGAACTTTCTAACGAAAACGAAAATATAAAGTGTGTGTTAAGGCTCGAACAATTAACAATCGTACATTGGCTCATACAAAATACAGCAACATAGAACCTGCAACGCCATATCACATGGATGGAAGCAGAATCAGCAGAGAATTCATAATCGAATCGAACATCTTGGCATACCATTGAATCGCAGGATATCAGCAAAGCAGCCTATCAGCAGGCAATAGAAACAACTCAGCCCAAGGCAACCAACGTAAACGTAAGTGTTTCATGCTTGTTATTTGGGTCATTATCTCCATGTATCCTTCCTACCCAAGTTTATTATTATGTGATTGTTTTGCTCTATTTTAGTTCTTTAAATTATAATTTCTGTTCAAAATGGATCCAGAAAACGTTGCACCATACAAAAAACTCGTTCCAGACCGTGCCACTCTAAAGACTAAAGTAACTAAATTAAAAAACTATGTTGAAAGGCCAGCAAGCGAGATAATTGTAAAGGTATTACGAGAAAAGTTCGCGAGAGTAGAAAAAATTGAGTATATTTTTAATACGATTCAATCTCAAATCGAATCGTTAGTTTTAAAAACGGATTTAGATGCGGAAGATAAAGAGAGAAGCGACTTTAAGGATGAAGTTTGTTTCGCGGTCGGGAAGGCTAAGGCAATTCTTGCGGTTGGTAGTCCCTGTAATGCGTCAGTTATACAGTCCACAAATTCTCAGACTTTAGCTTTTGCACACGGTCCAGGTAGCTCAAATTCCGATCCTTCAACTCAAAACGCGAACTCCTATAATTCGGAAAGATCTAATGTTACTGTATATGATATATCTCATATAGATCACCCAGTATATGAAATCGTCGAAGCCAATTATCGAGTTCGAATGATGTTTTGACCTAAATTCGAAGGTTCATACGAAAAATGGCCTGGTTTCAGTGACACTTTTAAATCGGCAGTTCATAATAATAGAAAATTCACTGATTCCGAAAAATTAATGTATCTGCGGTCTTCCCTATTAGGAAAGGTAGCAAAAAAAATCGAATCGTTAGAGACTGCTTGCGCGAATTATGCAGTAGCTTGAAATATATTATAACAATATTATGATGATCCCGCGGCGGTAATTAATAATCGAATACGAGCCCTTTTTGAACTATCCCCTTGTCAAAATTCATCGACAACCGCGCTAGGAGATATTCTTGATGATGTGACAAATCTTTATCGTGCACTTGAAGCTTTAAGCAAACCCTTTTTGAAATCCTTTCCAGTTTATCTAATCGTCTCAAAATTGGATCCACAATCGCGTTTAAAATGGAAGGAAGAAACTCAAGGAGTCGCGTTTCCAACTAGGAGTCAATTGCTCGAATTTCTGCATTCTCGCCGAAAAGTTCTTAAAACTCATAAGACTGCAAAAAGCGAAAAACTTAATCAATCGGTTAAATTCAATTCGGAGGCTCCTCAAAATAATTCACAATTTTATCGACGGCAAAATGGAGAAAATGATAATATTCGAAATCTATCCTCGTATGCGACACAAGTGAAACCTTTCTGTCATTTATGTAAAGGTTCTCATTTTACACATTACTGTGAATCCCTCGTGAATTCGAAGGTCTCTGAGCAATTAAACATCATGAAAAGGGCAAATCTGTGTTTTAATTGCCTTAAGTCAAATCACAGCGTTGAGGACTACAGATCGAGTCATTGCAAATCGTGAAATAAGAGACATTATTCTTTATTGCATATGGAAAACGAAAAACCCGTTAAATCGGCTCATGTAAATGCGATATCTTTAAAAAATAGCGTACCGTCCGAAAATGTCATAACATCCGCGATTGTCTATTAATGGATTAAAATAAAACGCATCACAAATGCAGAGTTTCGCTTGATTCATTCTCACAACCACATCTCTTAACGAAACAAATGGCCGCAAAATTAAATTTGTCCAAACAAAAAATCGACATTCCTCTTGGCGCTGTAAATTCAATGTCATCGAGGATAGAATATATGACCACGCCACCGTGAAATCGCGTATTAATAATTTCTCTCTAGATGTTGATTTTCTGATAGTAGACGAAATAAACGCACATTTGCCTTCAGAACCAATTAAAAAAGCGCAGTTAAATATTCCTTCACATCTCAAATTAGTCGATCCCAAATTTAACAAACCAGATCCCATCGATTCGATTATCGGTGCCGAATATTTTCTGCAACTTTTGGCCGTCGGACAAACAAAAATTCCTGAACAAACTGCTGTATTACAAAACACAGTTTTTGGCTGGATAATAGCGGGTAAAATCACTGTACCACAATTATCTAAATCAACCTCTGGCCATCTATTGATAATGCCGCTGACAAGTCAAATAGAACAATTTTGGGAAATAGAAAGTTGCCCTGAGGGAATGATTTTATCGAACGAGGAAAACGCACACGAAAGTCATTATAAAAGGAATACATGTCGGGATCAAGAGAGCGGTAGATATATTGTTAGACTTTCGTTCGAGGAAAATGTAGTCGATTTAGGCGAATCATATACGACCGCGGAAAAGCGATTCTACGCACTTGAGAGATCTTTAGCGAAAAAACCGAATATAAAAGCGAAATATGTCGAAAATCTACAGACATACGAAGAAAGTCATCACATGACTGAGGTAAAAAACGTCTCTACTCACGAGGGCTGTCATCTACCTCATCATGCAGTGATTAAAGAGTCCAATTTGACAACGCAACTTCGCGCAGTCTGCGAGAGCTTAGCCAAAATGACAACTGGCTTATCACTAAATGATACTCTTATGGTACCAGGTGTATACATATGAAACCGGTATTTTTTCAAGAAAAAAACACATTTATTTCAAGAGAATGATAACAAATATTTTATTCAAAGTATGCGCCCT
>NC_046664.1:132772722-132802759 GCF_010883055.1 Belonocnema kinseyi | reverse complement strand
GAGCGAAAAAAATCACGATGTCATATGAAACTTGAAATGTTTGGTATTGGATATTGTTGACAGATGACAATACGCCAATTAGCACAAATGGTAGTTCCGACATTGCCTACAAGTGTGCCTACTGGCCGCTAGATGGCAATACCGGTTTCATATGTATACACCTGGTAAGTCCCACAATACAAGACAACTTGTTTTCTATACTCACTCGTTTCCGTTCATATTCTTTTGTCCTAACGGCTGATATAGAAAAAATGTATCGTCAAATCTTAATACACTCTGACGATCGGAAGTATCAAAGGATTTTGTGGCGAGAAGATTCCCAACCGCCCGTAAAAATATTTGAATTGAATACCGTAACTTACGGAATTTCGGTCGCCTCATTTCTAGCGACTAGGTCTCTTCATCAACTCGCAAACGATGAATCAAAATTCTTTCCAAAAGCTTTTCGAATATTAAAAACGGACTTTTATGTTGATTATATGCTCACCGGAGCCTCAACACGCGAAGAAGCTGAATTGATACGCGACGAACTAATCGAAATAACGCGTAAGGGTGGACTAAATTTGAGAAAGTAGCCGTCCAGCGATCATCGTTTAATTGAATCGTTGTCGTTGTCAGATGTTTTAGCAAACTCCTTTAGTCAAATCGACAACGATAAAACGGTAACAAAACGAAATATTTTGTCACAAATCACGCAGTTGTTTGACCCACTAGGTCTTTTGGGTCCAGTGATCGTTCATGCGAAAATCCAAAAGCAAAAACTATGGCAATTGGCAATGTATCGCGATTAGTCTGCTCAAAATCAAGAGTTTCTCCTTTGAAAACGATAACTCTGCCAAGATTAGAGCTTTGTGCAGCTTTACTACTGGTAAATTTATTCGAAGCCACTACTCAAGCGTTGCGTCACCTATCATTTGAAAAACGATTTTCTAGTCTGATTCGACAATAGCCTTACATTGGATCAATACTCCGTCTCATTTATTAAAAACCTTTGTTGGTATCTGCGTTGCTGAAATCCAAAAAATCTCAAGTTCATATGAGTGGCGACATGTACGCTCAGGAAGCAATCCTGCTGACCTCGTGTCTCGTAGGCTTCTGTCTGATGAATTTGTCAATGAAGATCTATGGCAGAGCGTTCCTTCGTGGCTGAATTAAAACGAAAACCTATGGCCTCGATCTGAATTGGAAATAGAAAAAATACCAGAAAAGCGTAAAAATGTATCTCACGTTATGAAAATTGAAGCAAAAAATACTCAAGCGAAAATTGAAAATTTTGGATAAATTCTCTTCTTTCCATTAATTAAAGCGATTGACAGCATTTTGTATACGAGTCACTCACAACGCGAAATCTGATGAAAAATTACTGGGTGAATTCTCAATTCAGGAATTGAAATAAGCGAAAACGAAAATTATTCAAATTATTCAGTTCGAATCGTTTCCTCAGGAATTAAAAACTTTAAAATCAAAGCGAGCCTTAGAAGGCAAATTAGCACCATTAAATCCCTATATCGATTCCGAAGGCGTATTTCGTGTAGGCGGTAGATTAAATAAAACTGACCTTCCTTCCTCACAAAACACCCCGCTTTGCTACCACAAGATCATCATTTGACTAAAATTATAATTCACGAAGAGCACATCAAAATGATGCATGAAGGCACATAAGCTACGCTAAATGCTTTCCACAGAGATTTCTGGATTGTAAACGGAAGAAGCATAGTAAAAAATGTGATTCACAAATGCGTTACATGTGCACGTGCCAAACCTGCAACACCGCATTACCCGATGGGGAATCTCCCGAAAAGTCGCCTCTCTCTTAATCGCGCTTTCCTTGCTTCGGGAATCGACTATTGTGGTCCCTTTTTTATAAAGTAGAAACGACATTGTAACAGAACAAAGGTGAGAATGTATGCGACTATCTTTGTATGTCTCGGAACCAAAGCAATTCACATCGAGCTTGCATCTGACCTGACAACAAAGCCTTTTTAGCGGCATTATCTCAATTTTTCAATAGAAGGGGTAAGAGCTCCGATCTATATTCGCATAATGGCACAAATTTTGTCGGTGCTAAAAACGAAATCGAAGACATACAAAATTTATTGCAATCACAAACTCATAATGAATCAGTCAAAAGAGCTCTTACCGAGAAAAATATCGCGTGGCATTTTATCCCTTGGAGATCCTCCCACTTTGATGGGTTCTGAGAGGCGGCCGTAAAATCTTTTAAGCACCACATGCTTCGCATGATTGGTGACAAATTATTGCAATACGATGAATTATTGACCTTTGCAATTGAAGCAGAAGCAATTCTAAACTCGTGACCAATAACTCCCATCCTTTCCGATCCCAATAATTTGGCCGCTCTCACACCTGGCCAATTCCTCATTGGTGACTCATTTACAAGCATGCCAGAACAAAACCTGGAGGAAATTCCTTCGGGACGTTTATCGTCTTGGCAACATGTCCAACAGATGCGTCAAAATTTTTGGAGGCGTTGGTGCAAGGAGTAACTGCTCGTATTAAACGTCAAGAAGAAATGGCACAACGGCGAAACTACCAACGTAAACATCGGCGATCTCATTACCCTGCGTGAAGATAATGTGCCTCCAATGCAATGGATTCTTCGTCGTATCATTGCACTCCACCCTAGTAATGATGATGTTGTCCGAGTGGTTACGGTGAAAACCGCTCGAGGCGAATTCAAACGCAGCGTGAAAAAAATATCTAAACTGCCAATTGAATGCACGAAAGCAGTCTAGCCTTTAAAGGGGCAATGTTCACCACAATGACCATTTTCTCATGTAACCATTTTCTATTGCTTCAACAATTTATTTCTTATACTTCATTGCATTTCTAGATCATAATATATAATAATAATGTAAATTGTACCTCCAACTGAAATCGTATCATCGTTTTTGTAATCGAATCACTTTATGTCTTCGCTATTTTTATTGGAAAACAATAAGATTTGATTATTTCGAACGTGACCGTTCAAAGGGTCCAGTATGTTGAGTCTTAACAAAAATGTATAGATCTCGAGTTCATTATTTACTTGAAAGTTTTATTTTTGAGGATTATCCTTTTCCATCTGCAAGCGCGATTTACTGCCTCATAAGTTTAATAGCGGTCAGGTAGATGTAAGCCACTACAGAAATGTACTATTTCAAATCGTCGTTTATGAACTGAAGGACGATTTCTATTTGTGCATCTACGTTATGAATTACGTCACCAGCACCCCCCCCCCCCTTAAATTTGTCATCTGAGATCCCACCTTGAACCCGATTTCTGCACCTTCAAATCAGTCAGTCGACAACGAGAGTTACACTAACGAACAACAGCTTTCCTCAGATCGGCTAATAACTAAATAATTGCTCGCGAACTATAACTCTATTCCTTCAATTTTAAGTATTTGCCTTCTGAATAAACGTGAATTTAACATTAATCAATTCAACGATTTATTGAGAGATCCTTGTTCCTAAACGTTCCAAGGAGTGATCACTAACGCAAGCTAACGTATAAGCTTGTCTTGTGTCGTGATCCGCAGCGTAACAGGATGTTGAACTCTTTCGCACTATTATATTTCTTTAAATTGTAGTTGCACAGTACACCTTATTATATATAGTTAACACATTATTATATAAAATCAAGAATATTATATTACACGCTGAAACAGCTAAGTGTGATTAAAATAAAACTGGTGGAAACCAAACACGGCTTTCCAACGCGGCAACAAGGCGATATTCCATTCTGCTAAAATATATAATGCGATCCAGAAATTTATCGCTCTTATGAAGTAGATGCTAGCACTCAAATTCATTTCTATTAAATTATTCATTGATTGTTCATAGTGATGGCATTTTTAAAATTCTAAGCACTATATCTTAACGTAATCAAATATCCTAATATCGAGGTTTGAAAATAATTCTTGCTCGCTGTGCAAAATTTGTTTTTCAATTGTATTTTTTCGAACTATTCTAGTTTATTGTCATAAGGATCTTTTCATTAAAGCAAATTGAGTAATTGATAAATTTAAGGAATTTCAATAGAGCGTTGGTCGGCTGACATCGTTCACGCTCGGCTGCACTCGGTTCAACGCTAGGCTCGCTTACTAAGTCACTTACTAATATTCGAGAGCGATCTTCCGAATTTGTCTTACTCCATAATACAAAAAATAGAAAGTGTCATAGTATAATTAATATTCCTACAGTCAATAGCAATTCCTCTTACGAATTTTGTCTTTTATGTTATCGTATCGAAATATACGAATTATCGTCGTGGCCCCTCTATTGTAACCTAATTTAGTAATTTTTCCAGTACAAAGTTTCTCAGTGCAGGAACGTTCCACTGGGACCTGTGGGGAAACTTCCATTATTGTTATTTTTAATTACAATTATCTCGTGAACCACAAGAGATAGGTAAAAATAGATGTCATTTTTGAGTTTTGAGTACCGTATATACTACAATGCAATATGGTATCGATATCATAAACTAACATTAATTTTGACCTATCACTTACGATTTATCGGATATTCATTGGTAATAATAACAATAAGGCTAATTTATTCTTTAAACGTTCCAGTGGAATGTTCCTGGAACGTTCCTGAGGAGCGGACATTTTACTCGCTCAGGGAACGTTCCCGCGGAACGTTCCTGGAATGTTCCGTGCTACTAGAGAATAGTCAGCGAAACAAAACCCCCCCTAAAAGACTAAACTTGACAGCCAAACAATATCTAAACTAATACCTAGCAATCACATTCATCCAGGACTTTACGGGCTCCCAAAAATTCACAAAAATAACATTTCACTCAGACGGATCGTCAGCGCAATAAATTTACCAACTTAGAACCTAGCACGCTTCCTTACCAAAGAAGTAACCCTTTTACAGGAAACTCTTTCGCTCACGTCCAAAACGGATTTGTCTTTATCCAAAGAATTCAACATATTCACATTCAACCCCAAGACATCATAGTGAGTTTCGACATAGTATCTCTCTTTACGAACGTACCAATCTCTGATAGAACGTCCCAAGGACGTTCTTGGGACTTTCATAGTTTTTTGCCCACTGTGAAGCGTTGAATAGAGAAAAATGAATGCTTTCAGATTTCAGCGTAAAAGTGAAGATTATTATATTCTTTTGAATGCGCAATTTTTCGATCTATATAAAATATTATTATAAGAATAGTATATCGCTGAAATTAATTAATTTATATTTTCAGAGGGACCGCTACATAATTTCCTATATCCCAAAAGAGAACGTGTTTTCAATATATTTAATTCCTGTTAATTGTGCCGATAGGCACACCTCACCGTGATGTTTTGTATTCCACAAAAATGTTTATATTTTAAGTTTATTGAATTTCTTATAATCAGTTCACATGATATATGTAAAATAAATTATTTTAATTCCATCATGTGGAATATAAGTTTTGAAAATTTAATTATATTCAAGTCTGCTGCTATAGAATTAAAATTATTTTAATTCACACATTTTATATGAACACATTAATACATTTTTTAACACGTTTAAATAAATTATTAATATGTAAATAGATATAAATTTGAATATTTTTTTTTAATTTATAAGTTACTAAACGATATATTAATGAAAAATAGGTTAAATAAATACTTTCGTTAAATTTTACGAAGTTGATTGAGAAAAATAGGATTAAAAATTTTTCTATTCCCATTGGGGGATTTTTAGACGGACGAAAAATCGCTTATTCATAGAAATAGAAATTCTAAATTATTCTGAATTCAACGCTTATTACCGGGTGATTCATACTATAAATAACATTCGGATTAGATCACTTAGATAAAGCATCTGCGTCTCCTGGTTAAGGTTAGAAGAGAGGTCACGAAGTTCCTGAAGAGTTCTTTTGGCCCCTGGTGCCAATTATAAATCTGCTGATCCAATTGTCTGAGTTTTGATGGGGGAAAATTGTAAGACCTCAGAAGTTCTTCGAGTCTCTCTAAAAATCCGTAGAACTTCTTTTCGGTAATGTAGCAATATCATCCTTAAAGAGCTAAGGCTGTTTTCTGGTGAACACCACCTTACGATGATTTTGCGGCTTGCAACTCGTGGTTCCCGACAGCGGGTAATACAGTAGCGGTGAAATACTTGCGGCACCTGTGGTCCCTTGATGAACTGAAACTGGGAATGGTACGGCGGATTCCGACGGAGCAGATATGCTGTTATTCTCTGTGAGCTGACGAAATGTCTTCTGGTCCGTTTCTTGCTGAGTTTATACAATCTTTCTGAGGTGAAACGGGTACAGAAATGGTAGGAGAAAAAATTTCGGAAAAAAATAATAAGGTCCTTTAAGCACAATTTAGATGCATGAAAACGTGAAAATTTGATGAGGTTGTTGCAAAAAATTTGATATTCAAAAATTTTTAACGCCAATATTATCTTATTTACATTTTACACAAATTTTACATCTTTTAAAAACTAATACAGGGCTTTTACCATCTCATATATGTACAATTCCGATCCTGAGCGTCGCACATTGCGGCCAATCAAAAAATTGGGGTTCAAAATGATCCAGAGACTACAATTTTCATCCGATTCGATCTTTTTCTTTTTAAATTAAATCTAATCAATTAAATTTTAAAGAGGCTTGTCCAGGGCGATTTTGCTAAAAAGGCTCTGTTTGTTTGTTATTCAGGTGGCAAAATGCCAAAAACCATAATATTTCATATTTGAGCTGCCTGTTCTGTAGCATTAATTGATTTTACCTCAAAAGGGTAAAAAACTGAGAGATTTACAATTGAGTAACAAACAGATTAAGGGGTCGCTCTTTGATAAAAAGATCCATTTTCTTTGCATAATTGTTCATTTTATCCCTAGATCAATATCCTGATAGAGGAAACTAACGTCTGACAATATTTTTCATTTTTAATAACAATGGATACGTGCGTAAACTTTTCAATGTGCTTTAAAAAAACAGCGTAGCAATTGAACGTTGAGTGACCAGAAAAATGTGAGAACTGAAACAAGTAAAAAACGAAACAAATGAAAATCGCTTGTGTCTCTTGATTTTCACTTGTTTCGTTTTTCACTTATTCCGGTCCTCACATTTTTCTCGTCACTGAACGTTCAATTGCTACGCTGTTTTTTTGGAAGGACATTGAAAAGTTAACGGACGTATCCATTGGATTTTCGTTTTTTCCCGACTTATCAAAGCCAATTACGATATCAAAGACGAATGTCTGAAAGCAATCGAAGATAAGTTATCTTATTTCATGTCCACATTTGAACAAAAGCGAAAAAAAGCTTTTTATAACATAACAATATTTAGGGTCAGGAATTCGGAATAGCTGCTCTCAAATTTTTCTGCTAAATTCGTTGGAGTTTGTCCCAGGAGAAGACCTTCAGTTGATTTCGAGAATAGCTCAAAATCAACTGAAAGACGAAAACTGCTCAAAATTCGGGAATATTATTCTGACTCTGAAATATAGAGTGCATTTCTGAGAATTTCGTGATCTTCTGGTGAAACTAAAGTCGCTAATGACATTAAAAAGCTTTTGTCAAATGATGATGATGAACCCGATGAATAGCTTGACGAACTAGCATATTCAGAAGTAGGAGAAATTACACGCTATAATGATGATGAGGCATTAACACTGATTGAGGACGCAAAATTGAGTGAAAACCAGTATGAAGTTATTCGTATGCAAGCGAAGGTTAAAAATGCTGATATCTACCCACCTTACAGGAGCCTAGCAGATGCCAAAAAAGGTACTACCCCATAGAATCTCATATTATCATAACGGAAGAGGGTGGGAGGATTAACACACAAGCCTTGCTGGATCACACAGTATCTCGCTTGATGGAAAGACCTGAAATCATATCTCCAAATTTAGTTCACACACCTAATCCTTCAATGAGTTTAACTCCAAAGTATGAACGTGATGGGACATCTGGACTTAATCCATAAAACTAGTCTTTCACTGATCCTAGTAAATCTGATGCAAGCATCTAAATTTTTTTGATGGAACCGCTAGCATTGGAAATGATAGACATGGAAACTGGCAGATGTTTGGGGATTTGAAAAAATCCACGTCCTGGGGGTCATCAAGACTTTGTAGAATCATGCGATTCAGCTACGTAAAGAAAACGAAGAAGAATAACCGTCTCTGTGGTAAAGTAGATTCAAGGAGAAATCGATGAACTCATACCAACAACAATTAATTTCGGTCGAAGTCGGAATCGTTACAAAGTCACGCATAAAATGATAATGTACATGATTGACGAAAAGGTTTTCCAAGCGCTTACTGAAACACCATCATCATCGTCATGTTATATATTCTTCGCAAAGCCCTCCATAATGAACAATTTGGAAAAAATCAAACTCTTCTCTGTGAAGCTCAAAAACTTCTCTTTTGGTCTCTCGACACTACATACTTGGATACGCTTCATGGAATGTATTCTTCATATTGCGTATCGTATAGAATTCTGCAAATGGGAAGCAAAGTTGCCGATGAAAAACAGAAAATGAGCGATGCGACGAAGAGAATTCAAAAATTATTTTGGGAGAGAATGGGCCTGATCGTGACTGTACCACAAAATGGGAATGGGACATCTAATAATGGAAATAATGCTCGAAGATTATTTAAAGATCCTTAATTGACTTCGAGTATTACCGGAGATGAAAAAGTATTAATCGAGAAATTCAGCGTTATTTTGAAAGCTCTGGCATTAGGAAATAGACATTATCAAATTCGGAGAATTTAGTCAGCAAACTGCATTACCTTATGTCACAAGTTGTTGATAATGACTGATTTCTACATAAATAACTTCAGAACCGTTAAGGAGAGGCTCCCTCGACCCATGGATATACAAGTTTAGGATCTGCTGATTGCAGATAATTGACACAAGATTGGGCAATGCTACTGAATACCATAATTTTTTTTCAAAAATGGTTAAGCTTCACGATTTCTTTCATCCTCATTGCTTATAATATTCGAAAAAGATGTTGAGTCTAGACGCTTCATGTTTCGATTCCTTATTTCAAGGTAACATTAACTATTGAACCCAAAAAACAGATTTCTTCCATACAAAAGAATTATAAGAATTGATTAATCATGATTGTTTATAACAATGGGAAATGTTATTGGATGTCAGTATGTATCGTAGGAGTTTCATTTTTTATGATATAATCAACATTTCAGCAAGAAAGAAATTTTTCCTATTTGAAAGCGTGTATTAAATGCATTTACTGATCAGAATTGTCAATAAAAATGAAAAAATATGGTCAAACGTCAGTTTCATCCAGCAGAAAACTTATTTAAGGATAAAATGAACAGTTATGCAAAAAAATGGACTTTTTCTATCAAAGAGTGACCGTATAATGCATTTGTTAATCAGTTATGCTTATTACTGTAGTAAATATTTCGATTGACCATTTTTATTATGGAATTTTAATTTTTTAAGACAAACCTAATGATTGCGCAGAAAAATGCATTTTATATATACATAAGCTCTTATTTATTAAATTTGTTTATGAAATTTGATCAAAACAATCCAAAAAATTATACTTTAGTATTTGATTTTAACGAAACATTAATTTCACTCGATTTCGCGGAGAAAAACGTGATGAAAAGAACTTCCAGGCTTCAATGTACCTCAATAATCGATTTTGTTCATTAATTTGTTTATAACAATTGAACAGATTGCACGAAGTTAATATAAGTTATTAGGATTTGTTAATCGATTGTAAATCTATCAGTTTTTCACCCTTTTCAGGTAAAATCAATGAATGCTACAGAACAGGCAGCTCAAATCTGAAAAATTATAGCTTTTTGGCATTTTGCAACTTGAATATCAAACAAACTGAGCCTTTTTAGAAAAAAACGCCCTCGACCGACCTCTTCAGAATTTAATTAGCTTTAATAAAAAAAGATAGAATCGGATGAAAATTATAGGCTCTGAATCATTTTGAACCCCAATTTTCTAATTCACCGCACTGTACGTCGCGTCGACGCAAGTTCGAAACGTCAATGTTGCTGTGAGATCTCACAGCTTTATTCGTTAAAGAAGCTTTGGCCAGTAATCTAATTTTTTATTTCTTACCATTATCTTCAATTTACCGTATTATGTTTCTAAAACTTTGTTATCTTTTTCGTAGGAATTTTTTTCATAGTTTAATAAATCTTTTAGATTTTCAATCGTCATAATTTTAATTTTGTTTTCAAATTCCTAACCTGACAGTTTTATAAATAAAGTGGTTAGATTATTTTACATTGGGTAATATCTTATTATTATTTCGTTAATCACGAATCTTCCAATGGTCTTTTTTGCCTTCTTGTTTGTTTTTATGTGATTCCACTTTCATATTTTTCAAATTTTTATGCATTTTTCCCAAAAGGCAAAAAAAATAGGGATGCTCTAGAGACGTCTTTGGGAATTTCCTAAGACGTCTTTTATAACATGTCTTTTGGTCATCCTAGGGAGGCTCTTAAAACGTCTAATGTCAGCACGAAAGAGGTCCCGAGAACGCCCATGTCTTTAAGACGTCTTTAGGTCATCTATAGGGCATTGGACGTCTTAGAGACGTTGATTGGCCTGACATAGGATGCCCTAGGAACTTCCCAAGGACGTTCTTGGGATTTTCAGGGTTTTCTACCCATTTCGTTTTCTTACATTTACGCGAAATGTCAAATTGTAAATGTTGTCGGGAATATTAGCCAATCTTTCTCGTTTTCCGAGACTTTCGACTCAAATCACGAGATACGGGAAAACTTCTCGCTGTAGCCAAACAGGATAGTTTCTGAAATCGATTTTTTCTTGTCTCGTGCCGAACAAATACGTATCTACTTAAAATTAAAATCCATAACACCTATCATTTACATGGGCAGAAGTCGGCTTCAATAACATCTTCTTTTAGTAGCAGTTGATAGCCGTTATCCGTCGTAACTAAGAATTTTGGCTAGGTGCTAGCGC
The DNA here is from genome assembly GCF_010883055.1 of Belonocnema kinseyi. Classification (NCBI taxonomy): domain Eukaryota; kingdom Metazoa; phylum Arthropoda; class Insecta; order Hymenoptera; family Cynipidae; genus Belonocnema; species Belonocnema kinseyi. The sequence goes on along the minus strand of NC_046664.1, from coordinate 132,791,819 downwards.
CAAACAGTGGAAACCTGAGAAAACAAGGCTGCTACGCAAATGGCAAAATACCACTTAAGCTACCATGGATGCGTTTGAAGTCGCCTTCAGCAAGAGTTATGACATTTTCTAATTTGTTTAATTTGTAACGCTTCCAAAATACTATTGCAATTACTCCATGACACTCTAATGGAAAATTTAATGTAGAATCCGAATTGCAACAAATTAAATGCCCATCTTGCATCTTGCACTGTTTTTTGCATTTAGCTCCTAAGAAAGTCAAGTGTTTTTTTTTCTGATCACCCTAATATGTATAATATATCTTTTCTAGATCGACCGGTTATATATAAATCAAACTGTTACCTTTCAGATGATTTAGCTTTGAACCTTTCACCTGCGCTTTACTTCATCTGTGACTATTTTGATTTTAGAGAATAAAATCTTTCTTACTTCATCCGAAAGCTAAAGTTTATTTTAATCTTGGTAAGGAGAAACGTTATTTTATCGACTTCTTCCAGACTATTTATTCGGTAATTTATACATGACGTATCGGAATCAAACCGATTCCCTCGTCAGATATCTTAGGTCATTATGTAGAAAATTTATATACTGAAATCGAAATTTTATGAGTCATTAAATAATAACATTAAAAAGGATGACAGGCTTTGTACCCTCAGTCTCCATCTTACTAAATGAAAATGGTAATTGCAAGGCTTTTTGAGCGCAAAATTTAAAAATTCCCCATCCGCCATATCTTGAGAATTGCTGAGCGAGCGCGTTTGCAACAAAATCTGAACTTCTCAATACAGGCGAATAGACTATTTTTAACATTATGATCACCTTGAAGCTATAAGTTTGACCTGTAATTTGAGCCGTACGAGAAGTCTCTGTTTGAATTCAAATGTAGCGACCAAAAGTGTACGATAAAAACGTACTATAGGTTATAGTGCACTCATAGTGCGCTCATTTAGTAAGATGGAGACGGAGGGTACACACCCTGTCATCCTTTTTAATTTTATTATTTAATGACTTAAAAATTTTTTCGCTTTTAATATATAAATTTTCTACATAATGACCTAAGATATCTGATGAAGGAATCGCTCTGATTCCGAAACGTCATGTATAAATTACCAAATAAATTGTCTGGAAGAAATCGATAAAATAAGGTTTTTCCTTGCCAATACTAATTTGTTGTTTCTCAGACGTTAAAGTAAGAAATATTTCATCCGGAAATTCTTTACATAAATTATTTTTATCTGTTTTAAGCAACAGAATCAAGGTCAAAGTATACGAAAGAGGGACGTTCTTTTTCGTTATACCACCACCATATCCATCATATGCAACCCACACGTTATAAATAACATGAGGTCTTTTCATATTTTATTTACCTTAAACCAATGGAGATGCTCTCTTTCCTGGAGTCCTCGATGAGGAGGTCCTTCTTCCTGGTGTTGATTTTTGGTGCAGCGAAGCTAAAGGCCTTCTTTATGCTCGCAAGAACACTGGCTGGCAGTCTGATTTTGATCAACGATAGTCATACTCCTATAGACATCTTCGCCCAGGTCACCGAGCGACCTGTACGAAACGCCAGTACTTACTGGCATGGCGGCGATTTGGATGTTAATAATATACCCACGAAATTGACAACTGTAATGTGACCGAGCGATGTGAGAACAGTTCCAAGGCGAAGGCGGTATCTGACGGACGTGCGTTTGATGGTGAACGGTGAGAGGCCTATTGTCGATTGACGAAAGTCGTATCCAAAATCCGATGCACGGATGCCAAATTATGTACGTCAACAAGGCAAATGGACAATGAGAAAAACAAAAAAACAAACCAAGTGTAAGTGAAAGAAAGTTCCTATATAGCAAACGTGAAACGAGTTTTATGACAAATTGAATCCAGATACTAATCATGGATTTTTACACTTAATAAAACCATCAAAAAATTATTATAAGAACTTCTGGTCTTACATTAGAACTCGGTGAGGTTAGAAAATTGGATGAAAGTTGAAATAATACTCTGCATAAGTTAAAAATAATGTGTAGGAATAGGATCTCCTGATCTGAAAGTAATATTAAGGAACTTTGGGACGGATATTCACCTCTTAAACTCTGCCTAAAAATGTGAAAAATGTCTAGTAGAATTAAATTTTTTAAATATTTTAAATTGAAATGACTGCCGCCAAAGAAAACGATTCGTGATTTAGGAAAAAATAGTTAGGGCATCCAGTATAGTCAAAAGCTAAAATATATATTAAATTCAAAAATGAATTAACTGATATTTTCTTTGAAAGGTTTTTTGCACTATAACCTATAGTACGTTTTTATCGTACACTTTTGGTCGCTGCATTTGAATTCAAACAGAGACTTCTCGTAAGGCTCAAATTACAGGTCGAACTTATAACATGAAGGTTATCATAATGTTATAAATATTCTATTCGCCTTTATTGAGAAATGCGGATTGTCTTGCAAACACGCTCGCTCACCAATTATCAATACACGCCGGAAAGGGAATTTTTAAATTCTGCGCTCAAAAAGCCTTGCAATTACCATTTTCAGCCAATTTAAACCTCTTACTAGCCTGGAATAGGACGTCCTAGGAAAGTCCGAAAGACGTTCTTGGAATTTTCATATTTTTGTGTCCACTAGGCAACGTCTTCAAGAAGTCCAATATCCTGAAGATGACCTAAGTGCGTTTTAAAGACGTGGACGTACTCGAGACATCTTTTGTACTGACATTCGACGTTTTAAGAACATCCCTAGGATGAATAACAGACATGCTATAAAAGACGTCTGAAGGATGTCCCAAAAAAGTCTCTAAATCGCGGAATTCTTATTCTAGAAAAAGCTGTTTAAAAAAAATTTCGGAAATCGCAATAAAATTATGAGAAAAATTACGAAATGAATGGAATAATAATACCAAAAGCAAATTTTCGTTACATTATGAATAATTTATATTTATTTCATACCTTATAATAGTACCCGTGTGAAAAATCTCGTGGGGCTGTACTGTTTCTGTCTATTACGGCTTGAGACAAGGTTGCTGCGTCACAGGGACAGTCAGTCTCTGGCGCAGTGGCTAATCTGGGATGTAACTCTGGGATATACTAGTCTCTAGACAGATAGTATATTTTCAGCAAAAATGTTATAAAAGACGTCTTAGGGACGTCCCAAAGACGTCTCTAGGACATCCTGTATTTTTTGCCCATTAAGAGAGCGCACGTACGGCGCACGACTGACGACTCTCGCACTCCGTGCTCGATCTTTGCATTTTTCCCGAATTCGTGCACAAATCTATTAAAATCAAAGGTGAACGGATCGAGAACTGTAATTTAAAAACTTTTATATCAAATATAATACATTTTTTATGAAACTTTTTTTCTTTTTGGTCGGATATAAATTTCAACTTATTCCAACGTAGTATTTATTTTAACAAAACATGAAAAAAATTTAAACATTAAAACTGCCTAATGTATGAAAAATCATTGTAAATAATAAAGTTTGTTTGATTATACTTGCGATAAGGTAAAGAAATTATTACTCAGTGGAGAACCAAAATTCAGGATGTTGTAGAGACGTCTTTGGGACAACCCTAAGACGTATTTTATAACATGTCTTTTAGTCATCCTATGGATGCTCTTAAAACGTCTAATGTCAGTACAAAATATGTCCTGAGAACGTCCATGTCTTTAAGGCGTCCTTAGGTACACTCATTGAGCACAAAACTACAAAAATCCCAACAACCTCCTCAAGACGTTCCTAGGATGTCCTGTGTCAGGCCAATCAACGTCTCTCAGACGTCCAATGTTCTAAAGATGACCTAAAGACGTCTTAAAGACATATACGTCCTCAAGACATCTTTCGTACTAATATTAGACGTTTTAAGAGCATCCCTAGGATAACCAGAAGACATGCTATAAAAGACGTCTTAGGGATGACCCAAAGACTTCTCTAGGACATTCTTAATTTTTTTGCCCACTGGGTAGTCATCAGACTTAATGATTACACAGCCACACAAAAAAAGTGTGCGGATCTGGTAACAAGACACACGTATTCCTATGTATTTTGGGGCGCTGATTTCAAATTCGGTATCAAAAATCACCCATCACGTCATGGTTGAGCCATAACCTCAAAAAATGACGGAAAATCATACACTGAGGCAAATAAATTTAAAAATAATGCTAGTGATGCAAATTTTCACTTCAAAAACATGTCGACAACTGTGAAGGATTAACCCTTGCCTGATATCAACTTATTTAACATAACTTTACCCAACAGAACCTGACCTCACCTAACCTGAATTAACAGAAATTTATTGAACTACACGGGAAGCTCTGAAAGCATATTTTCCCAGTAGCAAATGTGTGCTACATCGAATAGGTCAACTCGAGCGTAACCTAAAAATGAATCTAACCTTGTCTAACCTAACCTAACCTAACCTCACGAAACACAATTAAACTGATTGTGTTGTCCCGGTGTGTTTGCGGTACCGTTTCATTCAGCTTCGGCTTAACCTACATAGAGGTTTAACCTATTCTAACCTAACAAAACCTGACCTAACCTAAGCTATTACGCTGGCAAGCCTATTCTTGCGTACTTTCATATTTTGACATTAATAGCAGTAAATGTGACTGTGTCTGAAACCAGGGCATCTACACGTGGTGACGGTGGGCAACGGATCCACATTGGCTGAGTCCCTGGGTAAACGGCGTTCATGCCGTCATGGCAGACACAAGGTAAAAAGTGTATTACGATGCAGGGAAAAACCCCAGTATCGGCGTCTGGTCAGGGTGGAAAAGCGGGCTCTCCGACGTCGTCATCATGCAACCGTAGCTCTTCATCAATGGATCAATTGATTGGTGTACAGTCTCATGCTACAAGGAAAAAGACCGCGAGCATTTCTCAATCGCATGGCTGCCAGAATAGCTCAAATTCATTCTGTTACATTTGCAGTAAGTATGAAGTGCGCAGTTTGCGGAAATCCATCGAAGAGGAAGTGAAAAGTATTTACGAAAAGTGTTTTGACCGTAAATTGCTGCATCATGAAACAAAATGGGTTCCTCAGGTCATTCGCAATTCCTGCAGACTTATGTTGTATCGTCTAACAAATTCAAACAACGAAAAGTACCTCAAGTGCTCTACACCAACCGCATGGAAAAAACCCGTTATTGCGAAGGATTGCTACTTTTGCATGAATTCCGTCAAAGGGTTCAACGCCAAAAATAAAAATAACATTTAGTACATTAATGTGTGCACAGTCACAAGAGCAATTGAAATCAATAAAAAGGCACGCCAGACTGATTTAAGCGCTTTAGAAGATGACAGAATGGAAGTTGAAAGTCAGCGTCATGGAGACGGTAGTGAAACTAGTGATCGAACAGAAAATAGTTCTGATGATTCCGATGAAAATGTCGAAAAAGATGAAGAATATGGCGTGCATAAAATGAAATTGAAGGTTTCAATATTTGTGTCGCAACTAGAACTGAATGATTTTATTAGAGATCTTAGATTACCGAAAGACGGCGCTGAATTTGCCGCTTCATTTCTAAAAAGCAGAAATCTTCTAGAGCCAAAAACAAAAGTTTCATTCTATCGTGACAGGGACAAAGAATTCAGAAAGTTTTTCGTTAAAGATGAAGAGAAGTCTTTAGTATACTGCACTGACGTTAACGAACTAATGAACCACATGAAGAAAAATGTGTACAGAGACGAAGAATGGCGACTTTTCATTGATTCGTCAAAACGCAGCGTTAAGGCTGTTTTACTGCATAACACGAACACTTACGCTCCTATTTCTATAGCTCACTCAACGGTCATCAAAAAAGAATATAACAATATTAAAATGCTTCTTGAAAAAGTTAATTAGACGAATCACAAATGGCAAATATATGGTGATCTCAAAATCATAACAATGATATTAGGCCAACAATCGGGTTTCACGAAAGAGCCATGCTTTATATGCCTGTGGAATAGCAGAGATCGAGACAATCATTACAGCAAAAAACATTGACCTTTAAGAGATTCATTAAAACCTGGATTTCATAATATCATCAACCAAAGCATTGTTGATGCTTGGGCTTATGAAGCAATTTGTCAAGGCGTTAGACAAAGATGGACAATGCTATAAGTATATATTTCTTAAATTCCCTAATGTTTCAGACGCTAAATTGAAAGAAGGAATCTTTGATCGACCACAGATTCGAATATTGACAAGAGATACTAATTTCGTGAGCCACATGACGAAAATTGAAATGGACGTTTGGGAAAGTTTTAAAGCAGTAAACTAAAAAAATGATAAGAAACTACAAAAAGTTAGGCTGCTTGATGAATTTTAAACTTCACTTTCTAGATTCTCATCTGGATAAGTTTCCAGAAAATGTTGATGATTTCAGCGAAGAACAAGAGGAACGTTTTCATCAAGACATGAATGTGATGGAACAACGATATCAGGGTAGATGGGACGAGGTCATGATGGCTGATTTTTGCTGGATGTTGAAAAGGGAAACGAATGTAGGTCTTAAACGTAAGCGTAACCCTTTGCATCGTTCCTTGGAAGAAAAAAAGGCACGTTATAGCAGGCAGAAAAATGACTGAATTAGGTCTATAAATCAATTTAATTACGATAAAAAGGAAGATAAAATGTAAACACGAAAGATAGTATAAATATATCCCGTAAGTTTAAGAAAATCAGAGAGAAAAATTTTGAATAAAACTCTTATTCATTTGCATGTTTAAGTCACAGTTCTACATTTTAATTAATACAAACATTGTCAGGTTAATTGAAATAGGGTCAATTCTACTTGTAGTTCTAAGTTTCTTCAAATGAGTAATGTGCGTCTAAATTTTTAACCACCTGTAGTACAATGAAATGAATTTTATTGTGTTACAACTGGAACACTTAAGTTAAGTTATGTTGCGTTAAGCAAAATTTCGTTAGGTTCTGTTAAGTTAGATTCATTTGTAGGTTAAGATCGAGTTAATCTATTAAATATAGCACACATTTGAGATTGAGAAACGTACGCTTACATAGCTACACGTGTGGTTCAATTTTATTTGGCGAGGTTAGGTTAGGTCAGGTTTTGTTAGGTTAGGATAGGTTAAACCTCTATGTAGGTTAAGCCGAAGCTGAATGAAACGGTGCCGCAAACACAACAGGACAACACAATGAGTTTAATTTTGTTACGTGAAGTTAAGTTAGGTTAGGTTAGGTCAGGTTTTTTTTGGTAAAGTTATGTTAAATAAGTTGATATCAGGAAAGGGCTGATCCTTCACAGTTGTCGACATGTTTTCGAAGTCAAAATTTGCATCACTGGCATTATTTTGAAATTTATTTGCCTCAGTGCATGATTTTTCGTCATTTTTTGAGGTTATGGCTCAACCATGACGTGATGGGTGATTTTTGATACCGAATTTGTATTCAGCGCCCCAAAATCCATAGAAATACGTATATCTTGTTACCAGATCCGCACACTTTTTTTCACTCATGCTACTGCCCTTTTGTCACCCTTTCATGCAACAATTCCTCCATGCTTATCCCCCTTCTTTCCACCTCTTCACATTCCTCCAACCAATGCTCCAATTAAGCATGCCCCTTCCCGCACAATTCACACATTCTCTTCTCTCCAGAATGCCAGAACCTATTATAATTCTCCATGCAACCGCACCTCATTCTCGATATAAGTTCCTGACTTCTATGCTCCCCTTTCTTACGCAAATATTGCGCTCTCTCCCTTGGCATAATCCACACATAGTTTTCGTTATATCTTGACTCTCTTATTCTCTCCTTTGCTTCTGCCTTCTCTTTCTGCATGCCATTCTTTTGAACCAATTCATATAACTTCCTACATTCCTCGTACATTCTGCTAACTTCATCCATCTGCAATTCATTCGTTCTAAAATACCTTTCCCTTTCCACGTCCATCTTTGCACCACTACGTCCGTTCTCCTTTCCCCACCAACACTCCCTAACGAATTTACTTCTCACCTCTTCCAAAATTTTCTCCTCATATTTACACGTTCGACTCCCTGTTATAATCCCTAAACTCGTTCTTGCTGTCTCCCTCCTGACAATATAGTTCGGCGTATTCCTTGCCAACCCCAGTATTCACTTTACATACCTCTCATGCACCCTATTTACGTCCTCACTTACCTTCCAATCCCACCTCCTTTCCTGAACCCCATAACCTTCGACTTGTCCGCATTTAACTCTAAACTATTCTTGTCGAAGTAACATCTCAACCCCTTCATCATCTCCTATAAAGCCTATTCGCTCTTTGCTAACAGCACTATGTCATCTGCATATGCGAGTGGCCATATCCTAACTCCTCCTACCCTAACTCCACCTACCACTTCGGCCACTAGCTTACTTTCCATATCCGCGATCAAAATTGCAAAAAGCGTTGGGATAAGCGGGCACCCTTGCTTCAACCCCCTATTCATCCAGGATCCCTCAGAGATTCCCTCCCCTCCTCTCACCCTATCTTTCGTCTCCTTATGTACCTCCCTTATCCTCTCGATCGGGCGCCTCTTCACTCCCCTTTCTTCCATTGCCTCTCACAACCTCCCCCTATCGACTGACTTTAAGGCGCTCTTTAGATCTACAGAAAACGGGTACACTTTGGCACCCTTTTTGGTTTTTTTGGTTCATTCTCTATCCACCATGTGTTACAAGACGTAAATATTGTCAATAGTGCTCCTTCTCTCTCTAAAGCCCGCCTGCATCTCCGGCAATACTTCTTTCCCCTCAACATCCTTTTGCAACCTATCTGCTAAAACCATCGCGTATATTTTGTACGCAGCAATCATGAGCGTGATTCCTCTATAATTTTCCTGCCTCTCCCTGTCCCCTTTCTTATACAGTGGTACGATCAACCCCTCTCTTCACCCTCTTGGGAATCCCTCCCCCCTCCGTACTTTTTTCATTACCCCCTTCAGCCTCTGCCTTATCTCTTGTGTGCCAAACAGCCACGCTTTGTTCTCTACCCCGTCAATTCCCGACTGCCTTCGATTTCTTCAACTTCCCTCTCTGCTTCTTTTAATCCCCTCATCTCTCTTTCGTGTATCTGAACCCTGAAAAGAATCCTTGAAAAATTTCCTCCATTTGTCGCTCCCTATCTTCTCACTTATCCCCACCCTACGTTTCCTAAACCTATTAATTATCTTCCACACGTCCCCTTCTGTCTTAACACTTCTCAACTCCTCTTCCCGCTCTTTTTCTTTTCCCTGCTCTTTCTTCTTACACATTGCCTCAAACACCTTCCTCATTTCTACGTACTCCTCCCTTTACGCGATTCCTTCCTTCCACATCCTATACTTCTTTCTCACCTTTCTCTTTATCATGTCATTCCCTATCCCACCCCGGCTTCACCATTCCTTTCTTCTTCTTCTTCTTCTTCTTCTTCGTCTATTTTCATTTTCCGATACCCTACCTTCACTGCTCTCCCTTCGCTCCTCTCCTTCCTAGCCCTGTCATTTTGCATTCTCTGAACATACCTTTCCTTCCTCGTCAAATCTTGATCGATAAAAACCTTATTGTCCTTTATCCTATTTTTGTTACGCATTACCCCCAATTTTTCTTCCCAGCTCTCCAATTCCACCATCGCCACTTCATTCTCCTTTCTCCCCTCATTCCTAACTTTCCCTACCTTGCCTTTAACCCACCCTATGCTCTGTAGCAGCGCTTCCACCCCGTCCCTTTCTTCCCCGCTCTTGAGCTTCAATCCTCTTATCACTATATTGTTTATCCTATCTGCCTTCTCTTTTCTCTCTATTCTCAACTCCATTGCCCTTATCCTTTCCCTGTCTGCTCTCTCCTCCTTTTCATTCCTACGCTCTCCCACTTTCTCTTCTATAATTCTCTCCACTTCCTTCCAACTAGCTTGTTTCTCACCCTCCCTTCTGTCCACTGCTTCCATTCCCGACCTTCCTTCCACCTTCTCCAGCCATTTTTCCACCCTTTCCTTCCACATCCTAATATCTTCTTCCAGCTCCTTTATTTTATCCTCTTTTTCCTTCCTTACCAACACCAACTCCCTCTACAATCTTTCTACTTTTCCCCTCAGCTCTTTTACATCCTTTCCCCATCTCTCATCTCTTACCCTCAGGACCTCCCTCATACTTTCCATCTGCTCTATAGCCCCCCTTACGTCCTCCCTTAACCCTCTGATCTCGCCTATCAGCACCCCGATAGCCGCCTCCTCCGTCTGCCCCTCCATTTTTTGGGGGGAAGGGGGAGGTTTCCTACGTATTCGTACGCTTTTTTTAAAGGGACACTCTAGCGCACTTTTCTCCGGACTCTCTTTGCTTTCCCTTTTCTTCTTTAAGAGATTCTTTCCCTCACTTGCACTAGACGATCTCTCCTTTGTCTGATCGCTTCTTCCCCTCCGACTCTTCCTCCTCTCTGACGCGCCACTTGACACCGAGCCACGCACAACTGGCCCTCGTGTCCCTCTGAAAATTTTCTCCCCGTCTAATTCACTACCAGCACTGCCAGTACTCTCGCTGCCCACCTCCCGCTCGTCCGTCGGTAACCGTAACCTATCCATACACAAAAGTACTCACTGCCGCCCTAAAATTTAATTTCTTTGCCCTATTTCACCTCTCACATCCCCTTTAGCCATCCTTTTTGCACCCCTAACATCCCCCATCACTACAAGAACCTCACTTTCCCTATTTAGCCAAATCCCACCGCCCAACTACAATGTAAATTAATTTCTATCCTCGCAATGTACCCCTCACAACCGTACTCACCTCCTAGACTTCTACCCTCACACTTCACTCACACCTTCCACGCAAACTTTGTAAAAACTTCTCACCTTCTGTCGCTGGACACTTTCTCACTACACTATTTAAAATCATTATTTTCTGAATTTACTTCTGAAATTTTTGTCTAAGTTTAAACCATAATTATCGCAGTGGACGAACAAATTAAGGTTCTCCTATTGACGTTTTCGGAATATCCTTAAAATGACATTTATGAGATCCCTGGCGGGCCGAAGGAACTCAATAGTCCCCATTCGGTTCCTTTTTAAAAAACTAAAAAAAAACAGCAAAATCAACTTTTAAATTGTTGAAATTCGGATTCTACATTAAAATTTGCATTAGAAACTCACGGAATAATCGCAATACCATCAGTCAGTACAAAAGATGCCCTGAGAACGTGCATGTCTTTAGGACGTCCTCAGGTCATCTTTAGGACACTGGACGTCTTAAAGACTTTAATTGAACAGACATAGGACGTTCTAGGAACGTCTCATGGACGTTAGTGGGAATTTCATAATTTTGTGCCCACTAGGATGTCTTTTAATACCTAGTGTAAGCGGAATGTGTTTCCACATTAGGGACGGAAAAGTTTGGATATATTAGAATTTTGATATCAATGCCCAGACTGAAATCGCACATGTCTCTCTGCGGCAAATCCCACCTGCGGCATTTCACATATGAGGCATGTCACATCTGCGGCATGTCTCTTCTGAAGCATGTCACATCTGCGGCTTGTCACAACATCGGAATGTCTCATCTGCGGTATGTCACAACTGCCGCATGTCACATTTGCGGCATGTCACCTCTGCGGCATGTGACATCTACGACATGCCTCATCTGCGGCCTCTCTATCCAGCGGCTTCTCTCCCTCGCGGCATTTCTCACTGTGGAATTGACATTTTTGCTGCATCTCTTGCCAGTAAATATTGTCCCAGCGGCATCTCTCCCTTCCAAAGAAATGGTTAATGTCCAATTAAAAATTACTGAACTGCGGCAAGCCTACCGGGACTAATTGTCACATCTGCGGCATCTCCTACCAGGTGAAAAATCTCCCCAGTGGCATCTTTCGCCCACGCCAAGACTCTCCAGCGGCATTTCCTTTCCAAGAAAATCTTGTAAGGACTTCTAAAAATAGCAAAACTCCGCCAAGGTTTTACCATCCTTCGAACTAATTAGTACATTTTCGTGAGTGAAAGATGCCGCTAGAGAGACGCATCACTCCCCTAAGAAAATGTTGTAAGGACTTCTGAAAATGGGAAAAGTGCGGAAAGTCTCCCCAGCGGCATATCTCCCCCAACAAATTTGATAAGTAGTTTCAAAGTTGACAAAAATGCGAAAAATCTCCCCAGCGGCATCTCTCGCACAAGAAAATTTGGTAAGCACGTCTAAAAATGGCAAAACTCCGGCAAGTCTCCCCAGCGTCATCTCTGCCCCATGAAAATTTTGTAAGGACTTCGAAAAATGGCAAAACTGTGGAAAGCCTCTTCAGCGGCATTTCTCCACCAAGAAAATTGTGTTAGCACTTCTAAAAATCGCAAAAGTCTGGCAAGCCTCCCCAGCGGCATCTCTCCCCCAACAAATTTTCTAAGTAGTTTTAAAGACGGCAAAAATGCGGCACATCTCCCCAGGGGCATCTCTCCCCTAAGAAAATGTTGTAAGAACTTCTAAAAATGGAAAAAATGCGGAAAGTCTCCCCAGCGGCATGAATCCCCCAACAAATTTGATAAGTAATTTCAGAGATGGCAGAAGTGCGGAAACTCTCCCCAGCGGCATCTCTCCCCCAAGAAAATTTGTTAAGAACTTCTAAAAATGGCAAAACTTCGGCAAGTCTCCCCAGCGGCATCTCTGCCCCAAGAAAATTTTGGAAGGACTTCTAAAAATGGAAAAAGTGCGGCAAGTCTCTCTACCGGCATCTTTTACCCACGAAAATTTACTAATTAGTTCGAAGGATAGTAAAACTGCAGCTAATCTCCCCAGCGGCATCTCTATCCCTATAAAATTTTTGAACTATTTCCAAAGGTGGAAAAACTACGGCAAGTCAGAAAAAAAACTGCTGGGGAGATTTGCCGAATTTTTTCCATTTTCAAAACTAGTAAGAAAATTTGTTGGGGGGGGGGGATGACGCTGGGGAGACTTGCCAAACTTGAGCGATTATTAGAAGTGCTTACAAAATTTTCTTATGGGAGAGATGCAGCTGAAAAGACTTGCCGCAGCCGCATTTGTGCCATGTTTGGAAGTACTTAACAAATTTTCTTGAGAGAAAGTTTTAGAAGTCTTTACAAAATTTGTTTTGGGCATAAATGCTGCTGGGGAGACTTGCCGCAGTTTTGCCATCTTTAAAAATACTTATAAAATTTGTTGGGGGAGAGATGCCGCTGGGGAGACTTGCCGCATTTTTGCCATTTTTAGAAGTTCTTACAAAATTTTCTTCGGGGATAGATGCGGCTGGGGAGGCTTGCCGCAGTTTTATCATCTTTAAAACTACTTATAAAATTTGTTGGAGGAGAGATGCCGCTGGGGAGACTTTCCGCAGTTTTGCCATTTTTAGAAGTTCTTACCAAATTTTCTTTGGGGAGAGATGCCACTAGGGAGACTTGCTGAAGTTTTTCCACGTTTGTAAGTACTGAACAAGTTTTTTCGGGAGAGAGATGCCACTGGGGAGGCTTGCCGCAGTTACGTCATCTTTAAAAGTGCTTAAAAACATTTCTTGTGCAGCGATCCCGCACTTTGCCAGTTTAATGTGGATTGCAAAAGTTTTCCCGAATGGGAGATGCTGCTGGGGAGTCTTGCCGCGGGCTAGAGATGCTTCAGGTGTGACAATCAGTTGTGAGAACCTTGCCACACTTTTGCCACTTTGATGTGGACATGTACATTTTTACACAGATAAGAGATGCCACTGAGGACACTTTTCGCCTGGTAGGAGATGCCGCAGATGTGACAGTTAGTCCCGGGAGGCTTACCGCAGTTCAGTCATTTTTAATTGGACATTAAACATTTTTTGGAAGGGATAGATGCCACTGGGAGAATATTTACTGGTGAGAGATGCCGCAAAAATATCAATTTCACAGTGAGAAATTCCGCGAGGTAGAGAAGCCACTGGGTAAAAATGCCGCAGTGGTGACATACCGCAGATGAGGCATGCTGTAGATGTGACATGACGCAGAGGTGACATGCCGCAGATGTGACATGCTGCAGTTATAACATACCGCAGATGAGACATTCCGCAGATATGACAAGCCGCAGATGTGACATGTCGCAGATTTGACATGCCGCAGGAGAGACATGCCGCAGAGAGAATTGCCGCATGTGACATGATATGGACCCAAGTTACAGTACCTGCAGTGGCGAATACTTCTAACACATTAGAATATTATAATATAATGTTATATTTATAATTCAACTAAGGGAGGTGTCGATACAGTGGATAAAATGTGCGCTACTTACTCAACTGCACGGTAAACAAGAAGACGGCCTTTCAGGATTTTTAAAAGTTTTTTTGACTGTAATGTGTTCAAGACACAAATATATAATTCAGTTCAATAATGAGGGTTGTTCCTAATAATTTTACCTGCTTTACCTTGAAAAAAGGGCAAATTTATAAGCGGGAAAGCCGATTTTCTGGAGGCACGACACCGTGCTGCTACGCGCCCGCTCGTGTGAGATTCAAAGGCGCACCTACCTGAACATTAAGCCCATATTTTTGTGGTTTCATCAATCGATCGTGGAAGCACTTCTGCTCTTCCGCGCTAAGTCTCGAAATCGCATTTCCCTTTGGGATATGTAAAGAAAATAATACAATAACCAAGTAGGTGACTTTTCGATTCCCCATTCGAGTAATAATGTACTATTATAGTATAAAAAGAACTCTGGGATATAAGCATATACGATCTGTTTAGAAACTAGTCGATCCTAGCGTTACTCCCAGAATAGCCACTGCGCCACAGACTGACTGTCCCTGTGACGCAGCAACGTTGACTCAAACCGTAATATACAGAAACAGTGTGTGTTAATTTCTTATGTTGAGTCATTTTGGTCATTGGAAATTTTTCAAAAATGATTTAAAAACATTTGTTAGATTGACATTTATAAATGTGTATATCATGAAGGGATGAAAGGCTCCAGATATAAGCCAGGCTAGACTGCTTAGACGATAAGAAACAAACATTATTTTTATATTATTAATTTTTGATTTTTGGTAATATTAGAAACCCTGACAAGTTTTCGAAAACAGTAAAAAATTTGCTGATTGGCACTTAGAAATTTGTATGTCATGGAAAACTGAATAGAGCCAGATCTGGTCTAAATGAAGTATTAGATTTCTCCACTAGAGAGGGGGGGGGGGGGGGGGGGGGGGGGTATGTGAGAACAGGAGAATAGTCTGCTCTTTCTCTGTTAATAAGGATTACGAATAACAAGATGACGGACCTTCTGGTTTGTAGTACCCAACCAGCTATTTCACGCCTACCCGGCAATAAGCGTTGAATAGAGAAAAATTAATATTTTCAGATTTCAGCGTAAAAGTGAAGATTATTATATTATTTTGAATGCGCGATTATTTCATCTGTCTAAAATGTCATTATAAGAATAGGATATCTCCGAAAATAATTTATTTCTATTTCCATAGCGGACGCCGCATAGGTTCCTATTCCATAAAAGAGAGCATTAAAAAGTATTGAAAATATTGAATCCCTAAAAATGTCGTTTTTATCCTTCGTTTTTTAATCCTCATTAGTAGGTGAACATAATAAGATTCCAGTCCCTTTTAAAGTCGATCGGAGCTGCCAGACGTAATCCAGTGGGCAAAAAGTTAATGATTTCCTAGAGACGTATTTGGCACATCCCTCAGACGTCTTTTATAACATGTATTTTGGTATAGGGCGTCCTAGGAACGTTTCAAGTACTTTCTTGGGATTTTCATAATTTTGTGCCCACTGGGTAGGGACGTTCGTATGACCTCCTAAGGCAGGCTAATCAACATCTCTAAGACGTCCAATGCACTAAAGATGACCTAAACACGTCTTAAAGACAGGGATGTTCTCGGAACATCTTTCGTACTGACGCCAGTGGGAACAACACTACGAAAATCCCAAGAAAGTCCTTAGGACGTTCCTAGGACGTCCTATGTCAGGCCAATCGACGTCTCTAAGATGTCCAATGTCCTAAAGTTGACCTAAAGACGTCTTGAAGACATGGGCGTCCTCGATATATCTTTCGTACTGACATTAGACGTTTTAAGAGCACCCCTAGGATGAGCAAAAGGCATGCTATAAAAGACGTTTTAGGGATGTCCCAAGGACGTCCCTAGGACATCCTTCATTTTTTTGCCCACTGGGACATTATGCGTTTTAAGAGCATCCCAGTATGGCCAAAAGACATGTTATAAAAGACGTATTAGGGATGTCCCAAAGACGTTTCTAGGATATAACTTAATTTTTTCGCCCACTATGAACGTCGTATAATAATAAATAATTTGAAAAAGACAGCTTAAAATTTGGTACTTTAACTTTTCTAAACTGTAGCTTACGAGTCTGGCTTTTTCATTGAGTTTCAACTTGCCGGTTTAGCGCAATAATTAAGACGTCCGACTGTTGAGCGATAAATTTAAGTATAGATATTTAGGTTCGATATCCTGCAGCGTTCGAAATTTTATTTGTTATATAATGTTTAAAAATATAATATATGTATTCACTCTAAACAGGACTATTAATATTTGAAGTCAAAGTACTCGCAAACAGTTAATATTAATTCTTTAGATATTTTTTTTCATATAGTTAGAGTATATCAATACGGTACTAGTTAGCCCATGGCAAATTTCTTATTGGGACGGTACAGGCCAGTACAGGTGTCAGCACTGGCAAAAAAATTAAGAGGACTTCATAATGGCAACCATGAGGGCTCCATGAAGAAAGCCCATGTTGGATCCCTATGGAGTAGCATGTGGTTGTCGTGAGAGGCCTCGCTTGGATTGACCTAATGGATTCAACAAGGCTTGAGGACAATCCATGTGGACCCCTACGGGGGTCCTCTTAATTTTTCCAGACGGGGATATGATAAATGTTTTCACTAAACTGTAGATCAGCAGTTGACGGTAAACCCCTTAAGGGCATGATACTTAGAAAATTGTAGATTTTACCAGTTTTAGGTTCCACCGGCTTTTTTCCTTGAATAATAAATATTTTGTCTCCAAAAGTTGATCCAAAAAATTTTTATTTTGCTAAATTTGACTAATTTGTGTGGCGCTTAGGAATTAGTATTGATTTTATCAGTGTTAAATTCGCCCGGATTTTTTCCTACAATAGTGAGTATTTTGTCTGATATAACAAATATCTTATTCATATTGGTTTTTTTTCTAGTTTATTTAGTAATATTTGATTTAATTAAAAAAATAAATATTTTATTTTATAATGAATGAATATTTTTATTTTACTAAAGATGTGTATGTGTATTTAGAGGTTATGTGGGTTATGATTCTCTTCCATAGTTATTCTTGAGTGCTACCGACAGAATCAGTACGACAGAGACCTACATTATTGGAATGACAGAGAGCTGAAAAATGATCCTAACCTCAAAATAGTAGTCATGCATAACATTTTTTTTTAGCACAATACATTTGGTTATTATTGTCCCTCAAAAAAGAGTCCAGGGGCTTCCGTTATGATATTTTATAGCATCTCCGAATTCAATTTAAATTTTTTTTAATTTAAAAAAAAGCCGGGGGAACTGTACCCGATTGACCACACGACGAACTATCACATTCATATCAACATAAAGTTCTTTATTGAATACAACAATTATACAATTTATGTTTATAAAAGAGAACATTTGTCTTCACTCAATTTTCACTCTTATTGCACATTTTTTTTTAAATAATTAGGCGATTAACAGTCTTAGCTGAATTTACAATCTCACGGGATCACTACCTACTGGGCAAAAAAATTAAGGATGTTCTAGAGACGTTTTTGGGACATCCCTAAGACGTATTTTATAACATGTCTTTAGGTCATCTTAGGGATGCTCTTAAAACGTCCCAGTGGGCACAAAGCTATGAAAATCCCAAGAACGTCCTATGTTAGGCCAACCAACGTCTTCAAGACGTAATTTTTTGCCCACTGGGATCTAATATTCGCACGAAAGATGTCCGGAGAACGTCCATGCCTTTAGGACGTCTTTAGGTCATCTTTAGGACATTCGACGTCTTAGAGACGTTAACTAGCCTGGCATAAGACGTCCTAGGAACGTACCAAGGACGTTATTGGGCTTTTCGTAGTTTTGTGCCCACTGGGTAAAAACTACTTCAGATGCTTTTAGGACTAAACTAACTGTTGAAAGAGATGCATGATCTTGAAAAAATACTAACAAATATGTATTATTGATTAATTTTAACCCTATGAATTTAATAATTGTACGCTTTTTTATTAATTGGGGATAAAAAGGAGTGCACAACTAAAACTCAACTTGTTACCTCAATCTGGACATTCGTTGGGCTGACTGTTCCAGCCTAGACAGTAGCTCAGATGGGCAGTGATTGGGCTGCATAACTGGGAAATCTAGTTAGGGCCCCTTCTGGTCCCAATTAAATTTTCCACATGGGCGTTTTAGGCTTTTTTTAGGCATCATCTGCATAGGTAGCGCGGCCAACGAGTTGGCTAGGACAGCCAATGCGTTTGGTGGATGGTTTGCAGACGTTTTCAGAAGAAGCGTCATTTGTCATTTGCGAATCGAGTGATAGTTTTGTGATGTGCACTGTCAATTTTAAATACTGTTTCGTTGTTTTCAATAATCAGCAATGTACCAACAAACCGTGGAGTTATTGACGAAGTTGCAGTTGACCCATTGATGAAAAATTCAAGCGTCAGTATTGCTATACGTATATTATTCATAGAATTAGAACTTTTGTAGGTTATGCGTGACTTTTAGAGGTTATGAACCGCACATTGATTGTTACAGGCATTTCAGTTTTTTCCTCTCTTCATAATCTGATATATTTGTTTGATATACTTTTTAATTTTGTTCTCACTTTTGTTGTGACCAATAGTTTATTTTATCTTTGAAGAAGCGTGCTGTGACCGTAACCTCAAAATCAAAAGTTTCAATTGAGTCTGAAGTTTTTTTTGTGTTCCAGGGGAATTGATTGATTATGCAACGTTATTTGCCTTTTCAAAGAAGACGTCGATAAACTTGTGACACAATGAGGCTTGCAACAAAATTATTAACAGGGCTGAAGCCATGTTTGAGCGCTTTCAGAATGAAGATAGTATTTCATGATTAAAGATTTTTTAAATCACTTTTTGTGGCAATGAGAATGTGAATTCTGTCATATTTTCTTTACTAGGCGGATGAATTTACCCCAGAAAA
>NC_046664.1:132764211-132772622 GCF_010883055.1 Belonocnema kinseyi | reverse complement strand
CCTAATTTTTCATGTAGAATTGAAACAACTGCACCTATAGATATCCTTGTGGCCTCAGCTAACTCACGCACTTTTAATCTTGTATCCTTCAACACCATATCGATTGAAAATTTCTCTTTTTGTGATAAGGTGTTAACAAAACGTTTTTGATCAGAATTATTCTTTATTTAATTCCCTGAATACAGTTTGCAAACATTTTTGCGTTATTCCGTGTTCAAAATTGTGTTTAGTTCTAAAAAATATTATTTTAAGTTACTAATATTTCTGGATAAAATGTATAGATATACCTTGGATAGTTTAGGGACAACTAATTGCGTTTGTTTGAAAATTAGTTTCACTTATGAATTTTGTGTACGCAGTAGAATAATACTTTCACAGAAACTAGATAACATTTTATCACAGATAAAACAAATTAGCCTTTGTGGTAATGCCTTACCTTAAAATGTTTATTTTATTTTGTTATAGTTCCGTTTCCATTACTTTGAATCCTGTACTTGAAATTTTTTTCATATTAAACACCCATAACTTATGCAGTGGTTCGTTCTTTGGAGAGGGAAAACCTTAGACCAGTATATCAATACCGTAATTAAATCTGCAGATAATAGAAGGTTGTTTTCACAGAACATATTCATTTACGCCTGAAAAACCGGTTTATACCAAATATCCCCCTCCCCCGCACTTAACCGGTTTGTGTGACTAATAGAAAATATGTGTTCTTTTTGTCATTTCCAGGAAATACGCATTCTTTTGTATGATTAATATGAAACATGTGTTCTTTTGTGTCATTTCTCGGAAACACGATGGTGTCTACAACCGCTCACGGTAATAAGACGATATTTCTGAGGGACGGCAAGGAATACAACGACGAGGCGGACAATGACACGCAGCAGGACGAGATTGAGGCCAGAAAGAAAAAGGTATATACTCCCGAAATAGTTCTTCAAAAGTCTAGTTGCGAAGGACTATAAAATGTTCTTGTATGTGTCGATGAAAGCTTCAGAAGGATTTAACGATTATTAAAAAACGTTGAAGCATGTAAAGATTTTTTAATTAAAACGATTGTAAACTATTCAAGCGCAGAAAATATTAATCCACCGAATGAGAAATTAATCCGTCAAATAATTAAGTTTAAATCTGCATACTTCAAAATTCAGGTCAAACGAAACTTGAGAAACAATTTGTCGAATTATATTTTTAAATCTTTTTTCTAGGACCGACAACCATCTTAATTTCATACATTGTAGCGAAGTTGAACTTGCATTTTCTACACGTACTTAAATAAATGTATTTTATTGGGAAATTACTAAATAAGTACACAAATATGCGACATTATAATTAAAAACAATGTTTATAGTTACTACCTGTAACTTAGAATAATTTTCATGAATTTCCATGATTTGGGTCGTTTTTAGCCCAGTGTGCCATTCAAGGGTAGAGTCTTTAATAAATTCCTTATTATTAAATATTTTTAAGGTTTTTGGGCTCATTTTAAATGTATGTTTCCACAGTATCGAAAAAGCTAATGCGCTTAAATCTTTAAAAAACTCTTATCCCAGTGTTAGAACGTCATGCGCTTCCTCAGGCTTGAAAATTAGCCCATGTAGTACTCTGTCAAACTTTTCTATTACAATTCTGAATTGTTTGATTTCATATTTCAACAATAGAATGTAAATGTCTGAATACAGAATCAAACACAGAGCTCTTTTCGAAAAATGGTCTGGTTCTTTTTTTATTCAAATTAATTAAAAATTAATGCATTTTTTGCGCCTGGGAAGTAGCAAACCGCCACTATGAGTGTACTCATGGTGAACGGAGTATTGGGAGCCATGTCTCGCTATGAAACAGCAAGTGGTCTAGAGTCGAGGGGTAGCTTACTGAGAATTCAGGGCCAGCCCACAATGAGAGTCGTAAGCGTCGACGTTCGTACGTATATGCGTATTTAATGTCATACGCACTTTGTGCCCAACAGTCGCAGGGAGAAAACGAAAAATGCGAAATACCAAAACTGCTCAGATAGTCGGCAACAACATCTCTAAAAACGAAAAATGCGAAATACCAAAACTGCTCAGATAGTCGGAAACAACATGCGTATGGCGTCAAAATACGCATATACATTTTAACGTCGATGTTCACGACTCTCATTGTGGCCTGGCCCTCAGGTGACTCCCGGTCTTCCGAAAGACCCTGCGGAGGTCAGTAGAATTTTCTAAACTCTACGAGGTCTGTTCGAAAAATACGCGGATTGAGGTCATAAAAAAATGTACTGTATTTGGAAGTTACAAGTCTGGGTCTCCTTCAAGATACTCTCCTCCCCAACGCACACACTTATCCCAACGGTGTTTCCACTTGTTGAAACAGTCCTGATACGCTTTTTTTGTGATGGATTTCAGCTCCTTCGTCGCATTTGCCTTAATCTCCGAAATCGTCTCAAATCTTCTTCCTTTGAGGGGTTTTTTTAGTTTTGGGAACAAGAAAAAGTCACAAGAAGCAAGGTCAGGTGAGTATAGGGGGGTGTGGAAGAACAGTAATCAAGTGTTTGGTCAAAAACTTACGTGTTCTGAGTGCTGAGTAAGCTCGAGCGTTGTCGTGATGGAAAAACCAGTTGTCACTTCTCCATAGTTCTGGCCTTTTGCGTCGGACGGCGTCCCTTAGACGTTTCATTGCTTCAATGTAAGTAATCTGATTGACTGTGGAGCCTTGAGGGAGGTATTGATAGTGAACAACACCCTTAGCATAAAAAAACTGTCAGCATAACCTTGACATTCGACCGTACTTGGCGAGCTTTTTTGGGTCTTGGGGACGTTTGACCTACCCATTGGGATGATTGGACCTTCGTTACGATATCATAACCATAAACCCATGATTCGTCACCGGATATAATTCGTGACAAAAAGTTCTCATCTTCATCTGAACGATCAAGCAGTTCCTGACAAACTCGGACGCGATTGGCTTTTTGGTCTTCGGTCATCAGGCGTGGCACAAATTTCGCATTGACGCGGTGCATCTTCAATTTTTCGAACAAAATCTCGTAACAAGATCCAACTGATATCCCACACTCTTCAGCAAGCTCCGTAATGATCAGACGTCGATTTTCGCGCACCAGGGTGTTGATTTTGTCAACGTGTGGGCCGTCAGTTGACGTTGAAGGACGCCCAGGACGCTCATCATCCTCAATCGACTATCGGCCACCCTTGAAACGTTCGTGCCAATTGAAACATACAGTACGCTTCATGGCAACGTTTTAAACAACTGATCTGTACGAACTTAACGACACCAAGCGATTTCTCCCGAAACCAACTCGAGCCGCGAAATTCAAACAGTCCGCGTATTTTTTTAACAGACCTCGTATTGCGTTGTTCTTTGGTTAGTCCTGCAGCTGGTCTCAGTAAGTATCAGTGCGTCACGAAAAGCCTCGCTCCAGCCAGCCGATTCGGCAAAATCCCCGTCTGAAAGATTCGTAACTCTGTCGGGAACACTCGGGAGATCTGTTTCGAGAACCGCGCTATCAACTTTTTGAGTAAGTCTCGTGGTAACTCACAAGAAATCTGGAGTTAGTCCGAGTGAGGTCTCTAAGATATCTTGTTTATTCCGAGATTGAGTAACTGTCATGCCTCAATAAACTTTCCTACTGTTAGAGATTACAGCCGGCTTAAAGAAATTAAAAATGATTAAATATTAAGGAATTTAATTTGATATTCTGCATTCGGTTCATAAGATAACGACGAGATGATTAAGAAAAAGATAGAAGAAAATCGGTTAATCCGTCCAAATTTCTGGATATACCTTTTTTCTATCTTCTACCATTGTGCGCCAAAAATACTGAAAAAAATATTCTTCGCCCAAAATTGGAAATTTTTGAATCTGAAAAGTATGAATTTTCATATATTTTATTTGAAAGGTTGAAGCTTGTCGGGGTACGCAATTCGCAGCCTTTTATTGATCAATTCCTTTTACACAACTTTCAATTGAAATCTCTCCAATCATAGATATTCAAAATTTGTCTATCTTTTTCTGGAATCTTTATTTGTTTTAAATAGAATTGCTTGCGTTACAATTAATGTGCTCTTAATCAGAATTGGTTAAATATTTTGCTTTAAGATTCATATTTTGTGGTTAAATTTCACTGCTTTTCGTTCGAAAAATTAAAACATTATTCACAGAAGGCGAGGAAGCCCCCTCATTCGAGGTGAGGACCTAGTCATAGAATTATAATATTAAATGGCACAATGTGTACAATTTATACTATGTTAAAATTTTCCAAAAATTATAAATATCCTAGTGGACAAAAAAATTAAGCATGTCCTAGAGACATCTGATCATTATTGACGGGTGATTTACAAAGGTCTTCGTCGAAAGACAGAAGCAAATGTAAGGAAGTTAGAAATATCGCCCGTACAAATAATGGATATACGTTTTTGCTCTCTTCTCATTTATCTCATTAATGTTTTTCGAAATGTGTCCAAAGAAAAATTTTCTGATCGAAATCTCGATTTTTTGGTTCTTGACTAGCTGATTGGCGCCAGGCCTGAACCAGACCAGACCTTATACACTATACGTTCTAGATAAAGTCAGACCTGGGCCAGAGTAGCGTCAGATATGGGCCAGATTAGATCTTACGAACTAGACAGTATGGATATATCCACACTTGTTACGAGACTGTCAGGACGTTTTTGCAAACGTGTAGTTCCTCGCCGCAAACCTTTCACTGAGAAATAGTTGAAGCACAATCATTCAATACCAAAAAATGTAAAAAATTATCATATTTTCTGATTGAAATGTAACTATTTGTCTTTGTTTAAAGTCGAAAATTTTTCTAAAAACATTATGTAATTATTTGAACAATTATTTATTGATTATTTTCTAAATTTCTCAAAAGTGAGGCAGAGATGTTCACTTTTTCTAAATTGTTGTCCTAAGCAACTTTTTGTTGATGTTGTTTTTTTGTTTGTTGTTGACGTTGTTGCTTTCGTGATATGAACCATCTATACTTAATTTGACGGCAATTGTAAGAAAAAATACATAATTAATTGTGTAAACAATAACATTAAGATTTTAGAAGAATTTACTAGTTCCCAATATCATTGAATATTATGTTTAACTCAGAATATACGATTTTCAAAGTATTTTTCAAAAAGTAATTATTTAAACAAGTCATATTTGCTTGAGCAATTAAAAGGTGATTCATGTGTTATTTGTATACACTATACATTTCATGCCATACACTATTTAGTTACTGTCAACAAACTAATTGAGCAAGTAAAGATTGTTTAAACAAATAGAAATTTGTTAGACATTAAAAGAAATGTATCAAAATTATATAATTATTTGAGAAAACGTAGCATAGGATACCAATTTAAAAAAGTGGGAATTTCTAGCTGAAGGTTTAGAAATTTGAAAAATAAACAATAAATAACTGTTTAAATGATGACATAATGTTTTTTAAAAAATGTACTACTCCAAACAATGACAAACGATTTATAGAAAAAACTATAGTTAAATTTTGTTGCATGTAAAATTTTCCGCTGTTAAAGTTTAGATGCTATTTGGCGAAAGTTTATCCTACGATGGAATAAAAACCGTCGTCTGCTACAACGTCCTTAGCAGCAATGGAAAAACGGCAATATACGAGTGAATTCGAGCTCTAAATCGGGACACCAGATTTCAGGTAAGACTTGCGGTGGTTCAAAATTAAAAATATTTCGGCAAAAGTTTCACTGATGTTAGGAGAATAATTCTGATCTCGTCTAGTGCGTGACGCAGAAGTGAGCAAATTTCGGTAAAACGTGTAGAATTAGTAACAGAAAACACGAAAAAAATTTGTTCTTACTGATATATTACCTCCGAAATAAATGAGACTATTGTAGAGGAATTAAAACTTACTCAATACCATTTAGAAAAAATCGCAAAAAGCAACTGACAGATGGGAATCCCCGGTTCTCTCCAACTTAATGAAGTTTAACGACGATAGATAGCGCTTAATCGCAATCTTCGCTACATCTCGAATAAAAATGGAGAGATTATAAGGCGAAGGATTATCCAGGCAAGGTTAAAAATTGAAAATTATCTTCGATTCATGTAAAGTTTATCCAGCCAGATTAATTTTTGTTGTGGTGAATCTTTAACCCGAAATCGATGTAAACTTTATTTTTCGTTTTTTCTGTGTTGCATTTCATTCAGAAAGTACGATTATTTGTTACATTTTTTAGGATTAAATAATTTAGATTTCTGCCAACAACTGAAAATTGTTCAAAAGTAATGAAAAATATTCAAATTGTCCACTAGTGTTTATTTGTATGGAAAAGACGTCGGATATTTGCTAAAAAGCAACAATAATGAACGTAAAAATGTAGTGTTTTATCTCTGGGTTATATTTGGGGCGCTGTGGGGGAAAAGTGAGGGAGGGTTGGAAATAAAATTTATTAATATGGATTTATTTCGTAAACAATGCATACTTTTCCGATTCAACAATTTTTAATTCTAGCCGCAACATCTTTTTCAGTTTTGGTTCTCGTCACTGAAAGGGGTTCCATGGTTGTGAGATATGCGCTTGCTATCTGCTTTTACGAAACAAATCGGGTAACAGTTGAAAAATGAGAGTAAAGTGGTTAAACAAAATACATTAATGGATACCAAAGCGACTGACAGCTGTTTCCCAGTAAGCAAAAAAATTAAAGATGTCCTAGAGACGTCTTTGGGAAATCCCGAAGACGTCTTTTATAACATGTATTTTGGTCATCCTCGGGATGCTCTTAAAACATCTAATGTCAGTACAAAAGATGTCCTGAGAAGTTGATTGGCCTGACATAAGACGTCCAAGGAACGTCCCAAGGACGTTCTTGGGATTTTCATAGTTTTGTGCCCGCTGGGGAATCTTTGCGAATCAGGACTTAGGAAATAGTTAGCAAATTTTCCCTGAAAAAATTGTTAATAAATTCGACCTATACCTATACCCACAACATCATCGGAGATGGTTTCAAACATTGTATTGCATTGACTTTCCAGTAAACACAAAACTTTAAAAATCCCAAGAGCGTCCTTGGGACGTTCCTTGGACGTCCTATGATAGGCCAATCAACGACTTTAAGACGTCCAATGTCCTAAAGATGACCTAAAGACATCTTAAAGATATGGACGTTCTCGGGACATCTTTCGTACTGACATTAGAGGTTTTAGGACCATCCCTAGGATAACCAAAAGACATGTTATAAAACAGGTCTTAGGAATGTCCCAAAAACGTTCCTAGGATATCCTTAATTTTATGTCCCACCACATTTTTCCAAGTTTTCAAAATTCTATATACAGTTATTTATAGCAATCAGGAGCTCACACAATTTATACTTATGACTTTTTCCTATACAAAGAAAATTGTCAGAGTTAGAGCATTTTCAAAATCCAAAAAAAATGAACATTTTAAGCCAAACAACGCATGATATGAAAAAATTAATGAAAAGAAAAATAGTGATGTTTGAAAATCCTACCAGATTATTATAACAACTTTTTTTAATTTGGTCGAAGAGTTGAAAATTTGATCCTACCAAAAATAATGAAAAATACAAAAATTCCATTTTTTGTTCAAACTATGCAAGATAAAAAAGTGAATGAACTAAAATTGCGGGCCCTGGACTGATCTATAAACTTGTAATGAATCACTTTTCGATGGGACGCATAGGTTTTGTTTTTAGTCGTAAAAAATAACATTGAAAATGTTTAAATTTTTTACTCGCGACACCAGCTACCAAAAATAATTAGACAGAACTTTTTAATCCAAAAAAGAGCTATAATTTTGTATAGGACACGTAGTTTTTGCTTTAGTTATAGAAAATAACATTCAAAATAAAAATTTAACATTTTTTTTTAAAAAACGACACAAGGTAAGAACTAAAATTAACAGACAACATTTGTTCGTCTCAAAAGATATATAAATTTATTATTAATCATTTTTAAATAGGACGAGTAGATTTGCTTTCAATCGTAAAAAATAAGATTAGAAATTAAAAAATTAAATTTTTGGAAAAAGAACAGAAAAGACGAAAGAGGACATAGAATAGTATATAGGATTTTTTACAGGTTCCTGCTTAGGACCCTATATAGGTTCCTGTATTAGACCCGACGGGACATCCCTAAGACGTCTTTTATAACATGTCTTGTAGTCATCCTACGGATGCTCCTAAAATGTCTAATGTCAGTCCTATGCAGAGATTTTGAAACAAATTGAATTCGTCAAACCTGAAAATATCTTCAGCTTGATCCGAAGAAAAAAGCTGTTATTTTGTTTTTTCAAATAAAGAAAAAAAATTTAATGATGTTTCCAGCGTTCAAATATTGTCAGTTTTACGTTTGTGGAGGGATTTTGACGACGTGCAAAAACTGAGCATTTAGACATTTTTGATTGCAGATTATATTTGGTTCAT
>NC_046664.1:132753180-132764111 GCF_010883055.1 Belonocnema kinseyi | reverse complement strand
ATTTTATATTACAAATGTACATAGGACTCAATCCAAAAAGTATATTTTTGGCCACTTTCAAAAAATTCTAAATTGAGCAAAACATTTTTTTTTATTTATAATTTTTTATTACTATTCAGTAGCAACAAATGTAGTATATAAAAAATTCGCCATAATTTTCGAAACAATAGGGGATTTTTTTGGAATATTCAAAATTTTCAATTAAAAAAAGAGAACAGAATATATTAACCGATTACAAAAATGTTTTTTCTTTTTTACTTTTTTCTTTTTTACTTTTTTCGGACTTCAATCCTCACATTTTTTTGCTTAGTTCAAACGATTCGACTATTTTTTAATTTTAAACAAATTTGCCTTTTATTTTTTTTTTTAGAAAAATCAATACTTTCTGGAATACCCATAATCCATAATATATTCCCGCAACAGTCATCGGAGAAAGATAGCAAAAAACTGCCTTCTCTTGGACCCCCCTTCCCCCCATCATAACAAACTGACGATGATTCTTTGAGGGGGCCGTATGCTGAAAAACAGTTTTTGGTCAATTTAAAGTTTGTTTAATTTGGACATTTTAAATTATATGAAAATTTACTTTCAAAATGAATCCAAAAAGTTTTTAATTTAATATTATGAAAACTAAGGCACTTAAACTGTCTTTTGTAAAATGGGCCACAAAAACGTTGCAGCCCTGGGCCACGAGTTTCCTTAATTCGGCATTGGCAGGCCATCCCTTGCCAAACCAACTTGGCCATACCGAGAGAGTACGGGTTCCTAGAGTTTTTGGGCAGCGTAGTGAGGGGCTTTCTTAATATGACTCGAGAACGAACATCCTACTCCGGCTTTTCTATGCGGGCATTGAAGGTTGCCATATGAAATTCGATAGAATTTGAGTGAGAAAAGCAACACGAATCTACTGCATTTTCAGTAAGCTTAAGTTTTCATGCAAAATTCGAAAGAAATTTTTTTCAGTGTGGCAGCCTAGTACAGGCTGGGTCGACTCCCATGGGCGTGTTTGACCACTTATAGCGACACTAGCGCAATCTACAAGGAGGTGGCAAACTAAAGCGTATCCATGTGTTCGTGCACGTAAATGTGTACATTGTCTGAATAAGTTGCATGAATTAAAATTAGAGAAAATAAACGAATTAATTCAAAATAATACAAATTTAAGACGAAAAATGTGTAAATGCTGTTTGCTGTACCATTTTATGGCATAAACTTGTACAATTTTGCAATAATTCTCCAATAAATGAAGAACTACATAATACATGAAATGTAACCTTTTTTTAAACATTTTATTCATTCGCATTATAATAGAGAAGTGAAATCAGCACCCATGGGAGTCGACCCAGCCTGGCCTAATACGAGTGCATTGAGGGTAAAGGCCTCTCGTTCATTAACGACAAAAATAAAGACAGGGATCTCCATCTTGCGTTACATCTCTAGAGGACGGTTATGTTTTGTTCAGGCTAGACTAATTTTCTAATTCATATAATTATTTGGATTTAGAATTATTCTAGCTAGTTTCGTGATACAAGAGCAAACAGGAGAGAGTATTTTTATTTCGACCCGAGTATGCCAGTATCACGGAGTTCGGACTTGAAAAGATTCTAGGTAGATGAAGAACCCAGTGGACACAAAAATGTAAAAAATCCAAGAACGTCCTTGGGACGTTCCTAAGACATCCTATGTCTGGCAAATCGACGTGACTAAGACGTCCAATGTCCTAAAGATGACAGTGAATCTATAGACCTATCTATAGAATCAAATCTTCCTGCAAGTTTACACGTCAGCATTTAACCACCAATTATGAATGAGACTGATGAAGAACTAAACATCTCACTTCACGAGAGATATATTAATTGGCAAAAGAATAAAACAAAAAACAATACAATTCTAAGACCGAACGCTGAACGTAAACTTTGGGTAAAACTTCATAGAAATCAAAGCAAAATACCACCACAATTAGTGCAACAAGATTTAAATTTTTCTACCTCCCTTCCGCGAGACCATGTGTGCTAACTCTTCTTGACGAAAAGAATCAAATGTGCAAAAATTGAAAATTAACGAGATTACGTTTGCACGCAATAGATCCTCTCATAACTCCTATCTCTGAGGAAAATAATTCGATACAGCGAGCAAGAGAATTGGGTACGTGGAATAAAATGGAACAGGATCTCATTAACTTCGCAAAACGATGGCCAATATGTCAACGAGGGCAAAAACTAACTCACGTTACACCAAGGACAGAGGCAATAATAGCCGATAGACCTTGTGAGCCCAATGAAAAGATTGGATATTTTTAATCCATGACCCATCACACAAAAACGTAACCAGTACATTTTATCATTACAGGAGCAGTTGACGAAATAACTCATGTTCGTACCTCTGAAAGAGACGACATCTGAGTCGCGCATGCATTAGTAATAGATCTTATCAAAATTTCAATGGAAGACAATCAGAATGATTGGGACAAAAATTCAAAGTTAAGTACCATGGGTTATAATAAGTCCGTACATGAGTGGACAGGATTTACATCTTTTGTATTAACGTTTCAAAATAAGGCTAACATGCCTTCCGTGTTAGCAGCTAACACCAGTTTAAAACACTCTGAGTTAGTCTCGCTATGGAGAGAACGGCACAAGAAATACGTCAGATAAGCTAAACGAAAAATCGAGAAACAAAAACAAAAAAACAAGGAGATACAAGACAAACATACAGTTATCCACCAAACCATATTCGATTTTTGGGATATGGTCCTAACTTTTAATAATCGCAAAACATTCAAGCTAGATGCAGATTGGTTAGGCCAATCAATGAAAATCATTTTACTACTGATTTTCAGATTGATAATAATGCTACTGCTCATTTAGTCCGCTTTCGAAAAGGTAATATTTAAAAACTTTACGATACCACCGTTTACGCAGAAGATATTGATCCCGCTAAACTATATCATACCACCTGACATTTAGTGGTTTCTGTCGATCCGTCGCAAATTAAGCAATGTTTCAACGACATCTATAACGCCTATCAAAATGCCGATCAGATGTGTCATGCATGCATTAATCAGTTTGCAATAAAGATTCTGAAAATTCAAATCGACTGCCTGGGCGTTAACAAAAGGATCTTGAAGCAGCTGTTTAAAACTCGCAGCGCCAAAAGAGGACTTTTCAATTTCACAGGTAGCCACTCTGAAACTCTCGGGTACCTTGGAGGAAAAAGATTTAAGTATATTAATAATGAACTAGATAACATTTACACACATAATTAAGTACTCGCTACACGCATATTCAATCAAACCAAAATTATTGAAACAATTCTAAAATCAGCTTCGCACGACGTTCAGGTGCTCACCGAACACAGTGAAGCAAGCGTAGAACGTTTAAATAAAATGATTAACCAAACAGATACTAAAACTTAAAGTATAATTATAAATAAGAAATAACCATTTGCACATTATCATTGAAAGAGCCGAGCGCTCACATTAACCTTCTTATCGATTCAACAAATGATGGGAATCACGCGGACATACATCCCCAGATATTGACACAGGGCTATTTCTAAATGCTATACCTGATTTTAAACAACACAGCAACGTAAAATATCAAATACTACTTAAAGAAGAGAATTTCCATAATATTTGAGATATTTCTCATGTCAGTATAAGTATATTAAACAAGCGCTTATTGTACTCGATACCAAAAAAAGTCTTGAGTACATTCCTAGCATTAATCCCGAACATGATAATACTGTGATGAACGTTAAGAGGACGTTATATGTACTTAGCGACGAACAGACTAACAATAATTGTAAAAAAAATGAACAAGATTTACGTATCTGAGAGATTGCAGTTGAAACACTTAATTTCAGAAACCAATTCCGGGGAAAATTTAATAATTAGAAGTAGTATTTAAAAACTTAGTCAAGAATATTGCCAATTCTCCCCGTTTAGGATCAACGAAATTGTGTTTATACAGTTAAAGCAAGAGAATTCGTATAGTGTATCGAAAGTTGTATTCCTAGCACCGAACTAAATCATAAAAAATATTTCCTTAAAAAGCGAATACAGAAAAATAAGATATACTAAAGATATTATGCTACAGTACGACGAAAATGATCTTTAAGTGTTAAAAGAGAGACTTATACCTCTCCAATAATATGTAAAATCTGAAAATATTAGAGAAGCCAGTCAAACCCTAGACGAAATAGAAAATGCTCTAACTAAAGTAAAAATGCGCGTCGACCCAGAAATTGGGCCGAAAGAATAACCGATATGCTAGCATACTTACGTTACTCCTAAATTCCGTTAGTTTTTCTATTTGCTTACAAATGCGGCATGCTCAAATTAATTCGACGTTGCGTACCAAAAATTTGCATACATTTGCTCTGCGTAAATAACAATATCACCACGTCAAATGTACCTCCAACTATAACTTATACAACCGCATTCTCAGATTCCGCTGAGATTGAACATTTTAATTACAATCAGCGCACGAGAGGTTAAGGTGCTTCCTCAGACTTGATATTTAGCCCATGTATTTACAAATTACAACTTTTCTCCCACAGCGGTGAATGTTTGGAAGTCATATTTTAACCACATAACCTTGATGTCCCAATGAGCACAAAACTATAAAAATCCCAAGAACGTCCTTGGGACGTTCCTAGGACGTCCTATGTGAGGCCAATCAACGTCTCTAAGACGTCCAATGTCCTAGAGATGACCTACAGACGCCCCAGTAGGCAAAAAAATCAAGGATGTCCTAGAAACGTCTTTGGGACATCCCTAAGACGTCGGAAATAGAGATGGCACCTAACCCGTATGACGGGTAAATTTACCAGTTTTACCGGTGTTACCAGTAATGACGGGTCAAGGTAGTATATCTGTTAAAATTAATATTTTTAACAAAGTATTATTTTTTGAATGATATTTCATGGCGTAAATTAAGTTTCATGTTTATAAAAGTATAATTACAGAAATATTTGTCTTCAAAATAAAAAATTTCACCAATTAAGTGAAAATACAGCACCATAACCTTAAAACTTAGGTAGATCAGGCGGTGATTTTGAAATTACACTTTCTAAGTTCCAATGTAGAATTATATCAATATTAGTACAGGATCAATGATAATCACAATCAGTCGAATAAGTTACTCTGAAAATTCTATAAGCGCGTTTTAGTTTACTAGACGAAGAAGATGACTTAGAACTTTTTCCATATATTAGTTTTTCATCATGAAGGGAAGGAATTACATACAATAAGTATCATGCTGATATTCAGTTCTTACATCTGTATTATTTAGCTGTTACAATTCCAAAGGAATGCTACTTGAAGTTAAAAAAAACATTAAAATTTTTATTATTTCCGAAATATCCCGAGTCGAATTATAGGCCCTACTTTGACACTTTTCACGCTAATATTTGTAGAGACTAAGGTTGTAAAGTAGAGGATATTCCCACACGATTTTTGCCCCTACTTTGGCCTTCTTATGGGCACAAATTTCCAAATCTTCCATTTGAGGCGTCAAAATAGAGGCTTCCCAGTGGGGAAAAAATTAAGGATGTCCTAAAGACGTGTTTGGGACATCCCTAAGACGTCAGTACAAAAGATGTCCCGAGAACGTCCATGTCTTTAAGACCTCCTTAGGTCATCTTTAGGACATTGGACTTCTTAAAGACGTTGATTGGCCTGACATAGGACGTCCTAGGAACGTCCCAAAGACGTTCTTGGGATTTTCATAGTTTTGTGCCCACAGGGTTAGTTTTTATTTCTAATTTAACGCTCCACTCTCTACCTTCTTGTACCGAGTAAAGTTATTTGAAGAAAAATTAACAAAAATAAAGCAAGAAGAAGACGTAGTGACATTTGCGTAATGTTTCAAGTTATTTTGCAAACGGAAAAAAATATCCATTAAATTGTATAGAACTAATCCTGTAGTAGAGGATACGCTGGGCAGTTTAATAAATGTTAAAATCGCCTTTGTTTTACATTCCGTCGAACTTGTCCCGAAACGATAGAGAACAGTTCTAAACAATTATAACCGATTTTTCGCCACAAAAAAGTTAATATTTTGAATTATTGTATTATTACTATATTTACATGTTTAAGCACATAATTATTTACTATTACACATTCACTAAACTATTTATAATCGTACGTTATTTTTGTGACCCGTTCTGTAAAAAATATTGCTACGCTTTTAATTATATATCTTCTAATATTTTAGATTTTAGAAACACTACAATTTATTATTGTATATTTTATGTGCTTAAACAAGATTTAAACTAAATCCAAAAATATTTTAAGATATTTTAAAAGATTTTTAAAAAATTGAATATATATTTTCAGAAATTTAATAGATTTAAAAGGATTTCCACAAATTTCCGAAGATTTCAAAAGATATAACAAACTTTAAAGAATTCAAAACCATTATTTATATTTTTAAATTACTTAAAAATCTTAAAAATCACTTAAATGCTACCGAAATTCCTTAAAAATACTTTAAAATTACTTAAAATCCCATAAATTCTTTAAAAATATCTTGAACTGTTTTAAATAATTCGAATTCTTTTGAAATTCGATTATAAACTTTTAAAAAATTCAATCAAATATTTCTCGTTAAACCCTATGAAAATCTCTTTAAATACATAGAAATATTTTCAAATTACATGAAGATCCTAAAACTCTTCAATTTTTTTTCAATTATTAAAAATGCTTTGTAATATTTTAAATTCTTTCACAGACTTTTTAAACTAATATTAAATCGATTGAAATGTCACAAAATCCTTTAAAATCAATAACAATCTCTTGAACTCATAAAAAGTATTTTAAAGTCTTTAAAATCTCTTGAAAATTCTTTTACTTTTTGGAATTCTTCTAAACTCTTTTAAAATTCTTAAATATTATTCGAAATCTTTTGAAATTCATTCTAATGCTTTTAAACACTTGAACAAATTTTGTAATTATACAATAATACATAAAATCTTCTGAAATTTCTTGACATTTTTAAAAATAATTTTAAATTATTTGGAATCTTTAAAAACTTGTAGAGTGCAAACAGAAATGGAGGAGTATGTCAGAATATTTGTGAATATTTCAAGTTATTTTGCAATACCAAAAACATTTAAGATTATAAAGAATATCAATAATACCAAGAATATTGAAAGAATACGTGTATGGGAATATTTAGTGAATGTATCAGGAATCTTAATGTGATCGACCCCTCGGAATATACAAATGAATCGGTTTAAAAATATGACATTTTGAAGAAGTTTTTTAAATAAAAAGGTTCTTGTTTAATATTTTCATGCAATTTTGCAAATAAATTTTTCCATAATTAATACCGTTCAGAAACAGGATGTTTTACACATCATTTTAATTTTACCATTTTTTCATTATTGTCCGCATCTTTGAAAATTTACAATTACTTGTACTTATCCTATGTTCAGAGCTGTGCAAGTACGCCGCGTTATCAATTATCGAATTTAAAGATTTGAGATTACGTTGGAAAAAGGAATTTTCAACAGATTCTGTACTTTTAACAGCGTTAACAAATTCAAAACCCCGAAATTAGGTCCATTTATTACTTACTCCGAAAGTCACAGATTCACAAGAAGAAACTACACTTGAACAACGCCTTGCTATATTTTCAGTCTAAAACTGGTAAAATTACAAGATTAATTGGAAATTCTAGCATGCAAGTGATATTCACCCTATAATCAAAGTAGTGAAATCGCACCCATTTTTATTTTATAATTGGACCATTCTAAGTGGTACCATTTTTTAATTTTTTCAGTGCATTCATCATTTTTCTTTTGTTTTTCTTGAATCTTTTTTTCAAATACAGCTGCTTCCCAGTGGGCACAAAACTATGAAAATTCCAAGATCGTCCTCTATCAGCCCATTCAACGTCTCTAAGACGTCCAATGTCCTAGAGATAACCTACAGACGTCCCAGTGGGCAAAAAAATCAAGGATGCCCTAGAGACGTCTTTTGGACATCCCTAAGAAGTTTTTAATCACATGTCTTTTGGTCATACTACCTAGTGGGCACAAAACTATGAAAATCCCATAAACGTCCTTAGGACGTTCCTAGGACGTACCATGTCAGTCCAATCAACTTGTCTAAGACGTTCAATGTCCTAAAGATAACCTCAAGACGTTTTAAAGACATGGACGTTCTCGGAACATATTTCGTACTGACATTAAACGTTCGAAGATCATCCCTAGGTTGACCAAAAGACATGTTACAAAAGACATCTTAGGAATGTCCCAAAGACGTCTCTAGGACCTCCTTACCTTTTTTCCCCAGTAGGTAAGGATGGTCTTATAACGTCTACTCAGTGGACACAAAACTATGAAAATCTCAAGAGCGTCCTTGGAACGTTCCTATGACTTCCTATGGTAGGCCAGTTAATGTCTTTAAGACGTCGAATGTCCTAAAGATGACCTAAAGACCTAAAGATTTATTTTATTTATTTCAGAATCTTCTACTTTGACAGACACAATTTAGTTTTCAATATTAAATTGTCAAATCTTAATCGCTTTGAATTTATAATTATTTAAATTTAAAGGTTTGCAACTTTTAATTATTTGATTTTGCACGCTTTTAAGTATAAATAATTTTCAATCATCTTATCTCAAAATATTCAATTTCTAAGGTTTTTAAATTGCCCTATCTTATAAATTTTGAATCTGAAATCAATCAATTTCGTGATTCTTCAATTCAAAAAAAAATTTTGTGTATAAATAGCCCGGTTGGACCCGATCAGAAGAAGGTTTCTGGACCCAGACGGGCCAAAAATGGTGCATAATAGAAGTATCATAACCTTAAAAATATCTTAAGAAATATTCACAAACGACTGCCCTAAGTGGGTCGTTTGTAAATATCTGACAGGAGAAAGACCAATTTTTTGTGTTTTAGGTGTTTTTTTATCTATCATTAAAGAAAAATTAAACTAATTTTAATTATATGGTTTTCCACTTTTGGTTCTGCGGTTCCCAGACTTGCCGTGACTACGAAATCATTGACCAACTTCTTTTTTATTTTCAAACATAGTTTCCCAGTGAAATTATACTTATTTTTTTGTGATACGATTTTGGCTTATTTTTAATGTATTTTTATATTATCAATAATAACAAGAAACGTAATAAGAAGAGAAATAAATTTTTCCGAACGAGGTTTTGAATTGCGTTATAATGCTTGTACGTAATAACGATTCGGCGACTTCCGGAGTCTTTAATGCTAAAAACGCAGTAAAACGTCGGTGGACGCCAGGTTATTGGTTAAGAAATTTGTTCAATTTCACAAAATTGTATCCAAATTTCTGGAGCAAGCGGATTATTTATAATGGTAAGTAAATTATTTTATTAATAAGTAAGCATTATTAATATTCTTCAACGTTAATGTTAAATCAATTTTCTAAACCGGTTTCATAGGATAGGATGTCACGTGAAACCTCTGAAATTCATTTTATCTCTTGTAAAAAAACCTATGCCAACTAAGTTACGCTCAAGGTAAATTTGTTATGCAATTTAACTTTAATTTCTTACAATGCAATCCCTTACAGAAACTTAAGAATACTAACCTATATTTTAGTACTTACATTGAATCAATGAATGTAGTTAATATATTTATTATTATGAATGCAGTTCTTAAATTGAAATTCCAACATATTTGTACAGGTGGAAATAAGTGCTGACAAAGATTCTTATCTCTACCAGTTGGTAGAATACGTTCGTTGTGGTAAAAAGGTTCCAGTAAAATCCGATCGAGGAGCCCAGTCAAAAACCGTTCGGATTCCGACCGGCTTACCGTATTTGTATCCGTGATCTGATCGGATAACCCGGCCGCAATCCGACCAGCGCAGTGTGACGAAACGAACCAGAATCCAACCAGGCAGCCTGACCAGATGCCGGATACAAGCAGGGCAACCCTGCCGGAATCCGGCTTGAACCCGGTCATAATTTTTACACGGGATTGTGCGAAAGGAAAATCAATTTCTTCATAATCTGTGGTAACTAATTTGGAGTTATTTTTTGTGGTACAAAAAACTCAATGCAGAAGATTTGTATCTTTCTTGCATTTTTTTGACGTTTCTTCTCGTGTGTTTGATACCTTTTTCGTGGGGTCTTGGATCTGGGTTCTTTATACCTATCTTTAAAATCTTAGTGCTGGTTTGCATTTTTCCTTTTACTTGCAGCCACCAGATTAGGGCAAAATTATTTCCTTTTGAAGCCATTTTGATGTTATTACTTTAATACTTACTATTTAAAACCAATTAAACTGTCGTTTTCACAAAGTGAAGTGATGGAATTTTCAAGAAAGCAACAAACTATCGGTCACGAGGGGACAGGCGTAGAGGCAACGACGCAACATATTTTGTGCGTTAAAATTTAAGAGCGTTAAAAGAGAATTTAAAATTCTACGGAAAATTTGGATCTTTAAAGGAAACATAAGTAAAACTCAAGAATATAGAGGCAAGGCCTACAATGTAGGGGCTAAAACTTATACAGAAGCAAAATAGAATGAAAATATCTTTAAGAGTGGCTACGTAGGAGCTGGTGGAAAAAGCAGCCGCAGATTTGCGGATCGAATATTATTTATATCTTATTACTTGTAAGACGAGGTAGTAATATATTTTATTATTTTCTATTTATTTTATTAGAATATTATAGGGATAATATGATAACAACTAATTAAAAAATAATATCAGTGGCGGATTTATGTATATGCCGGCCCTAGGCTAAAAGAACATTATACAAGGTGAAATTAAAATACATTGGATAAATTGTGTAAGGTTTAGAATTATTCAATAAATTACATAAGCTACTTCAAAAAAAATTAATATTTTGAGTCAGTCTTTGTGAAAATTTTTTCCCAATACGCTTAGGCTACATCTGTGTAGAAAAAATCCAAAATTTTTGAAAATAACAACGCG
>NC_046664.1:132741590-132753080 GCF_010883055.1 Belonocnema kinseyi | reverse complement strand
TCTACATAGGGTTCAGCACACGGTAGCACCGTTTATATATATCGGCTACATAGGCTACAGCCTACGGTGGCATAGTTTGGCGTTTGGGGCGGAGGGAAGTAGAATTTTCGTGCTGTTATTTTCGACAATTTTGGATTATTTCTACAGAGATCCTATGAAAATCCTAAGAACGTCCATGGCACGTTACTAGGACGTCCTATGTCAGGCCAATTAACGTGTCTAAGATGTCCAATGTCCTAAAAATTACCTAAGGACGTCTTAAGTACATGGACGTTCTCAGGAAATCTTTTGTACTGACATTAGACGTTTTAAGAGCATCCCTAGGATGACCAAAAGAGATGTTACAAAAGACGTGTTAGAAATGTCCAAAGACGTCTCTAGGACATCCTTTAGTGTGTGTGCGTGTGTGTGTGCTTTAATTACCAACACTTTTCAATTCCAGTAAGTTGAGTTAATTCTCGAAAGTCTTTTTAAAGTGCCAACATGGGAATATAATCACATTATTCGCCAAATTCTTAAGTGAGAGGACGTGTTTGGTACCAGATTCGGATTCAGCACCAAAAAAGTTGCGGAATAATTTCTTCATTTTTAAATGATTTCAATTTTAGAATTCTGAAGTTTTACGGTCAGTGTTTCAAATATATTGAGTATACACCTTTTAATTATTTAATATTTCCCATATAACCCTATTTACTAATTCGGACGTTGTTTCACAATAATTTTGTTGTTAAGGATTACAATTGACATTTTTTTTCATTTTGACTGTGGAGAATAAAGGTGACTTTATTTCGATTTTCTAAAAATGTGTGTAATAAATGTTTATGTTAGATAGCAATTTTTTTAATTTGTTCTAAATTTACATTTATACAATTTCATATGCTTTTACTTTAAAGTATTCAATTTTATTTTTAATTTCAAATGCTCAAATTTGAATCATTTTTCATTAAAATCGACAAAAAATGTACAAACTTCACGTTTGAATAATTCAATTTTGAATTATTTTCATCAGAAACAAAACAATTTTCATCGCTTAAAATTTTAAATGAAATATTTTTGAAAAACCTAATTGGACAATTTTCCATTGTCAATTGCTATATTAACTTGATTTTCTTATTACTTTTTCACGGATGATTGCTCACTTAATAATAATAGACAATATAGTCACAGCATAAGTTTTTTCCAATACATATTAATTACAGGAATTAAAAAAATATCATTTAAACAATTAAATATTATGTATTGTTTTAATTGTGACGGCGATATGAATATTAAGAAGCAAACATTTTTTTAGTTATTCTCATATTATATACTGTTTTTGGGAAGGATACTGTCTACCAAGCCCGACAGAGGGCATAAAGGATTCAGTAGAATGATAAGATTTGTTAGGGCCTATTAGTAGCCTGTTACAGCCAACAGTGACACTTGTCAGTCTTTCCAGCCAAAGGCTGCCTTTTGGCGAACTCAGCACATTGCTACGAAACCCTTGCACCTCTGTCCTTTTATCGCAATATTTTCCCAAGGAGCTACAAGCATTACTTGAATTAATTTTCAATTAATTAATTAATAATTAATATGAGGTGAATCACCTTCATTCATATTTTCTCACCTAAGAGTTTCCATGACTTTCATTCCTTTCAATCTTTCCGCCTACATATGTATTTTTGCTATCTTATCCTTACTATTTACAATTATTCACAACTATTTACATAAAGCATTATATCTACTATCGGCGAGAAAATTCGAGTCCTCTGGCTTTGGCGTTCAATAAGTATGTGAAGAAAAAATGGTAGGTTAATGAAAAAGGTCTCATTTTAAAGGTGCAAATGTTGTACGTTAATGAGCCGAAAAATAATATTGCAAAAAATTATTTGTAGCTTACAGATCTGAAAATCTGATGAAAAGTAAGAAAATTTGATAGCTTTTAAAAACAGTGGATTTTGAAGCACAGTTTTTCATTGAAAAAATAATAGGAAAAATCTGAAAAAATTTATAGTGGTATATTAAATATTTCTGAACAAATTGCCGTCGAAAAATTTGCCAAATATAAATAATTGTTCGTTTTTTGTGAATAAATATGCGACCGCACTATCTTCAGTTCCAATGAAGATAATGAAGTGATTTAAATTGGAGGTAGTTAGTTGAACTATCTGTAATAATTAACAATTTGAAGGAAATATGTGCTTCTTGTTGTCTTCGTACAAATTGCGATATTTGAAGTCAGTTTTTTATATAGGAAAGCAAGTGCAAGAGCCCAGCGTGGTGCCGTTTTTTCAGGGGATCGTTCTCGGTTTTCCTCAACCCGACCTACCCAACTTGTGCCTCCGAGCCTTACTCTGACCTTCAAACCCTTTCACTGTGTTGAGGATTGTAAAGAGGAAAAGGAGTTTAGAAAGTAATTAAGAAAGTGGAGAAAAGAAAAAAGTAATAGGGAAGAATATAGGAGAAAAAAGAAAGAGTATACTGAATTTTGTAATTAAAAGAAAGAGAACAAAATGTTG
This sequence comes from Belonocnema kinseyi, assembly GCF_010883055.1. Classification (NCBI taxonomy): domain Eukaryota; kingdom Metazoa; phylum Arthropoda; class Insecta; order Hymenoptera; family Cynipidae; genus Belonocnema; species Belonocnema kinseyi. Next base: position 132,750,582 of record NC_046664.1, on the reverse strand, counting down.
TAGGAAGAGGCGGAGATATGTAAATGGGAGAAGAAAAAAAATATTTTTTGGATTTGCTAGGAGTAGAGAAAAAAGTTAGGAAAAGAAGGCAATGTTGTGGAGAAAGTGATGAGGAAGAGGACATAAGAAGGGAAGAAATAGTTAATGTGCTAGGAATAATGAAGGATGGAAATGCATTTGGTATATATGAGACTCCAAATCAAGTATGGAAATACGGCGGGACGAAACTAGAGAAATGGATATGGATAATATGTAATCGACAATGGAGAGGAAAAGGATAGCCAGAGTTATGAAAAGAAGGAGGAGTGATACCAATAGTGAAGAAAGGCAAAGAAGAGGAGGTTAAAGATTACAGGGGTTTGACGCGGATGCCAACACTGTCTAAAGTATATGTAACTAGTTTGTTAGAGAAACTGAAGAAAGAATTGACCCAGTGGGCAAAAAATTAAGGATGTCCTAGAGACGCCTTTGGGACATCCCTAAGACGTCTTTTATAATGTGTCTTTTGGTCATCCTCGGGATGCTCTTAAAACGTCTAATGTCAGCACGAAAGATGTCCTGACAACGTCCATGTCTTTAAGACGTGCTTAGGTCATTTTTATGACATTAGACGTCTTAGAGAAGTTAATTGGCTCGACATAGGACGTCTTAGGAACGTCCCAAGGACGTTCTTGGGATTTTCATAGTTTTTTACTCACTGGGTAAGGAAAAAAAGATAGATCCACCAAATCAGACAGGGTATAGAAATATTTAAAAAAATGTTGTATTTAATTCAAATTTTTGTTTGCAGAAAACTAATTGTTTTTTGTTGAAAGTTTAACTATTTCTATTAAAAGTTAGTCAACTATTAATTAAAATAATTGTTATATTTTATCATTTTAATATTGACATTAATAATATATATAAAAGTAATAATATTTATACTATATACACCTGAAAAACATAACCTCAAAATCGACTCATGCATGAAATGAAGAATCACGCGAAACATTAAATTCGCCAATTTCTTCCATTTCTTTCAAATGGGGATCGAGATATAAATAGAAGACAACCTAAGTCTTCCGAAGCTTTCAGATTGGCAAGCATCCTACAGCAGAAAACCGAAGTCGAATCGTGCCATTTCGGCTTTTACACGATCTCACAGTGGTAAGCATGCACCTTTTCTTTTGCGGCTCCCAAACGGTAGGTATGGTGGGGGTAAATTTCATCCACGATCTGGCATCTCTGCCATTCCGGCCGTTTTTCGATTAACACATGATTCAAATTGATAATTTGTTGTCGGTAGCGCTCCGCATTCACCGTCTCACCAGGTTTTAATAACTCCAAAAACACCACACCACATAGGTGAAAGCCATGATTTTTTCCGCTTCGGGTTCTCGAAATAAATCCATTTTTCGTCCCCCGTGAAAATTCGATGCAGAAAATATTTCCTTTCGAATCGCTCAAATAGCATTTCACATATAGGCTAGAGTTACTAATGGAACTGTGCACATTTTGACCAAATGAGTTTTCCTTCAAAATAATAAATAACATTTTAAACGTTGGCAAATTGCTCCTCGGATCACATTTAGTTTTTGTGCGAGTTGTTGTTGCAATTGGATTGAGTCTTCATCCAATAACGCCTGCAATTTCTCGTCTTCGAACTTTTTCGCTGAACCAGGATGTTCATTGTCTGTTAAATCGAAATATCCACTTTTAAATTGACGAAACCATGTTTCACATGTTCTAATCACTGGAGCATGTTCACCATAAGTTTCTAGAATCAATCGATGAGCTTCAACTGCTTTTTTCTTTTGATGAAATAAGAAAAGCAACGAATGCCGCAAATACGATTTACTTGGGACGAAACTCGACATATTCACTAAGGTAAACAATTATGATGCTATTATTTTGACAGAATGGGATTGTGTATTTTTGAAGGTTATTGTCTATAGAAAAATATGACATAGATGCCAAATCATAGAAATGTATACATATCTTTAGCGACATCTATGAGTAAAACCAGCAAACTTCAACTAATACCCCTGGTATGATTAGTGCATATTCAGTGCACTGCATCAGTTCTTTTAACTAAGGGGTAGATTTTAACATCAAGAGATGGTTTTGGAAAATTTAATTTGGGGGCGTTAGAGAGCCTAAAATGAACCTTTAATTCTGGTGTGCTCAATTTTCAGATTAAAGCATATTTAATTTTTAAGGTAGTTTATGTACCATAGGGGTTGTTTTCGAAAGATTGCGCCATGGGCAATACAAGAGTCTTTAATGAACCTTCAATTCTGATGCTCTCAGTTTTATGATTATTATATATTCAGTGCACTGTATCAGCTTTTTTAAGTAAAGGGTATTTTTTTAACATCAAGGGATGGTTTTAGAAAATTGATTTTGGGGGCGTTGCAGAGCCTAAAATGAGCCTTCAATTTTGATGTGCTCAATTTTCAAATTAGACCTTATCTAATGCTTAGGGTATTTTATGTATGATAGGGGATGTTTTTGAAAAATAGCGCCGTGGGTCAAACAAGAGTTTTTAGTGGACCTTCAATTCTGATGTACTCAGTTTTATGATAAGTGCGTATTCAGTGCACTTTATCAACACTTTGAAGTAAGGGGTAATTTTTAACTTCAAGGGATGGTTTTGGAAAATTGATTTTGGGGGCGTTGAAGAGCCTAAAATGAGCCTTCAATTCTGGTCTAATTAATTTTCATATTAGTGCATATTTATTTTTAGGGTAGTTTTTTATGATAGGGGTTGTTTTTGAAAAATTGCGCGACGCGTCATGCGAGAGTCTTCAATGAGCCTTCAATTCCTGTGAATGAAAAAATTTGATATCACGAATATTTCTACCATGGTACTGCTGGCTTTACGTACCATGCATTTTTTTGAAAAAATCCAGAACCCAAAGTTTGGCTTTTAGGTATTAAATGAGCCTTAAATGAGCCCTCAATTATGGCATAGGTCTGACGGTTTTTAGGCAAAGTGGTACTTCTAGCTTTACCCACCTTTTTGAATTGATTATATATGAATTTGACCGAGCGCGAAAGCACCGTTTGATGCTTCAAACCAATATTTTATTGATTCAGAAGTATTTTTATATCAGTGTAGTACTTTGTCAGTTCGTTTTCAATGCGAAATAATACTTCTTATCGATAATTCATTTATCTCGAGTTTCGGTCTCAAGTTTAGGCGCACCTAGGGCTCGCGACTGTTGGTTCTCGCACTTCGCGCTCGAACTTTGTAGGTCTCATATTCGTGCACAGACCTTTTAAAATTAAAGGTCAATGGATCGAGAACTTTAATTTAGTGATTGTGAACTCTGTTTTGTTAAAGCTCTTTAGGCTTTAGCAAACATATTCTCTTAACGTATCTCGTGCTTCGCACTCGATTTCGTCCAAAATGTCAACTTTTCTACATTATGCTCAACCCTTTTACATCAAATATAATACATTTTTTATGTACCCCTGCCTCGGATTACTTATTCAGATATTTCAAAATAAAGTAAAAATTGTATTCATTATAATTACTTAAATATTTGTTTCTTATTTTGTATAACATTTTACTCTTAGCTGCGATGAAACATGCACTGAAAAAATTAGTTGGCTGGGACAACTAACAAAGTATTAGGCCTTTCTATTTAATATATCTCATATATTATTACTATACAATATTATATTTTCTTACTATTTATATAATTATATTCATCTCGCTGGCACGCTGAATTTTCACAATAATGTATTTATACAAATTATGGTACCTTTTCACGGAGGCCTGTTTTAAATTTTTCGTTGAATTTATTTGACACATCGAGTTCGTATATACGTTTTCAATCAATCAAATTCGCCACAAACCAACAAAGTAACTAGAAATAAATCCTATGAAAAATATTAATTCCACAATTATTTCAAAGCAGGCCTCCGTGAAAAGGTACCCTAAGCGTAGGCCGTGTAGGACGCCCTAAGGATCTATACGGTGCTCTTCAATATTTTCCACGTGCTTAGACATTAAATTCAGAGGTTCCGATTAAAATGGCAATGGAGAACAGATATAAGGAGACCAATCTGTAATGCATGGACTTCACCAAAAACGGTCACTTTTCTGTTGCCAGAAGTACGCAAACCCACATGTGTAAAATCACACTGACGTATAGTTCAGAACTTTCCGAGTGTGGCGTGCCAACCGCACTTTAAAAAAATATGGCCGCCTCCATTGTTTTGTTTTGAGAGGTCGCTCGAACAAAAAAAGAACTAATAATCAGACAAGGTTTTGTAAAATGTTTGTGGAATAAAAAATTATTCGCCATAGAAGAGGTAGGTAGTATTTTTATGAAAATATCAAATTACTTCACCAACACTATGCGTGAGACAGGTATTCGACGCGTTTGTAACAAAAACAATATACATACAACTTTTCAACACTCTGAAAGTCTTGTACACTATACACTTGAAACCACACTTATTGGAAACTTTCTCTTTTATACAGTGATTTTTAATTGTAACATCCTTGCCTTTATTCACAAACTATTAATTGTTCAATCATTATGCATTTACATTTGACTCGCGTTTACATCGGCCGCCATATTTTTTTTAAGTGCGGTTGGCACGCCACGCTCGGGAAGTTTTGAACTATACGTAAGTGTGATTTTGCACATGTGTGTGTGCGTACTTCTAGCAACAGAAAAGTGTTCGTTTCAGTTCCACTAGTTTTGTCTCCTTATGTCTATTCTCCATGAAAATGGCGATCAGCGAAAACATGACGCGATATTTCGATGCGAATGTTGGCAGCACTGCTCACATTTCAGTTCTGCCAATATCGCAAAGGGGCGATACTTGTAACCTTTACTACACTCTCCAAAATTTCCTCTTAACGATAAAGGAATACTTTTACTGTTAAAGTGTCATCGTTTGAGAATTAAGTTTTGAAAACAGATTAAAATGGGACGTACTCTTACCGAAACAAAATTTACGCGCATGCGCATGCGTGGAATCGCATCACCGCGCTTTTAAAATGCAATCCTTTAATCATTAAGGTGCATATTTTTAGCGTTAAACTAGATCGTTTAAGAGTGAAACGAATCTGCTTTTTAAGTAGTCTACGTTAACGATTAAAGGACCGACTTTATCGTTTAGAAGGAATTTCTGTGAGTGTACTTTTATTTCTTGCACGGAGAAAAATAATTCGAGAAACTTTGTCAAACTCAGTTGGGTAAACTCGGAACATATGGCCACTTTGATAAAGTTTCATTTCTAGTTGAATAAAACGAAATTCGATAATACCTAATTCACAAACATGAAAGTGTGACAAATGAATACCAATCTCCACCGAACCGTACTTTAACTAATGCTGTACTTGGTAGTTGACATTTTAATAGAAATAATTATAAAATATATAGAACGTTAGATAAGGATTAATGAAAAGTTGGGCAAAAGGATGTCGAGGACTCGGTAGAAAATATAAGAGGGTTTACAGGAAAGTCACGAAGGCATCACTGACGCTCCAGAAACTTTAACTACTATTTTGGTAAACCGTGAGCTTCTGAGAATAAAAAATAACTTATACGCAATCAACAGCATACAACCTATATATACACACTAGTCAGTCACAGCCAATCAGAATACAATTTCGTACACGTACACATACACAATTTAGATTCAACAATTACATTAAATTATAATACATTACATACGATACACTCGAACCCCTTTAACAATATTAAGGTTATTAAAAATCGAAAACGATGTCAAGGAATTTCGAACCACCTAACCGAAGTTTAACGCGTTCTATCGCCTACGACGTAAGCCTCGCGGCTAATCTAATAGTTGAGATCTGGTGCCCGTTTCAGCAAAAAATTTTATTGTAACATTTAATTCATTAGCCGGTTTTTACATTGATGAGAAGTAAATAAAAACATTGTATGATTTTTTATTTTAAATTTTCTAACCTTGAAACCCTCAATTATTTAACTTTTAATATTTTTTATGTTTGCATCGTCTACTTTTTAAAAATATTTTTGATGTCAAATATTCAAGATATTAAAATTAAGCATTAAAAACCTGAAAATTAAGTTTATATAAAATCTCTGAAATCAAATTAGGTTCAAATTTTAGGAATTAAATCCAATATACAAGCTGACACGCTTTACACGATTTATAAATTATATTGCATGAAACTTATGTATATGAAAATATGAATAACACACATAACTTGAGAAAATTTTGAATATATCTTCTTGAAGTAAGTCTTTATTCAAGATTTGAAATTCAAGATACTTTAATTTTTAATATGTGCAATTTATCATGTAGGTTCGAATGTTTTTTTAAACAATTTAATTTTAAATACTCACAATTAAACACTCTACAATATTAAAAATGTATAAATAAAAATGCTGGATAATTTTGAAGATCTAAACCTAAGTTTTTAACTCTACATCTTCCAAATTGAAGAAATTTTTAATATCGATCATCAGAATTGAAACTGTTTTAATGGTGAAACTTGCATAATTTTCAACATTTAATTTGAAAAATTAAAAACTTTACAATTTCAAACATGCACAAATAAAATTTTTTTAATTTCATTGATTTTTAGGATAATAAGTCAAGTTTGAAATTCTAATTCTTCCAAATTGAATAAGTACCAATTTGCAAAATATAAAAAATTCAATTAATTTGTCTGAGCAAACTTTGCTAATAATTAATTAAATTGATTTATTTTTAAATTCAGTTAAATGGTACCGTATTATTCAAATGAAAATTTTATTTTACCGTTTAAATTCTAAATTAAAATAGTGGCTAGATTCATTGGACTTCGCCTTTTTTTCTTTAAACATTATAGTCAAGTGTTGACTTAGCCCCAGTAGGGTGTCGACTTTGCCCCACGATGTTTCGTGGGCCTTGGCAGATATCCCATCATTTTAATTTGTTATAATAATTGATAAACAATGCATTTTTTTAAAATCACCGGTAAAATTTCGTAAGTTTCGTAAGTTTCGTAGGTTCGAATGTTTTTTTACTTAATTCAACTTTAAATAATCTCAATTAAACACTCTACAATATTTAAAATGTATAAATAAAGATGCTGGATAATTTAACATCAGAATTGAAACTGTTTTAATGGTGAAACTTGCATAATTTTCAGCGTTTAATTTGAAAAATTAAAAACTTTGAAAATTTCAAGGTGTATAAATAAAAATTCTTAAATTTGAATGATTTTTAAGATAATAATTCAAGTTTTAAATTATAATTCTTCCAAATTGAATAAGTACCAATTTGTAAAATATAAAAAATTCAATTAATTTGTCTGATTAATTTTTGCTATTAATTGATTAAATTGATTTATTTTTCAATTCAATTAAATGGTACCGTATTATTCAACTAAAATTTGGATTTTACCATTTGAATTCTAAATCGAAGGAGTGGCTAGATTCATTGGACTTCGCCGATACTATATTTTCTGTAAGATTTTATAGAAATATATTTTATTCTCTTGAATACAAAATTTATAATTGTTGAGTAATTGTGAAAAATTTAATTTTTTACCTACGCAGCCTTATCCACTCAACTGATTATCACGTATTTCACTGATAAGTTTGTACACATATTGCCAATACATGCTGACATTTTTTTCGATATCTAGAAGTTTTTCAAATTTGACCATTTATGACATTTATGAATTTTTATTCATCACACCAAATACCTAAAATTTTTCAACTATTCAAGATGTCAAGAATTTAAATTTTTAATTTCAAAAAGGAATATAGTACGAAAAAGTGATGATCACGAGGATATAAGGTTTTAGGAATGTAAAGAATTTATTTTACTGAACAATTTTTTTTATTTCTTATCAATAATAAATTTCCTCATAAACCAATTAAACCCAGCTTTTCCTACAAAATACGTGGGAAACAATTCTTTCGTCCCATTAAACGGAAGAAAAAGCTAAAAATTTAGTAGGAAAACCTCTAACATGACAAAAGCCACTAAAATGGCAACACTCAGGTTTATATCAGGGGCGTCAACTTCGATTCATGCTAATTACATTTTTAATTTCCTACTTTAATGAAATCTTATTTTATTTTGCAATTTTACAAACTAATATTTATTTATGAATGCAAACGACAATGAGGACTATAAGTAATTTGAAAATTCAATACCTTTTTCCAAATTAGAAAATTGCTGAATATCTTCGAGGTGCTCAATACTTGCATACGATCCTGAAAGATTGTGGAGGTGATGGAAGATACTGCGTGACTATCAGTTTACCAAACTGACGAATAAAGTCTAACGTAAAAAAAATGAAAAGCTCGCTTACAGTGGACAAACTTCGATATAGAATGCAGGAGATTATGACATAACCAAAATAATTTTTTTTCTAGAATCCATTAAAAAATTTACCAAACCTTTAATTTAGTAATACATTTTTACCTAAAAAGAATAACCGAAATTTATCATTCTGTAACCGACTTTGGGGGAATTGTTGTCATTGCATAATTTAAAGTTTGCTTGACTTTACATTTGCAAACATTACTTGACAAGCATGAAACTTTATCCAATTTTTTCTGTATATGTGCCGGAATAGTTTTTAATAATTACACCACGTGCATTAATCATTACTTTTGAAAATCTTTACTGTACATTTGAAAAATTTAATCTGCGTTAATAAAGTTTAGAGAACTGACATTTATTCTTTAGCATTTCACAAGACACAAATTATTACTATAATGTCAAACATTCTCCTTTTGGTCCATATATCCTAATTGTACTTAAAACATCGGTAAAGTTTCCTAAACAAATTTTCTCCGTGTGGAAAGTAAATTGCTGATAAATATAACTAATTTATTTGTTGTGACTACAATTACTATCCTGAAAAATATAACCTTCATAGGAAGGTATGTTAAGCTGACGTACGAGGGTAGTTCAATAAGTCCTTAGAATGAAGTATAAAAACAATTTTTTTTGGGTAAATTTTTTTTTATTTTTCAATATAATCTCCTTGGAGCTCTAT
>NC_046664.1:132738668-132741490 GCF_010883055.1 Belonocnema kinseyi | reverse complement strand
GTATGTATGTATATACTTTGCAACATAAAACAAGTTTTAGAAAGTGTTTAAGAATACGAATATTACATTTCATTCGTAATTTAAAAAAAATGTTATGCCTATTTAAAGCAAGATTTTTAAATAAAAAGAATTTTAAAAAAACTTTGTAAAAGTTTATTAAAAATTTATTTTATGTCCTGACAGAATAATTAAAACATTGAAAATTAGACATTTTGATGTAAAAAAATTATAAATGCAGACAAATATTTTTCATCAGCATGAGATAACCATTTTCAACCTGAAAGTTCTTGCACTGCATCCGAAAAACTGGTTTTAACGAATGTGTCTGCCTATCCGTTCGTTCGTTAGTATTTCTGTATATTTTTACTTTGTTAGCACGATTACTTTTGAAAAAATTGACAGATTGGATTGTACTTTGGTACACTATTTTAGTATGTTAAAACGAAGAACGTCCTTGGAACTTTCCTAGGAAATCATATGTCAGACCAGTCATTAGACGTTTTAAGAGCATTCCTTGGATGACCAAAAGACATGTTTTAAAATACGTCTTAGGGATTTCGCAAAGACGTTTCTAGGAGATCCTTAATTTTTTTATCAACTGGGCAGCCATTTGGAATAAAAATTCAAAAAGTGAGCGCATTTTGAATATTTTTGAGACCACTTTTTTCAAGAATAAAAAATTCTCTGTACGGATATGCATGGTATGCAAAATGACAAACAATTTATGCTAATGACTACTTTTTAATAAAGGCAAAAATTACCAGAGTTATAGCATTTACAAAATTAAAAAAAAAAAGAACGAAAATGAACATTTTGAGCCAACTAACGCACGATATGCAAAAAAAAACAATCGAAGAAAAATGTTGCTTTGTGATTTCTCTACAAGATTATGACATGAAGTTTTAGAAAATCTGGAAAAATCAAAAATTTAAATTTTTACTGGATAAAATTTAATGGAAAATCAAAAATTACATTCTGCGGCCAAACTATACAAACTAAGGAAAAAGGCGATTAAACAAATATTGGGAATTTGAAAAAAATCTATAAAATCGTTACTAATTACTTTTTGATGGGATGCGTAGTTTTTGTTTTAATTTTTGTTTAATTTCGAAAGAATTGACAGATTGGATCGTCATTGGTACACTCATTCAGTATTTTAAAATGAAGGCCCAGTTCGTTAGCCAGCCATTTTGGATAAAAATAATTACAGTGAGCGCATTTTGTATATTTTTGAGACCAGTTTTTTCGAGATTAAAAATTCTCTGTATGTATATTCATAGTATGTAAAAAGACAAATAATTTATCTCAATGCCTTTTTTTTTTAAAACCAAAATTTTCCAGAGTTGTAGCATTTACAAAATTAAAAAAAAACGAAAATGAACATTTTGAGCCAAATAACGCCCGATTTAAAAAAAATCAAAGGATCCAAAATATACGAATTGTATGGTTATTATGGCATGTTATGAATTGTAATAATATACATTTATGGAAATGATCTAGAATTTTAGGGACACACTCGAGTGCGAAGCACGAGATACGTGATGAGAATGTGTTCGTTGAAGCCAAAGGAGCTTTAACAAAAGACAATTCACAATCACCAAATTACTGTTAAAGATGCTTTGACTGTTAGTTTTAAAAGGTCTGTGCGCAGGTGTGGCGAATATATAAAGATCGAGCGCGAAACGCGAGGTGGATACATATTATCGAGCACGAGAGCCAACAGTCGCGCGCCCTGGGAGCGCTCAATCTAGCGAGCGAGCCACGCGCAGCACGCGATGAGATTGTGCCCGCGGGGGGGGGGGGGGGGGGGGGGGGGGGGGGGGGGGGGGGGGGGGGGATTTCTTTCTACATACTTCAAATTGTTGTTTAGGAATTGTTATTTTAAATTAAAAACTAAGCCTAAAAGTATATTATAAAGAAAATAGATAAATTAAAAATTGTGCATTTGATGGACGTTTTGTTCAGCACAAATAGGTTTTTTTTATCACAAAGATATTCAAGCATTTTTTACTTGAGTTTTCTTTATCATTACATTCTTATCCATAATGAGAAGGTATTAGTTTTATGTGAAAAGTGAGTTTCGCGGATTACATCAAATGTCGACATTTTGAGGCCTCCTGAGTCAGAAAGAAAAGTTTTTATGCTCACTGGGAAACTGACTACAAGCGCAGCACTGCGCCAAAACTGACAGTGTCGGAGCAATACTGACCGCGAGTACTGGCGCAGTGCTGGCAGCACCTTGGGATGATAACTATGTTCGGTACTGGCTTTAAGAACTGCACCAGTACTGGCAGCTAGTACTGGCGCAGTACTAGACATAGAGATTAGACCGAGTTAAGCTGACGCTCATATAAATTTATAAACTCGATCCAACGTTTATTTCAGATGGGGTTCCGTCAGCTTCATATTAAGCTAGCGTAACCTTCGGTTTTTTTTTAAATAGTGAAGCATTAAATTTGGTAATGGAGCATTAAATCAGCATTAAATGAGCCCTTAATTATAGTATGGTCAGATTTACAATTTGTGCATAATTTATATTGAAGGTGGTTTTTCAGGATCAGGGGTGGCTTATGGAAAATAATTTTTGGTGGTCTTGGAGAGCATTAAATGAGCCGATTTTTTTAAAAATAATAGAGCATTAAATTTGGCAATAGGACATTAAATTAGCATAAAATGAGCCCTTAATTATGAGATAGGTTTTAACTCGATTCGAAGATGTGGTTACGAGGGTAGTTCAATAAGTCCTTAGAATGACCAACAGATGGCGCGCGAATCGCTCCAAATCATCTGTTTTCAGTCAGCACCACTCCCGACTAGATATA
>NC_046664.1:132723621-132738568 GCF_010883055.1 Belonocnema kinseyi | reverse complement strand
AAAGAATTATATGAGTATATGGGGGGGCTAGAGGCTAGAGTTACTAATGGAACTGTGCACATTTTGACCAAATGAGTTTTCCTTAAAAATAATTTTGTCTTGCTTTTTTATCTATTTCAGTGAAAAATTAAGGATTTGCAATTTTTTTTGTAATAATTCTATGGTCATTATAGGAGTTTGACAAGTAGGTAACAATTGGGGATATTACTATCAAAAATGAAAAAAGGTTGTATTACCCAGTGGGCACAAAACTATGAAAATCCCAAGAACGTCCTTGGGACGTTTCTAGGACATCCCATGCTAGGCCGACCAACGTCTTCAAGACGCATACAATGTCCTAAAGATGACCTAAGGACGTCTTAAAGAAATTGACGTTCTCGGGACATCTTTTGTACTGAAATTAAACGTTTTAAGAGCATCTCTATGATGACTAAAAGACATGTAATAAAAGAAGTTTTAGGGATATCCCAAATACGTCTCTAGGACATCCCTAATTTTTCTGCCCACTGGGTAGTTATACAAATGTACCTTTTATCTATTAAATTGTGTTATTTGCTTGGGAAATAAAAGTAAATTATTTCATATGATTCTCTGAACGATTTATGCACTATTTTTATGTACATAGTCTCAGGGCAGGAAAACATAGACGGCGCTAAGTCCATCGCCATGCCTATTTGATTATTACGTACACATACCTGTAGTGTTATCTACTTTTTCACACAATGTCTAATAAGCTAATCCATCCACGTACAAAGAAAAATAATTTACTTAATTGGTCATAAATTTTTAGAATGGAAAGGCTTATTCTTTTCCCCGTAAAACGATATTGGCTGGACTTTACCGTTTAGCATGCCCTGATTCAATTATTTAGTAAGAATTTCTCCTAAAGCAGTAGAAAACTACTCATTACCCAGTGGACACAAGACTATGAAAATCCCAAGAACGTTCTCGGGATGTTCCTAGGAAGTCATATGTCAGGTCAATCAACGTCTCTAAGAAGTCCAATGTCCTAAAAATGACCTAAAGACGTCTTAAAGACATGGACGTTCTCAGAAAACCTTTCGTACTGACATTAGACGTTTTAAGAGCATCCCTAGGATGACCAAAAGACATGCTGAAAAGAGATCTTAGGGATGTCCCGAAGATGTCTCTAGGACATCCTTAATTTCTTTGCCCACTGGGTAGTAACAATTATTTTATGAATTATTAGTTTTCTTCTGAATATTAGTAGAAATTCTCACGAAAACAATTAAAGAACGGCCTCGCTCTATATAGTTCATTTGTAACTTTCTAAAGATTTAGAAATGATATTAACTAATAATTAAATTCAAATAATAATTTGAATTAATTTTTATTTTTCATTAATGGATATCTACTGTAGCTTGGCGATGACACCCCTAGATTAAACTCATGCAGAATAGTGCATGAATTATATATTCTTCAATAAGTGGAAATCGGTATATTTTTACCGTAGTGAACTTCGACATTATCCTCTGGTCAATCGATTCATATCAGTTTTTTTGTAAAGGAGAAAAGCGATTGACCTCGAACTCTCGTTATCGATTGCGCGGGAAAACCTGTCCCTTCCGGATTCTTCTGCTTTCTACATTCTCTCATTGTTTTCTTAGTTTTTTTATGTCTATCTTCCTCAATCTCAATTTGTACCCACATAAATTGATTCTCTCACCACGCAGGAAAAACATTCCGCGACAATTCCGTTCGACTTTTCTTGGTGCTTGTTTGAAAAGCCAGAGCCCGCGACCACATGTAATACAAGTAGACATCGGTATATAACGCGTGTCATGTTTTGTAAGTATTGATTTTCTACACATAAACTCTCGATCGAATCGATGTTAACTCGAACTCTCGTTTATAAAAAATAATCCAGTAAGCTCGATCTAAAAAAGCCACCCTCGCGATACAAAGAAAATGAACATAGCTCAAAGCAATAATAAAATCTGTCACGCACAATCGTACATTTGACTTCAACTTCTTGTGCGTTTGGCGCTTAATTTGAAATTTCAGTTGCGACAAAAAAATTAATGAACATGAAACACGGCGTCTTTATAAAATAAAACTAAAGCAAATAAAATATTTGTGATTGGATCGATGAATTCGTGTCAGCAGCATTATAGTCGAAGGCATAGTTATTAAGGCGCTTCACCACTGCAGCTGGAAAAATTTCACTCACCTTGCCGTAGGCTTGCTGCGAAGACGGGCAAACGAGTTGGTTTCCGGTTATTGAGTTCTCGATCGGAAGCACAACTACAATTTAAAACAAGATCTGCCGACGCTTTGACGATCTTGTGAGATAACGTTAATCAATTAAAATAATTAATATCGGGAGTTTCGTCGAACTCACTTTTAAAGACAGCTATTTTCCGTCGTAGGTCGCACTATACGGACTGCTTAGATCATTCGTGTCAAAGGCACCTTAGATTACTATTAGCCGTCGACAACTAGGCCTGGTGCCTGGTCAATGAGACTGCGCGAGAAGTCTTGCGCAGTTCAAATACCGGATTACGTTCAATAGAGGGCAATGTGTCGACATCTGGCTTCACCATCATGGTTTTGGTACCCGGCTATGGTACAGCTTTGAGAAACTGTGAACACATGCCAGCTTTTCAAGGACGATTTGCCAATGCACGGCAAAGGTTAAACGTAAAAGGAGGAATCTTCTTCCATTTGGATAGCATGCCTGGTGAAGTTAAATGATGGTAGAGGGCAGATGGACTATTTCCACAAGTCCGTCGGTGCAGTAGGGATCTTCCGTAACAAAGTTGAGAGACATAAGAAACGATCGGTTCATAATTTTATTTACTTGAGTATGAAATATAGAACTACACATCGCGCGAAAACAATAAATGTACTGTATATTCTCTCCACCCCATAATGACGAAACACATTTCAAAAACAGCGTTGCCTACACATTGCTCAAATATGTATAAGCGATGTGCTACAAATATTTATTCGCTTGATGTAAGAATTAATTGATAAAATGCTTTACACATTTTAAAATTTCTGCAAAAATAAATTTCTGAAGCTTATACACATTCCTATTCAAATTTTCATGTTTACAATAGTTTATTGAAAATTTATAAATTATTTCAGAAACAACAACAAAATGTTGTTTGATGAAGTCTAATATTATTTCCCTTACGTAAAAGTATCAGAGCAAAATCATTATACCTAGGCCTGTAATGATTTTCCTATAATTTTGTCACGATTATACGCATAATTAGAAGAAAATGTATAGCAAAATAATTATTCGAATCAATAATATTAAAATTTTGAAATAATTATTACAAAAATTATAGGATCCGCATAGCTTTTAAGTTACATCATATCCACAATCTTAAACGAAGCTATTTTTCAAATACATCAATTTGTATGCACTTTTATGTAAATTGTTCAAAATAAATGACTAATTTATAGCTTGTTCTTCTTTTTGCACTAATGTTTCCAATGTTCTAATATTATGCATTTCTATAATTGAGCGGTTGGGTGCAATAATAATCCCCCAGTGGGCACAAAACTGAAAATCCCAAGAAAGTCTTTGGGACGTTCCTTGGACGTCCTATTCCAGGCCAATCAACGTCTCTAAGACGTCAAATTTCCTAAAGATGACCTGAAGACATCTTAAAGACATTGACGTTCTCGGGGCATCTTTCGTACTGACATTAGAAGTTTTAAAAGCATCCCTAGGATGACCAAAAGATGTCTCGGTTACTTATTCTTTACACTTACAGTGCTTGAATGAAACTTTATCAAAAAATCTCATTGTGACTCGCGCTACGCGCTCGATTTTTGACTGAGATTTTTAAATGTATGTTCATTTTTTCTTCAGACATTCTTCTCTACCTCGCTTTGTTGTGTTAAAAATTTTACATATCTTGCGTCTTTTGGCGTAATGTAGACATTTTTTATTTTTGTATATGAATTCCTGCAAAATTTTTTTATCATGTTTCGCGTCATTTAACTCAAGATTTGAATTCTCGATTTTTTTGATAATTTTTTCGTTAAATAAAACAAAAATTACAATTTTTATCAAAAAATGGTTTAAACCAATTGTTTAGGAACTCTTAAAAGCTGCAGCTCCTTTTTGAATTTTTTTCAGCATCTCATGTCGTTTAGCTTAAAATTTGAATTTTTGATTTCTTCATAGTATTTTTTTAAAATAAAACCAAAATATCAAGTCTTATTTAATATTATTTCAAAACCTTTACTTATTTGTCGTCGTTTGTCTTAAAATTACAAGTTGCGATGCATACAACCTAAAAAAATCGTATGCTGTTGAAAAATAGGCAAAACACAAAAATTGTACATATTTTTAAGGGCTTGATTTTTAATTTTATTCTGTTTTGGCGTATCTGTCTTCATTTAGCATAAAACGAAATATTCGTGAGTTTTGAATAACATTTTCGATGAGTAAAACCACAACCGTTGTTCAAAAATTGTGGGTTACAAAGCTCGCTGTTTCTTTTAGGGCCTAAAAAATTGTGCCAAAGCTCGATTTGATCCGGCAATTTTTTTAGATTTATCATGTTGACGGATGGACTGAAGGTGTCCCAAAACGTGGACATCCGTTATAAAACTGCGGTGTTGAATTTGGTCAAATTCTAATACTTTCGCACCAAATGGAATTTTTGATCATTATTTGATCAAAATTGGAATTTTCCATATTTTAAGAAAATGCTTAAACTTGTAACGATAATCTTGTACGGCTTTCAAAAAGAAACCGTTTTCTTCTCTTGTCTTCTTTTCATATTAGGCGTTGCTTGGCTTAACATTTTCATTTTCGATTGATTTTCTAAATTTTGTAATTGCTATAACTCCGATATTTTTTTAAAAGAAAAAAGCCATAGAATTGCGACAGACGCAATCGCGAAAACTTTATTTTCAGCTCAAGGGGTTCTCACAACGAGGAGATCCGTTGAAAAACTGTGGTATCAAACTTCGGACAATTCTAATACTTTCTTAATCGTAAATCATGATAAGGTAAGAACGCTTTGAAAACATTGCAATACGAAAATAATAAGTAGGCCTAAATCTCGAGACGTCTGACACAGACGGTTTCGCACTAAATTTTTTTTTATTACTTTTTTCACTTATTTATGCATAGAAATGTAGAATAAGGCTAAAAACACATTCTCACTTTCGGTTTTTCTCATTTTGCCTTTAAAAAAATGAGAGCAAAATCAAATTTTTTCCTACCAATGTTAATTTTGTATTTGAAAAAATATATTTTACTGCTTTTTAAATATTAATTTCGACACACACCATTCACGAGGTGTAAAGAAAAGTTAAAAATTAATATTCCATTATCAAAAAAGTATCCAATTCGACCAAACGTGCCCCTCAAATCGTGCCAATGCACATTTGCGGTCCATTTTGAAATATAATTAATCAAGTGCTACACTTTTAAATATCATATTTTTAAAGCCATTATCTGGAGGAAAGAAAAGAAAAAATCGTATGTCCGGACATGGCTCAAATTCGACCAAATGTTGCCCTGAAATCGTGTCAATGTACATATACTGTCCACTTTCTACCAGAATTAATAAAATGTGACCTTTTTAAATATCGTATTTTTAAAGCTATTATCTAGAGGGGAAAAAAATCTGCCCACTAGGCGGGCACATTCTCATCGCGCGCGGCTCGCTTCGCTCGCAAGTTTGAGCGGGCCTAGGGCGCGCAACTGTTGGTTCTCGCGCTTCGCGCTCGATTATGAATGTACCTCGCGCTACGCGCTCGGTCTTTATATTTCTGCCACATTCATGGACACACCTACTAAAATCAAAGGTCAACGGACTGACAACTCTAATTTTGTGTTTGTGAACTCTCTTTTGTTAAAACGCTTTCAGATTTAACGAACACATTCTCATCACGTAGCTCGTGCTTCGCACTCGATTTTGTCCAACATGTGAACTTTTCTACATTATACACAATGCTTGTATATCAATTATAATACATTTTTTATGTAACTCTGCCTGGAATTACTTATTAAGAAATTGCAAAATAAAAAGCAAATTGTATTTATCCTGTTTATTTTTGTATGTGTTTCTTATTTTGCTTTAAATTGTATTCTAAGCTGCTCTGAAACATGTGCCATTTCAATGAATGTATATCATTACAATTCATAATATTCATAAAAATTGAATCATACTAATTCTTATTTCCTTGCTTTTATAATTTTTTATTTTTAATGTTATTTTTTACGATTAAATAAAAACTACTGCGCATCTGCATAGGGTCTAATACAGGAACCTATATAGGGTCCTATATTAGGAGCATATGTCCTCTTTCGTCTTTTCTGTGCTTTTTCGAAAAAGTTCATTTTTGAATTTTTTATCTTATATTTTACGATTGAAAGATCTACTCGTTCAATCGAAAAATGATTAATAATAAATTTATAGATCTTTTAAGGCGAAAAACTTTTGTCTGGTAATTTAAGGTCATACCTTGTGTCGTTTTTTCAAACAAATTTAATATTTTTATTCTGAATGATATTTTTTACGACTAAATCAAAGCTACGTGTCCTATCAAAAATTATAGCTCTTTTTTGAATGAACATTTTCTGTCTCATTTTTTTTTTTCGTAGCTTATATCGAAAAGTGATTCATTATAAATTTGTAGTTCTTTCCAGGGCGCGCAATTTAAGCTTTTTTATTTTTCTCGTATCTTGCATAGTTTGGCCAAAAAATGGAATTTTTGAATTTTTCCTTATTTTTGGTACGATGAAATTTGGAATGTTCAACTCTTCGACCAAATTAAAAAAGTTGTTATCGTAGTCCTGTAGGGCTTTCAAAAGGCAAAGTATTTTTTCTTGTGGCTTTTTTCATATTATGACTTCTTTGGCTTAAAATGTTCATTTCAGTTTTTTTTTTATTTTGAAAATGCTCTAACCCTGATAATTTTCATTTTATAGAAAAAAGTCATAAAGAAAAATTGCTGAGTTTCTAAGTACTATGAACAACCGTACATAGAATTTTTAAATCTTGAAAAAATGTGGTTTCAAAATTTTTTTGTACGATCAAATTTGGAATTTTCAACTTTTTGACCTAATTGAAAAAGTTGTTATCATAATCTTGTAAGGCTTTCAAAAAGCAATATTTTTCTTTTCTGAACTTTTTCTCGTATCGTGCGTTGTTTAGCCTAAATTGTTCATTTTAGTTTTTTTATTTTTTTATTTTTAAAATGCTATAACTCTAGTAATTTTTTATTTTTCGAAAAAAGTCATTGGGATAAATTGTTAAATTTTTTGAATACTATGAACAACCATACAGAGAATTTTAGAATTTTTAAAAAAGTGGTCTCAAAATTATTCAAAATGTGACCACTTTTTGAATTTCCATCCAAAATGGCTGGCTAACAAACTTGATCTTTAGTTTAGGACGCTAAACGAGTGTATTAAATGGCAATCTGAAAGATGAATTTTTTCAAAAGTTATCGTGTTCACAGAGAAACAGACAGTCATACATACAAACAGGAGACATACAGACATACAGACACATTCGCAAAAACCTGTTTTTCGGATTCAGCGGGACTCAAAACGTGTACATTTGACAAAAACTGGGGGGGGGGTCAAATTTTACACAAATCTAATACCTTCTCTGATGAGAATGTAATAATGCAAAAAAGTTTACACTTTCCACAAAATCGAATGCGAATTACGAGATACATAATGAGAATTTGTTTGTTAAAGCTGAAGGAGGTTCGACAAAAGAGGATTCTCAATCACCAAATAGAAGTTATCGATGTTTTGACCTTTAATTTGAAAAAAATTGCGCACAAATGTAGGTTTAACACAAATACTGAGCGTGTATCGCGAAGTGAATGCATCATCGAGCGTGAAGCGCGAGAATCAATAATCGCGCGCCACAGGCGCGTTCAAACTTGCTAGCCCCGCACACAGAGCGCTATAAGAACGTGCCCGCAAAGCGGGCAGATTTTTTTCCACTATATATATTTTTTAATCAGATTTTATAACAAACTTATAGATATTTTTGGTTAAAGAAACTTTTTAAAAAAAATTTGTTTCGTCTTTTGTGTCCTTTTTCCAAAAATTTAATTTTTTTATTTTCAATCTTATTTTTTATGATTAAAAGAAGATCTCCTCGTCCTATTTAAAAATAATTAATAACAAATTTATAGATCTTGTTGGGAAAACAACTTTTGTCTTTTAATTTTAGTGCATACCTTGTGTCGTTTTACAAAAAATATTCATTTAAAAAAATTATTAAAATAATTTAATTTTTTAATTGTAAAGGTTATATCTTACGATTAAAGAAAAAACTAAGTGCCCTCTAAAAAATTATTCATGAAAAACTTTAATGAGTCTATTTATTTTTTTCATAGCTTGCGTTGTTTGTCAAAAAATTAATCTTTTTAGTTTGATTCATTTACGAATAAACAAAAACTGCGCATCCTACAAAACAGTAATAATAAAATTTTGTAGCCTTTCTTTTTGATTGAACAAGTTTTTTTGTAGCTTATGTCGTTAGTCCAAAAATCTAATTTATTTGTAATTTTTAATTTTTAATATTATTTTTTACGACTAAAAACAAAAACTACGCGTCCTATCGAAAAGTGATTGTTGCAAAATTTTTTAGATCTTTTAAGGGCGCGTAACTTTAGTTTATTCAATTTTTTCGTATCTTCCATAATTTGTCCAAAAAACGGCCTTTTTGGATTTTTCATTATTTTTCGTGCGATAAAATTCTTAATTGTTGACCAAATCAAAAAATTTGCAATGATAATTTTGTAGGGCTTTCAAAAATCAACGTTTTTCTTCTCTTGACTTTTTTCATATCTTGCGTTGTTTGGCTTAAAATGTTCATTTTAGTTTTTTTTTTTTGGATTTTGAAAATGCTTTAACTCTGATAATTTTCTTTTTATAGAAAAGTCATTAGAATAAATTGTTTGAGTTTCTAAACACTATAAATAACAGCACATTGAATTTTAAAATCTTGAAAAAATGTGGTTTTCAAGATTTTTGGTATGATGAAATTTTGAATTTTCAACTTTTGGTCCAAATGAGAAAAGTTGATATGATAATCTTGTAGGGCTTTCAAAAATCAACGTTTTTCATTACTTGACTTTTCTTTATATCATGCGTTGTTTGGCTTAAAATTTTCATTTTAGTTGTTTTTTTTTTATTTTTAAAATGCTCTAACTCTGATAATTTACTTTTTACAGAAAAAAGTCATTTAAATAAATTTTTTAATTTTCTGAGTACGATAAATAACCGTTCATAGAATTTGGAAATCCTGAAAAAATTTGGTTTCAAAAAGTTAAGGTACGATCAAATTTTTAATTTTCAACTTTTCGACTGAATTAAACAATTTGTTTTGAGCATCTTGTAGGGCTTTTAAAAATCAACGTTTTTCTTCTCTTGACTTTTTTCATATCATGCGTTGTTTGGCTTAAAATGTTCATTTTAGTTTGTTTTTTTGGATTTTGAAAATGCTCGAACTCTAATTATATTCTTTTTATAGAAAAAATTCATGAGGATAAATTGTTTGGGATTCTGAGTACTATGAATAACCGTTCACAAAATTTTGAAATCTTAAAAAAATGCGGTCTTAAAATTTTTGAAAACGTACTCACTTTTTGAATTTTGATCCAAAACAGCTGGTTCACGAACTTGTTCTTTCTTTTTATGCCTTAAAAAAGTTTGCCAAAGCAGAATACAATCTGATCAATTTCTCGAAAGTTATTAAGCCTACAGGATACAGACTACAGATAGACAAACACCTTCGTAAAAATCGTTTTTTCTGACTTAGTGGGTCTCAAAACGTAAAGATTTTATGAAAACCGACAAAGTGAAATTTTACATAAAACCAATACCTTCTCATCAGATGAGAATGTAATATAAAATCTTATGTCCGGAAGTGGGTCAAATCTGACCAAACGTGCCCCTGCCATGCAATGAAGCGATTTCACACAAAATATATTTTTTCCCATTTTTTTTATAGAAATGTAGGATAAGGTTAAAAAACACATTCTCATTTTCGGGTTTCCCAATTTTTCCTTAAAAAAATGAGAGGAAAATCAAATTTTTTCCTACAAATGTTAATTTTCTATTAAAAAAATATATTTTACCCTCAAATCGTATCAATGCACATATACGGTCCATTTTTAAATAGAATTAATCAAATGTTACATTTTTAAATATCATATTTGTAAAGCCATTATCTTGAGGAAAGAAAAGAAAAAATCGTTTGTCCGGACGTGGATCAAATCCGAACAAACGTTTCCCTGAAATCGTATTCATGCACATATACCGTCCACTTTTAAATAGAACTATATTAAAATGAACATTTTTAAATATCATATTTTTAAAGCGATTGTATAGAAGAGAGAATAGAAAAAAAATTTTTAATCCTATGTCCGGAAGTTGGTCAAATCTGACCAAACGTTGCCCTGAAACCCTGTCAATGCACTTATACGGTCCACTTTTAAATAAAATTAATCGAATGTGACATTTTTAAATATCATTTTTTTGAAGCTATTGTCTAGAGGAAGAAAATAACAAATCGTATGCCCGGACATGGGTCAAATCCGACCAAATGTTGTCCTGAAATCGTGCCAATGCACATATACCGTCCACTTTCTACTGGAATTAATAAAATGTCACACTTTCAAATATCGTATTTTTAAAGCTATTGTTTAGAGGGGAAAAAAGAAGAAGAAAAAATAGAAATCCTATGTCTCACTTTCGGTTTTTCCCATTTTTCCTTTAAAAAAATGAGAGTAAAATCAAATTTTTTCCTACAAATGTTAATTTTCTATTTAAAAAAATATATTTTACTATTTTTTAAATATTAATTTCGACACACACCATTCACGAGGTGTAAAGAAAAAGTGAAAAATTAATGTTCCACTATCAAAAAAGTGTCCAATTTTACCAAACTTGCCCCTATAATCGTGTCAATGCACATACATGGTCCATTTTGAAATATAATTAATCAAGTGTGACTCTTCTTGAAAATGACACACTACAACCCAAATTACAAAATGAAATCCTTGAAAATTAAACTCATATAAATAAAATTTATATTAGTACATATTTTATAAGTGAATCCAACATGCAATTTGATGATAAAATTATGACAGTGACGCAAAATAGAAAAAAGAGAAGCATTAATCTTTTGTTTTTAGCAATCTGAAGGGCATGCTCTGCGCGAATTACACAACTAAACCAGGCCCGACTTATAATTTTTTTTCATCCACATAGAAAAAATAAACTTAAAAGAAATAGGAAATGATTTGGGAAATGGTAAATAAATGTAAAACGATAGTGCGTGGCCATGCACAGAGTTGAGAGAAGAAAAAGATTTTATAAACTAATAATATAATATTATAATATCGAGCGTGATCAACCGATGCTCCGCTGATGCAATCTTATCATGGTCAGCTATTTACTACTAGGACCGGCGTTCGGTAAAGAAAACAAGTTTCTCAGCTTCTGATCTTTCAGTGCAGGATGAAGTCAGCTCGAGGCCCTGAGGCGCAACTCTGCTTAGGGCCCCTGGAAATAAATCGGGTAAAAAGGATTATAATATTTTACAAAAATGGAAAACCACCATTTTCCTTTCGATTAAAAAAAATAAATCTAACCTCAAAATTTTTTAATTACAATATAACAGAAAAAAAAGATGGTGCGATTCTTGTGCAGAAGTCACACATATACTTTTTTTTGTTGCAATTTTAAATACTTTGAGAACCAACATGCATGTAAGCAATATTGCAGATAAGAATATTCTTATCAAGTGACATAGGGTTAATTTAGTCTCACTTTACTTATCATCTAATACTTTTTCAATTAAAATTATGAAAATATTATGATTGACTAAAATGGCCTTGTTACGTGATATACAGCCTGTTACAGTGCAGCACTTTACAACAGGCAGGGGTGAATGCAAGAGGGTTTAGGGGGTTGCCCCCCCCCCTCCCCTAATGTGAACAAACTTGTTTAATTTTCATTTTAACATTATCTAAAATATGAACAGATCATTTGCGCCGCGCGTACAAATTTTTTTGTACCTTTTAGTAAAAACAGCTGCTGTGCCAATAGGCTGACAGTACTGCTATAATCTTATTTTTATTATTATGCAATACTGTGTCAACTCACACGCATGCAAAAATGTATGGTTGATTAGAATATTCCTAATCACAGGAGATCGACAGACATTAGCCATTTGGCTCAATCCCAAGATCTCATTACCTACAGCTATTGTCTGACCATGGACATAGGAAACAAGGGACTAGGCATGCCATTGCAAGGGTGATGCAATGAGGGGGGAGGTCCGCCACCTTTTTATGTCCCGCGACATACATGGCAGCGCCCACATGTTTATATTTTCATGCACATTTTGTCAGCAAAAACGCTCGTGCGTATAATCAAATGACACATCGTAAGATGCCGGCTCTCCCCACTCATGGAATTCTCCCACCTCCCGTGGATTCAACCCCGCTCGCCAAGTTAGGATGGCATGCCTAGTCCCGTGTTTCCTATGTCCATGTGTCTGACGTACTCAATCGTGTGGACTCAAAAGTATGGATTAAAACCTACGGCTTATTCCCATTAATTGGCCGGTTACAAAAGCGACGCACAGTGGTCTGGAATAGGAATTTACTGTTCATAATCGTTTGCTTTTTTAAAATTTTGTTCACAGACCAACAATATATAAACAAATATAGTGACAAAATTGACCATTTTAGCTTTGTGAATTTTTATCTCAAGAAAAAATACAGACAGAAACTCAATATCAGCCGGAATTATTGCTCATGTATTCATAGAACATAATTAATTTTAATAATATTTAACTCAATTATTATAAACAATTTTTATAAACAAATTTTTATTAGTGTTTTTTTATCATAGAAAAAACCGTTTGTTTCACGCTAGTTGCTAATATTTTTCATAAGAGTCATAATTTGTAACAAAAAAATTGGCATGAGTTAACAGCTATTGTTTTTGTAAACATTTCTATAAACAAATTCTTTATAAAAGAGTTTTTCTCATAGCTGTATTGATTTTTCTGAACAAAAGTGATTCACAATTGTCTTTAAAGCCATTTATATACTTTAAGCTTTATCAAACATAAACAATATAGATTGTTTATAACAATTTAGTTTAATAAGTCTCCTAATCGACCGTTTCCTCGTAGAAAAAAATGTTTTTTTCTTCAATAATTATTAGAGTGACATTTATTGCGGCGACTAACCAACGAAATTAAATAAAAAATAATTTATATGATTGTTATAAACAATTTTTTAAACAAAATTATCATTTATTTCTTTGACATGCAAAAAGGACGGTTTTTCACTGAAATTATCCGACAATAAACTAACTGTGATTCTAAAATTGGATATGGGACATTGAATAATAATTTGCGTAATTGTTAATAACAATTTCAAAACAATGCGTGACAATTTGCGGTTGGTCGTAGAAAAAAGTTATTTTTTCTTCAATCATTTTTGTGATAATCTTATTTTTGTTACTGAATCAATGAAAAATTGATACTTATAATAATAATGAGATTATTATAAAAAACTTAAAATAAATAAATTACGATTCAGAACTCGAATCATTTTTAGATTCGAATTGTTCTATTAGTTCATCGAGTTCTTGATCAAGTTCAACTTCAACTTTTTCCAATTCAGGCTTCAAGGATGCAATGAACAGATCTGAGGACTCGAGGAGTTTGTGAATTAGGTCGTGCATAGTATGCAATCGAGAGATTTTTCGTGTGTTAAACTGTCGAATGTACTTGATATCCTTGTTCCTGGCTTCAGAAGCTTCTTCGGAATACATGCCAATTGGCAGCATAAAATTCTCCATAACTTTTCTCCCATGTAGCAGTATTTTATGAACTGAAGAAGGCAAGTAGTACCATGGATATAAGCTCCTCATTTATTTTTCAGGATGTTGCATAAAACAAATGAAAGATAGGTGACTTCTAAAAACGCAAGTACAGGGTTATTGCTATAAACAGTTTACTACAGAAATTGTTATTAACAATTACGCAAATTATTTTAATGTCCCATATCCAATTTTGGTATCACTGTTAGTTTATTGTCGGATTTGTTTATAACAATCATATAAATTATTCTTTATTTAATTTCGTTGGTTAGTCACCGCAATAAATGTCACTCGAAATATTTTTGAAGAAAAGAACATTTTTTTCTACAAGGAAACGGCCGATTAGGAGACTTCTTTAACTAAATTGTTATAAACAATCTATATTATTTATGTTTGATAAAGCTTAAAGTATATAAATGGCTTTAAAGACAAGTGTGAATCACTTTTGTTCAGAAAAATCAATTCAGCTATGAGAAAAACTCGTTTATAAAGAATTTGTTTATAGAAATTGTTTATAATAATTAAGTTAAATATTCTTAAATTTAATTATGTTCTATGAATGCATGTATAATAATTCCGGCTGATAGTGAGTTTCTATCTGTATTTTTTATTGAGATAAAAATTCACAAAGCTGAAATGGTCAATTTTGTCACTATATTTGTTTATATATTGTTGCTCTGTAAAAAAAATTTAAAAAAAGCAAACCACAATTCTCTTAAAAATTAATTGCTGAGCATTTCTAAAAAAAAACTTTTAAATCGGTTAAGAAATACGACCTGTGGGCGATTATGAACAGTAAATTCCTATACCAGACCACTGTGCGACGTAGCCCTTTTCTTCTAGAGGGGGACTGAGTAGTACATGTTTTTTGAAATACTGAAATTTTCAAGATAAAAAGACGAATTTTAAACAAAAAAGTTGAATTTTTAACCAAAAAGGGCGACTTTTTAACAATATTGTTGAATTTTTAACCAATCAGTTGCGTTTTTATCTAAGGAAGATGCAATTTCTACTAACACAGATCAATTTTCAAACCAAAAAGACAAATTTTCGAACAACCCCGTGGGCACAAAACTA
>NC_046664.1:132714362-132723521 GCF_010883055.1 Belonocnema kinseyi | reverse complement strand
TATGTACCAGTAGAAAGTTCATCGTTTAGGTTGAAAATTCAACTAACTATTTGGTTTGATTGTCTTTGTACAGGCCTCTGACCTACCAAAAGTATTTACACTATTTCACAGTTTTTTTAAGGAATGAATCTACTTTAGTACTATTTGGAAAAATGTCGCACCAAATACACTATTTTTTCACAATTAACCACTAATCTGTCCAAGTTCGATTTCCAAAGTTTTAAACATTCTTAATTGAATTGTTATATTGTTCAATTCTGACATCATTCAGATTACAATGCTTTATGCGAGAATCTTCTACTTTAAAAATTGTCCATTCTATATTTTTATTTTTATTCAAAGAATTTTAGAATGCAGTCTTAAACACTTGAATAATTAACAATCAAAAGCGTTTCGAATTACAAATTTCTGACAAAACCCGTTGTTAGTTTATCAAAAATGCAAATGGAAATATTTTTAAAACAAAACAATAATTGATTTGTCAAAGCGATTCTAAGTCCGTTCAAAATTAAGAATTTCTAGATTTTAGCGTTACAAATTAAACCTATTAATTTTGAAAATCTTAGTCATTAAAAGAAATGAAAACATCCCATTGAAATTTTACAAACTACGTAATTTTAACTTAAACATAACTTGATAATAATTCATTTGTAATTAAAGCTTTTACTAAATTTAAAATATTGTTCCAGTCTAGAATATTCAATTTTCAATCCATTGAAATTTCAAAATTTGTAAATTAAAAACAAAAAATAATTATTTAATATTTAGCAATATTCGACTATTTACTTATGACAAATGAATCAAAACCAATTATTGAAAATTAAACAATTTGAAACTGAACTGTTTGAGAAAGAAAGGCTTGAATCGTTAAAATTTCGAAGAGCTTTTAAATTTTATACGTTTCAATTTTAATTTTTTTTTAATGTTTAATTTTTAAATGAAATTGTGGATTTTTGGTGCTTACATAGCAATTGAATACTTATTAGTAGTAGACAAAATTTCAGTAATTTTAAGAGATATTTAGTAGTTTTGAAAAGACTCAAAGTTAATTAAAAACTTGAAATAATTTCACATAATTTAAAAGAAATTTTTACCGACAAAATTCTGCTATCCGTACCAATTTTTGTGCAAATAGCCACATCATAATTTAAAACAAATTGTAGATTTTTGCAGATTTATAAAAAATTTAGAACCTTTTTAAGAATTGTGAAAGGCTTCAAAAGAATAAAAACATTTTCATAATATTCCTAGAAAAATTGAAAACAATTTTTATTATGGAATGTTATTTTTAAAAAAATATTCAAAAATATTTAAAAAGATTACCAAAATTTTTTAAAATAAATCTGAAAGATTTTAAGAAATTTTTTCAATTTTCGGGATTTTCTTTAAATTGTAGAAAAACTCTGTTTATTTCAAAAGGTATTTAGAAGTTCTTAACAAGTTTCGAAAATAATTATTACGCAGAATAAATTGAAAGCAACTGATAGATTTGTCAATATTTTTAAATAAAATTTTGAAGCTTTACAAGGATATTTTTGGTTAAAAATAATTTAACTTTTCAATTTCTAACGTTTCTCGCTAAAAATTTTTCAAAATAATAAAATTTTGAACATTTTAAAGTTCATTGATTCTTTATTCTAGAATATTTAAAATTATAACTTGGATTTATAGTTTTAGAATTAAATGTCAATCTTTTAACGGATTCATTTTTAAAATTTTAAAATTCTTGCAGTTTATCTGAATGTTCAATTCAATTCATTTTTTACGTATACATTTTTGAGCAATGAAATACAACATTTTTGAATAAAAAAATTTAATCTTTAATTTCAAAAGGTTAAAATTTAAGAGTTTCATTTTACGTGCTTTAATTTGTGGATTATTTTTTAGTACTAAAAATGAAAAAAATTAAGCTTAAGAGTGGAATTTTTTCATTTTATTGAGCGTGAAAAATGTTTGCGAACCGAAAAAAACCCGGGAAGTGACCGGGAATTTTTTTCCAGTTAAAGATTCGTCATTTTAGTTTAAAATGCAGCTGCTTCGTTGAAAATTAATTTATAAAGTGAAAATTCAGCTGTCATATTTTTAGTTGAAAAATTGATCTTTGGTAGTTCAAAATTTTACGATTTGACTAATAATTTGTTTTTATTTATTAAAAACTCGATTATTTCATTAGAAATTCACGGATTTTGTTAAAAAATCGATCTTTTTGTAGAAAATCATCTTTTTCTTTGAAAATTAATCTCCTTGTTCAAAAATTCCTCTTTTCGTTTACAAATTAAGTATTCTGCCCAAATACTTTTCATTTCAATGAAAAAAACATCTTTCAGATTGGAAATGAAATTACATGGTTGAAAATTAAACTCTTTTGTTAGAAATTATTTTATTTGTTTAGGATTTATCATTTTAATTAAATATTAATTTCTTTTGTTGAAAAATCGCTATTTAATTGAAAACTTGTTTTTTCTTTGAATGGAAAGAAATTTTGTTGCCGAAACTTGAAATATTTTGTTGAAAATTTTTTCTTTTTTGATTAAATTTTTTTTCTAACTGAGAAGATAACTTTTATTCCAATTGAATATTCCATTATTTTAATTAAAAATTCATCTCTTTGCTTGCACATTTATTTTTCGGCAAATACAACAAAAAGTCGCCCTTCTCATTATTCACACGGAATAAAAGTGTTTCCGGTTTCCGGGTCCAAGTCATAATTATTATTATTCTGGATAAATTCCTGTTCCAACTATAAATTAAAAAAAAAAACTAAAAATTACATGTTCAAATTAAAAGTGATATTATTTTAAAACAAGATGTAGATGTTCTACATGTTATTTTATATTTTTTCAAATTATTATTATTTTTTTAATTCTGCCAAATTGAATAGATTAAAATAACTTTTCAAATCGAATTTGGAAAGATCTTTTATTGTAAAAGTTTTGGTAAAATTCACGGCAAAAAGTAAAATTCACTGTCTTTAGTTGAGGTAACAAGAAGGTTGCTACATAATGCGAATTTCAAAATATCCTAACTTTTCGCTGGCCAACTTTTCATTTTCCTTGACCTTCATTTATATTATTTTCAAACAAAATAGTAAAATTTTCTACCAAAAAAATGAATTTCCAAACAGCTAGATCTTTAAACAAAAAATTAATTTTTGACTATAATGATAAGTCTTCAACAAAAAATTAATTTGAATCAAAATAGTTGAATTTTCGTCCAAAAAATGAATTTTAAACTATAAAAATTAATTTTTTACTAAAAGGCCAACTTTCTACCAAAAAGAAATAAATTTCCAACTGAAAAGCATAAATTCCAGAATAGATTTTTAACCATAAATGGAGTAGGTATATTTTTAGTAAAAAAATGTATTTACTTTATTCAATTATTATTTATTATACGTTTAGAACGTGAGAATTTTTCTTAAAAAACCTGAAAAAGTTAAATTTTCATTTGAAAGTGAAATTGCAACTACTCAAAAATAAATTCTCACCAGAATAGTTGTCAAATTTTCAACTGAAAAAATGGCTTTGAGTTAATATAATCAATGATATAGTACAAAAAATGAATTTTTAACAAATAATTTTCACTATGTAGTTGAATTTGTAGCCAAGAATGTAACAGTTGACATTACAACGAAAAAAGATTCTAATGTGAAACTGAAAAGAGTTTCCAACCAAGCAGTTGCATTTTCAGTAAAAAAGAAAGATATTTCGACAACAGATGATTTTTTAAACCAAAAAGACGATTTTTCTACAAAACAGTTGAATTTCCAAACCGTAAATATGAATTTTCAGCAGAAAAAGTTAATATTCGACCAAATAGTTAAATTCTGAACATAAAAAGACGAATTTTCCACAAAGCACTCCGATTTTCAATCGAAACTATGATTTTCGAACGAAGAAGGTTTACTATTTTGTTTTTAACAAAATTGTTAAATTTTGAAGAAAATAGTAGCATTCTGCATTCATTCACGAAAGCCAAAGTTTATAAATTATTTAAATAACTTTTTCAAGGTCACGACTTTTATTTAAATAATTGAGCACAATCTGTACGATATGATAATTACACAGACCGACAAAATTTGACAAAAGTCAAAAGCCAGAAAGCAAACCAAACGTTTCTGAAGGATTTTGATGCGCTGAATCCGCATCCGAACTTATGTAACTGTACAAGAAAAATGTCTACCACAAAGCTAATATGGAATTTGAAAGTACTAATCTTCCCCTTTCAAATCTACTTGGATTTATTAGGATATCTTTACTTTTCACCAAAATATTGTAATTTGAAATTTTTTATTTTAGCGTTTGAACCCATTAACGCTGAGGTATTCAGAATTATACAACGCATTCTCTATTGTTGACGCTACGATATTTTTTCTTCAAAATATTATCTCAGGAGTTTTCGAGGTTGCCCTTTCTATTACCGGTGTCAGTTTTTTGTTATAATTCCTAGAACATCCAATATGGCGGCCACAATTTAGGGCTTTAAAAAGAACAAAGGATCCCGCACATAATACCAACAAAAAAGCGTACATTCGTTTCGAACCAAACTTTGCACATTGATAAAACAATAAAAAAATATGGAACCCATGTCTTTTTATTTCTACAGAAGCCATTTCCTAGGGGTAGAAACCACCCTTAATAAGCCACAAGAATGCTAACCCACCTGACTCTGGGAACAATAAGTTTAGTCACATATTTTTCTTGAAATAATGAAGTTCCATTCCACAAGTGGGTTAGCCCACCTACCTGCTAATCCACCTAAGCCCAGAAATCACCCCTACCAAATCATAAGCAGGCTAACCCACCTAACCCTGGGAGCAGCGAATTTAGTCTTTTACATTTCGTGAAATAATTGAATTCCACACTACAAGTGGGCTAAACTTGAAATGAAATTTTTCAATTTAGCGTATTAACCCATTAACGTCGAGATGGTATGCCATTGTCCCTTGAAAATGTTATCTGCGGGGTTTTCGGGGGTTCCTTTTCGATTGGCTCAGTTTTTTGTTATAACTACTAGAAGAGCAAATATGGAAAACAGTTCGGGCTTTAAAAAAAATTTTACTATTATGATTCATTTAATATTGTAAATTTACTTAGGATTTTCCAGCTTACTAAGGCAAGACTCAATATTTTCCAGACACTTAAGGCTGGACTTGGGATTGTCCAGCTAAGCAAGAAAGTACTTTATATTTTCCAGACAATTAAGGCAAGACTTTGGATTGCCCAGCCAATTATGGCAAGCCTTTGGATTTCCCAGCCAATAAAGGCAAGACTTTCTATCGTCCAGCCAGTCAAGACAAGACTTTGAATCATCCAGCCAGGCAAGGCAAGACTTACGATCAATTGAGGCAAGACTTTAGATTGCCCAGCAAATCAAGGAAAGACTTAAGATTGCCCATTCAATTAAGGCAAGACTTGGGATTGTTCAGCTATGCAAGGAAGTACTTAATATTTTGCAGCCAATTAAGGCAAGACTTTAGATTATCCAGCCAATCAAGGAAAGACTTTGAATTGCCCAGCCAATAAAGGCAAGATTTTGTATCGCCCAGCCAGTCAAAGCAAGACTTTGAATCGCCCAGTCAGTCAAGGCAAGACTTTGAATCGTCCAGTCAGTCAAGGCAAGACTTACGATTGCCCAGCCAGTTAAGGCATGACTTACGATTTTACGTCCAATGAAGGTTAAACTAATTGCTTGTTATCTTATGGAAACGTTCGCGCTTCATGTCAAACGATCGTTGAAGAGACTTTCGTTTATGACTAGTAGGGTCATTATCATTTCTTTGCAAAGACCAGCAATAGTCGGCCATCATACTTACGTTGCATCGACCTTGATAATGTTGTTCTTTTTGGTGAAAGTCTTGATGAAAGCGTTCGCCCATTTCTTCACTGATTGCTCCAACGTTTTCTGGGAAATAATCCAAATGAGATTTGAGAAAATGTAATTTTATACTCATCAAACAACCTAATCTTTTAAAATTGTTTAACATACTAGATACAATAGTTCTAAACTTTGGGTCTCGATTGTTCCCTAAAAATTTATGTATAACATCTTTGAAACTCAACCATGCATCCTTTTCAATAGATGTAATGGTTTTGATAAAGTCATAATCTTTGATAGGTTTTCTTATAGCAGGCCCAACAAAAATTCATTAACACTAGTTTTATATGGAGTGGTGGCAAATAATACATTCTTTCTGTCAACAAGACTTTCATAAACAACATTGTACTGGCCAACTGTCCACTCTAATCTGTCTGGCCATTTCTCCCTTATCCAATGTTCATCCCTTGCACGACTGTCCCAAAGGAAAAGAAAACAAGGGTATTTAATGCTTCCTAATTGTAAACCTATTATAAGATTTATCATTTTGAAGTCACCACAAATAAGCCAATTATGGACATTGTATTTTACATTTATAAGGAGTATTTGGAAAGTATCATAAGATTCTTTCAGTGTAGTTGAGTGACCTACTGGAATTGCAGCGTACTTATTTCCATTATGTAATAGTACTGCTTTCAGACTTTCTGTCGACGAATCTAATAAAAGACGCCAATCCTCTGGCGTATATAAGTTTATTTTATATAAATTAATGACTCCTTCGATATCATTACAATACGCAATCCCACTGTCCATTGAAAAGTACTTGATAAACTTTTCTTCTCTATTTCTGTAAACAGTTGCTCTAGTGCCAGGTAAAAGTAGTTTCCTCTCTTTGAGTCTTGAGGCGCAAAGCTCAGCTTTATTTTTGGAAGGTCGAGGTCACATATAAAATCGTCTAATCCGTCTTGGTAAAAAAATTCAGGACTTTCATCATCTGATTCTTCCCAAGAAGAATCTTCAGTTGCATTAGGATCGTCAGTATCCATTGATTCGTGAGTTGATCGATCACTTTTGTTTTCAGAGTGATTTCTAATACCAATCTTGGCTGGTGTAACACTTTTTACATCAGGATAAACGATCTTCTCCAAATACTTTTTAGAAAAATCTCCTGTTTTGCATAAGCAAAAGTAACAATCAGTATCATGATCGTTGGTCTCACGCCAAACAGGTGGTTGAATAACAGTTTGCGTCTTGGTACTTTCATCTTCCCAATTTGACAAATTTAATCTACAAGCATGACAAATTGAGGTTGGTACCCACGATTTATCAAATTTTTCATTGACGTCCCATAACAGTTGAAGTATGACGTTTTTATCGAATCATTAATTGATCGACGGTATTTCTCTGTTTCATAATTTCCACAAACGTGACAAAACGTATCAACTTTCTTAGTACAAGGAGTTCTTGAACTCATTTTTTTATGATGAACGGTAACGTGAAAATTCTAAAACTCACTATGTACAACAATAACGATCGATACGCAATGTGACCGCTAGATAGATTTCAAATACAAAAAGAATTTCATTACTTACGCATCCAACCGTTAGCCCGCCACTCAAACGTGATCTCTAACACGGAAAGATTTGTAGCAAAAAACGAATTTCATCACATATGCATAATACGTCATAAAAGCATCGCCAGCTCAGTAAGCCAGCTAGGGATCGAAGACTGTCTGCGCCGTAGAACGGCGCGCACATACAGAGAATGTGAACATTAGAATGCACAGATAGTGAGTAGTAGCATTCCGCGCAATCCATCTTCTTTTGTTTTATCAATGTGCAAAGTTTGGTTCCAAACGACTATATCCTTTTTTGTTGGTATTTTGTGCGGGATCCTTTGTACTTATTTAAAGCCCTAAATTGTGGCCGCCATATTGGATCTTCTAGGGGTTATAACAAAAAACTGACACCGGCAACAAAAAGGGCAACCTCGAAAACCCCTGAGATAATATTCTGAAGAAAAAATATCGTACCGTCAGCAATAGAGAATGCGTTGAATAAATCTGAACACCTCAGAATGGGTTAAAACGCTAAAATAAAAAATTTCAAATTACAATATTTTGGTGAAAAATAAAGATATCCTAATAAATTCAAGTAGGTTCGAAAGGGGAAGCTTAGTACTTTCAAATTCCATATTAGCTTTTGTGGTACACATTTTTCTTGTTCAGTTACATAACCTCAAAAACAGCTGAAAAACGCGTTTAGGTTAGGCTACCTTGAAAACCAGACGTACAGGAGCAATTTTGAGCTCAGATTCGGATTCGGCGCAACAGAATCATTCGGAAATGTTAGGTCTGGTCTCTGGCTTTAAAATTTGTCGGCCTGTGTTATTTTAAATACTTTCGTTATCTCCGAGGCCTAAAATAACTTCTAAAAATGAATTTTTAAAACTCTTTACCTCTGACATAACCTCAAAATGAAGTGGAGCACATGAACCGATAAATTGTATTTATCTCAATGAAATTAAAAGGAAATGCTCATATAGGAGAGATATCCAATAATTTTTTAATTGAGGTGATTGCTTACTTTCAAGATCAAACGAAATAATGACAGAAACCTCATAAATAAATATTCGTGCTCAGGGACTATATTTTCTAGTTACGCGACTGAATCGAGGTCGACGGAAATTTTGTTTTTAAATAGACGCATCTACTTTATCGACGTTCAAAGTTTCTTTCCAATCCCTATAGTTTTTCGCCAGAAAATTTTTTTCTTCTTCATTATCCACATTTTGATATGTACAAACGTTCTTTAATCCTTTTTATATAACTTTCTAATTCCTGAACACGATAGTTAAATCCGTGTGGACGTAGTGAGGGCAACAAAAATGAAAATATTTCTACGCAAAAATTTCATAAACGTACTTGGCTACGTCACATCGACCCTATCGACGTTGAAAGTTTCTTTTTTCCTCCGCTAGAAATCGCTAAAAATTCTCGGCAAATATTGACAGGTTATGTGTGTGCAGATACTTATTTGTTGATTTGCAACGAATTTGCAAAAGTTATTCTTTATGTTAATTTTTTAGAAGGTTTAGAAGATTTACTCCTAAATTTGTGTCAGAGCTCAACATAAGGGAATAGAAAAATCTGACATTTATCAAACTAAAAATACCTGCAACGTGCTATGACTCGAATGGTAAATAAACGATTTTATCAATTCATAAGTAAACTTTCTTTGAAATTATAAACATATTGATGTATACAAACGTTCTTTAGTATCCATTGTCTTTGGACATGGATTTTTTGCCTAGTAGGTCCCTTTTCTCGGATCGCGTCACATA
>NC_046664.1:132712901-132714262 GCF_010883055.1 Belonocnema kinseyi | reverse complement strand
TACTACCGTGTAAAAGCTTGAGGCTACCTCTTTTTTATGACTGAATTTTCTTAACTTCAATTATACCAGGGCTAAAAAACTTTCTCTTCAGAAGGTTGATTGTTTTCGAAACTCTATATAAAATAAGCTCCAGCTGAAGCCAATTTGTCTATTATTTAAGTAGATATTGCAAAAATAGTGTAAATTTCACAGTTTTTTTAAATTTTCAATCATTTCCGAAATAGTCAATATTTTTCAATGGTTTTTGTCTCATTTAGAAGATTTTTTCACCGTATCACAACAGCTTATGAGTATTGATCGTAAAAATTTCCTTTTTGAATTGCAAGAACTTGAAGTTGTGACAAAAAAGTTGGAAAAATTTCAATATTATTTTTGTTAACAAAAATATTTTTGTAAAATGTATCAAACGTATAATCATGAAGTTTCTATGTAATTTCCTTAAAATATATATTCATTTAACTTTTATTCTG
Organism: Belonocnema kinseyi; assembly: GCF_010883055.1. Classification (NCBI taxonomy): domain Eukaryota; kingdom Metazoa; phylum Arthropoda; class Insecta; order Hymenoptera; family Cynipidae; genus Belonocnema; species Belonocnema kinseyi. The sequence goes on along the minus strand of NC_046664.1, from coordinate 132,713,792 downwards.
ATTTTCCTACTGATTAGATGTTTTCAAATTTTTCAAACTTTTTTATTACAACTTCATGTTCTTGCAATTCAAAAAGAAATTTTTTATAATTCATGCTCGTAAGTTTTTGTGATACAATGAAAAACTAGCTTCAAATTTAGCCGACGAACATTGAAAAATGTTGATTATTTCGGAAGGCAATGAACAATTAAGAAAACATTGAAATTTGCACTATTTTTGCTATATCTACTTAAAAACTAGACAAATTGGCTCAAGGCCATGTGATGAGGGGGTCATGTAACCAGATTCCTACCTTACCGCCACTTTTTTTATTTCCCAACATATTTTCTCCGGAAACGCCACATCGAGTTGAAAATTTGGGATACTAAACAATATGCACTAAGTATGGTGGGTCTGGTCGTAAAATGGTATATAAATGTAAAAAAGTATTTTGTTGAAAATAATTTGTTCTTGTTGCTTTTTTCATAAGTATTAAAGTTTGGGATCAGACCCACTTTTCTTGGTGCTTTTTATTTATTATCCAAAATTTTCAACTTGAAGTGGCGCTTCGTGAGAAAATAAGTTGGGAAATTAAAAAAGTGGCGGTAAGGTAGGCATCTGGACACGTGAAACACTCGTCACATGGCCTAAAACTTTTGCATGGCAGTTTATATAATTAAAAATTTGTCATAAGGACAACCGCAGGATTTCGCCGGGAGCGGGTGCTAATCTGAAAAATTGCACCCGCTTTCAGCGAAATCGCGGTAAAATTTCAGTCATAACCACGTCTCACAACCGTGAGATAGCTGATTACAGTCTGTAAAGGAATCAATACGACGATCCAGCAAAAGCCTCGTGGACCCTAAGAACATGGAGCGACCCAAGGACAACCGCCTTCTGCATTTTTCCCGC
>NC_046664.1:132710647-132712801 GCF_010883055.1 Belonocnema kinseyi | reverse complement strand
CATTGTTGGCCGACCCATTGTCGGGAGCCCTGCGCGTTCTGTTGTTTTGAACCGCACTTACTACAACGATGTTTGGTGTTGTCATTGTTGTTCCCACGAGAATCTAAGGAAAGGGGTTCGTCCATCCATGTAGAGCCCCGCATGCAAGGATAAGGCTGCTTACTCTGAGAGGTCGCCTGGTATCCCAGAGTCACCGTTCTAGACACCTCACCCAGGTGCCATTCAGCTTTCGGCACGGTTTTCACACCTCCGCTTGGGGGTTAATTCCTTCGGGACCACCCCTGGACAATTGTCCGCGACTGCCTATTTATTTTTGTAACCATATTCAGCAGAAACCCTTGGTACAGAGACCCTCGATCCGCAACCCGAGGACGCGTTCGGTGGCTTTGTCATAGGCCCTTCGGTTTGGTTCTAGAGGAATCAAAACCGAACCGAATGGTTATATATACATATATATATATATATATATACAGGGTGGACACGCTGGGGCTCACAAAATGTATGCAACCCCGCATACACTCCCATCAGAATAGCATAATGATGACTTGGGTATCAGTGCAGTAGGTGCCAGGTTTTGTCAAAACGCGTCCAGCCGTTTCAGAACTACGCTATGACGCCATATGGCATCACTGGGCGTAACTTTAGAGCGGCGACAATAGTTTGGCGCCTGCGTTTGCAGCGATTCCATATGGCACCCATGGGTGCTGCAGGCTAAAATAACCGGTAAGGCTGCTCAGTAGACCGTATGTCTAAAGTTTAAATCATAAAAAAACATTGGAAATGAGCGAATTCAATTTATGGAATAAACGAAAAAAGTTGCAATAAAACGTTTCATACCAATTTTTTGTAAATAATGCGCTTATTTTTAACGGATCAATGAAACTAGGTCTGTTTCACTACCAATGTAAGTTATAAATTATAATAATATACATTTCTGGGAATGATGTAAAATTTCAGGGATAAACTCGAGTGCGAAGCACGTGATACGTGATAAGAATGTGTTCGTTAAAGCTGAAAGAGCTTTAACATGAAAGAATTCACAATCACCAAATTACTGTTATCGATGCTTCCATCCGAATATACTCGACGTTTTTTCGAAAAAGTGGTACGTTTTGTTTAAATCGCAATTGTTTAAACAAATTATGAAAAAAAGACTTTTTCGATCTAGAGAATTTTTTTTTAGATAATATGGCCCATTCTAAGACGAAAATGTTCCTTGTAACTTTTTCGTAAAATGCATATTTCAAAAGTTATGAATTTTCAAAGGTTGAAAATTCGACATTTTTCACCAACTTTGACCGTTAATAATTTGTAGCCTATTCAATATTTCTTAAAATTGAGAAAACCTACTTATTCTTTAGAAGCTACGCTTTAAATTGATATAATTCAATATTAGTATAGGACCGGCGAAGGTATGGTTTTCGCGACTAATAGTCAGCGCTTTTTCGACGTCTACACCGCCCTTTCGACTGCCTCGCGCGCAGCCACATGCTCTTGTTCGCGCGTCAGTGATATCGGGAATGGGTTTAAATTCGAAATAAACATTAGTTCAAAATTGAGTTATTACTGGTATGAACAGTCTCTTTATATTGGTCAATACTTTCTCTGAGTACGCTATTGAATAAACTCTAAATTGAAACAAGTTATTGCTTGGTGCTACGATAATTTTGCAGATTTCGCTGAAAATACCTAATTAATCTAATAGCATACACAATAAAAATGTAAATATTACACGTAATAGAATTCTTGAAAAGTAAACATTAATATTTCAAATACATATAAAATGTTCTTATGTACATTAAAACTTTTTATCCAATACAGAATATAATTTATGTTTGCATAGACATGCTATCGTCTTCCGCACTACTTGTGTTATTTTTATTTCTACATTTTTTTTTTATTTGGCAAGAACAAAATGAACAACATTTTATTCCAGCCCTAACACAAATGCACGATTTCTCTGATATACAGGCAACGCAATGGCAGCTTAGTACGAATTCGTCAATCCGTGGCAATAGTATGTTCACTTTCTGGGGAATCAACAAGTCGTGTTTGAATTTCGTATCCATAAGAAAGAGGATCTAACGCAACAGTCTTTTCATTCAAACAATTAAGTTGTTGATAAGTTACAAAAAAAGCTCGTAGAATATGTAA
>NC_046664.1:132670899-132710547 GCF_010883055.1 Belonocnema kinseyi | reverse complement strand
ATTGAATAGGCTACAAATTATTAACGGTCAAAGTTGGTGAAAAATGTCGAATTTTCAACCTTTGAAAATTCATAACTTTTGAAATATGCATTTTACGAAAAAATTACAAGGAACATTTTCGTCTTAAAATGGGCCATATTATCTAAAAAAAATTGAACAGATCGAAAAAGTCATTTTTTCATCATTTGTTTAAACAATTGCGATTTAAACAAAACGTACCACTTTTTCGAAAAAACGCCGGGTATATTCGGATTCAGCGGCTCAAAATACATAAGAATCATACCTTTTTATCCTTGGACATATTATTGCATACGGCAGCATTGCCCGCTCCCGGACTATCTCAAGAACATGAACATCGTTTCAATTAGCATAGTAGTCAAAATAAGTATATGAATATATTTGGATCAAGAATTTTGTTAGAGTTTTAGTTACTTATCATGAGAATATAATATACTTAATTCAATATTTTATTAAACTTCACGCAAATAAGTATAATGAAACAAATTAACTCAATAGTTTTTTGCTTAGAGTGAATATATTCTTGATTCAAATAGTTGTCCTGATTCTATTATTTTCTTGATTCAAGAAAATCGGTCCCTCGTAAAAACAAAATACTTGCTTCTTTCAAGTAAAATTAGCCAAGTAAATTAGCCTACTTGATTCAATGCAAATTTTTTTTTAAGTGTAACATCATACCAACGACATCAACTGTGAAGCATTCAACCAGGAATTCTAATGACCCCTATCTTTAACATCAATCAACTGTATAGTTCATTAATTTATTCATTGAACTGCATACTTCTACTGTTATTGACTACAGGAGAAAACCATCAACAGATAATCAATGACTTATTTTGTTTTTCACATCAATCAAGTGTACAGTTCATTAATTTATTAATTTATCTCATGGACATAGGAAACACGGGACTAGGCATGCCATTCTAACTTGGGCGAGCGGGGTTGAACCCGGGGGGGGGGAGAATTCCATGAGTGGGGAGAGCCGCCATCTTACAATGTGCCATTTGATTATGCGCACGAGCAATTTTGCCGACAAACTGTTTATGAAAATCACGAAGGAATAATAAGGAGACCTAACTCCGTTCCCCCACTTGGCAATAGAAACATTACCGTAAGTGATACGCACATTACAGGAAGATCTTAGATTTGAGTGCGCAGGTGCGCTGTTATCCTCTTCCTATACATGGAAAAGTGTGCGAGTGAGAAAGTTTGTCAAATTGACGTAAGTTAGAGGTTGTGTTCTTTTGTTGATCAGAAATGTGTTCTAAGCCATGAGGTAACCCCACTTTCTTGAAGGTACATGTCTCTGTGTAGGCTCCTTCTGAAATACGTGAAATTGAACTCTGCACAATCATTCTCTTTCTCCTGGCTGATATCTGTAAAATTAGTAAAGAAATAGTTTTCACAATTATGTTTCCAAATAATTGTGTGTATCTGAGTATTCTCAGGCGAAATAGTCTGGCCGGTTTGAGACTATTTGTAGGTTCGATTTGATTGATTTAGTCTCGAAGATAGTCAGAGAGATTTGGGTCCTTTTAAAAGTGATGCGACGATAATATACATATATATTAATATACAATTATCGAGTTGAATTCAAAAAAGTTGTCTTTTTTGGCGTATCTCTTTCCATTTATGATAAAGTTTGTATTAATTCCAATTTTAAACATTGAAAAAAGTTAAATATCTGAAATCATCGAAACCCGTAGATTCCGAATTATTGTGTTTTAGACTGTTAACTATGAAATTTAAAAAAATCTTTTTCTTAATTTTAATGCGAAAGCTTAACAAAAGCACCCTTTGCTTGTTATTTATGATCGTATTTTTATTTCAATTTCGGAAAGGACATTTTAAAGCCTTTAAAACATTTAAACGAGCGACCTGGACCCTTAAAGTTTAAATATATCTACTTGAGTGCCTGCGGAGAATTTCTCAGAGCTTCTCAGAGCCTTGAGAATCTTTAGCCTATTTATCATATTACAAATTTAAAAGGTACTTACCTATACGTTTCCTTCTCAAAATCTGTTCACACATTTTTTAAGCAAGTACCAAAAATACTGTTTATATATTTATTTTGTGTATCTTTCGTATGATAATCAACAAAAGAACACATCTCTAACTTACGTCAATTTGACAAACTTTCTCACTCGCACACTTTTCCATGTATAAGAAGAGGACAACTGCGCACCTGCGCACTCAAATCTAAGATCTTCCTGTAATGTGCGTATCACTTACGGTAATGTTTCTATTGTCAGTTTCAGATGGCTTCCCACTGGCAGTTGGGTCTCCTTATTATTCCTTCGTGATGAAAAAATCAACATGTGCGCGCTACCATGTTTGTCGTGGGACATCAAAAGGTGGCGGACCTTCCCCTCATTGCATCAACCCCGCAATGGCATGCCTAGTCCTTTATTTCCTATATCCATGATTTATCTGAATACTTCTATTATTATCGACTGCAGGAAAACATATCATCAGATAAGAAAGAACTTATATTGTTTTTCACATCAATCAAATGTACAGTTCATTAATTTATTCACTGATCTGCATACTTCTACTTTTATCGACAGCATGAAAAACCATCAACAGATAAGCAAGAGCTCGCATGTACCATAAGAAATCCAACATGGCGCAAATTTGATCAAGAGATCAAATTAAACTCACTAAAAAATAATTGTAAAGTCATAAAAATCAATAAGATTCCAACAACTGCGTGTTGGCAACATCAAAGACTTTCCGGAAAAGCGTCCAGTTTTGACTAATTGTAGCAGAAGCTATTTTACTACGTGGCGAACATTTCTATGGTGCGCTTCTTTCAATTGTACTAGTAAAGTCATGAAACTGACAAGAATTCCGCGCGGGAGATTCAGATTAATATAAATCACATAAGTAAGGGCGGGGCACCATTTTGGTTAACCGTTTGGTAAGGTAGATTTCTTATTATTCGTATCTAAAGCTATCGTAGAAATCTAACTTACCGAATAAGGGGGATACTGACTGTCTGTAACTCATCATGCGGCTAGAGACCCTGGAAACCCCAACATAAATTGCCCGATCGGTATGATAAATTTCTCACATATTGAGCAAGTCTCAAGCAATAGTAGCAATGTGCATAATTAGGTAACCCAACATATATTGGCTATTCGTTAAGACAGATCCCTGACATATCGATCGAGGTGAAAGTCGTGGAAGAAATGTTATTACACTACTCTTATTCCACTTAAATTTATACGACTGAGCCCCAGAGACAATTTTCCCTTTGATATTTTTACTTATTTTTAGCGATTACTTGTATCGACCTCTCCTTCTTTCGAATTCACATCGAGATATTTTGGATTGTTCTACTATTTAATGTTCCCTGTTCAGAAAGTTGGTACCGACTATGCACATCGGAACTATGTCTGGTAGGACGATGAACCGGAAACGAACTAATCTATTAGACACAACTATATAAAATGCGACTTTATCTACTACATGAGGTTCCCAATTGACGTTAAATTAAAACTCACTCTTTTTCAATCCAAATCCCTGAATCTTAGAAGAATTCTCTAGCACGAACCCTCTGAATACATAATTGTCTCTGGTCTCAGCGTCTGCAATCGCTCTTAATTGAAAAATCCTCATTTTTTTTTAATTTATCTGTTATCTAAAGAAAGTGGGTTGACGAAAGCGAGAACAGATTTGCTTATGGATTCTCTAATGATAAGTGAATTTTTCGTGTTTTGTTATATTTATTTTTCACTTTATTAAAATAAACGCAATAACGCTATCTAACTACCTGTTTAACCCTTCCCTAGGAAAGGCTGTGCTTTTAAATGAGAGCTAGTTTTATAAACAGTCATCCACTCCGTGCAACTTATGGTGCAATATTTGTGGACGGAGTTTCTTACGGTTTTCCTAACAATAATGAATGATATTTGCGTTTAAAAATCACGCCTGATTTAACTACCTCTTAGTGCTCGAAACATTCTTTTTCAAAAGAAACACCTTAGCGCATCTTAGACATTTTACTAATATCCAAAATGAGCTTCAATATTCACTTTTATAAAAAGAAAACAATTGCTTATCCTTTCGCAAATTATTTACAACCAACATTCTTTCTTTTCTGTTACTAAGTAGGTGAGTTTTCATAAGAATGGGTAAAACATCTAATTGATAGTGTTACGAACGGGCGTCAGTTTTTATTAATGAATCGATAATCAACAAAATGGGCCACAACTCTCTTAGTATCCACAAGATCCCAATCCCCATAGAGTGGTAAAGTTAGCACCCTTGAATTCCCAATAAATGGGTAAAAGAAAGGTGGGCAAATTGGCACTCTAGCTTCACTCTATGGTATTGTGTTCCGACACGTCACGAAATTGTGTGAAGTACTGAAAGTTTATTTTTGTACAGATTTTTCAAACACTGAAAATTTCATAAAATTTAAACTATTCAATTTAATATTAAAAGGAAAGGACATTGCATCCAGCCTTTCATTGAAATGACTCTGGCTACCAAGATTCTTGGAGGATCTCTCGGTATTCCGATCATTCCAAAAGCCGAACGCAGTACACCTTGCCCCTAGTAGTGCTTTGCCTCGACTGATCGTCGTGCGTTCTCCAGCGATGATACTGGTCCAGTGATCCCAGATCTGAAACGAGACGTGGTCCAATACTATGACACGTCTATGTCCGTGTGAATATGGTAGGAGACGATATAAAAGCCTGGGTTGCGCGCGCAACCCAATTCTCCTCTTCTCAATTTGAAAACTCGAAGATGCACGATTGCCGGTCGGAACACTTCGGCGGTTCTATTTATTTCTCTATCTGCTTTTAAATAAAATGAAAAGATTGCGATTTTAATATTTCCAAATTTCGATGCTGGGCTGGCGATTCTCATGATTTGAATACTTCGCGCGCCTCTTTAATGCGTGTATTTTGAGGTTACGTTACTTCAAGTATAAAATATAAATGATATAAATATTAATAATATTTTATATATATATGATAATATTATAATTATGTTATATTATAATAGTCTTATTTAAATCTTGATCCGCATTTGAAAGAAATTAAAGAAATTGGTGATTTTGGAATTCATCTCGTTTGGATAAAAACGCAATTCTTTGATTGAAAAATTAATTATTTTTTTGAATATGTAATTATATTGTAAAAAAAGTCTTCTTTTCTATCAAAAATTCAACTACTTTGTTAAAATTTTTATTTCTTTTATTTAAAGGTTCATCTTTTTCGTTGAAAATACATTTTTGAAACTGACAATTAATCTATACCATTTTTGGTTAAAAAATCATGTATTTTGTTAACAATTCGTCTTTCTTTGTAAAAATTAAATTGCTTTATGGAAAATTTATACTTTTTGATTAAAAATTACATTTTTCGATTGAATTATCAACTGTAAATATTTTTTTGGTGGCAACGTCGTTTTGTTGTGAATGCAACTATATTGTTAAAAATTAAAAATTAATTTTCGCGTGGAAAATTCGATTATTCACTTAAAGTTGAACTGCTTAGTAAAAAAATTAATTTTTTCTTATTAAGGATTCATAATTATAGTTGAAAATTCAATTATTTGCTTTTAAATTTGGTTAAAAATTCAGCTTTTTTGTAGATAATACTCTTTTTGACTTTAAAATTTAAAAATTTATTAAAATAAAATTGACGTTTTTTAGTAGAAATTTAATCTTTTTGGTTGAAAATGTATTATTTTTGGTCAAAAATGCAATTGTTTGGTTAAAATATGAACAGTACATCTTCTTGGGTTTAAAATTCGATTATTTCACTAAGAGTTGAACTACTTTGTAAAAAAATACGTTTTTTTTAACAAAGTTTTATAATTATGATTGAAAATTTAACTATTTCGTTAAAGTTTAACTCTTTGATTGAAAACTCATATTTTTCGTTTAAGAAATTCAACTTTTTGTAGATAATTCGTCTTTTTGACATTAAAATTAAATAATTTCTTTAAAAATTCATGTATTTAGTTTAAAATTGGTCTTTTTTTGTAAATCATTAATTTTCTTGGTCGGAAATTCATCTGATTGGTTGACGATTCAACAACTTTATTGACAGTAAATTTTTTCCGTTAAAAATTATTTATCTTTATCTGAAAATGTAACTATTATAGGATTGATTAAAAATTAATCGTATATATTGGTTAAGTTTGAAAATCGTTTTTTTTTTTATAGAAAATTAATCTTCTTGGTAAAAAATTCACCTTTTCCCTTGAAAATTTAACAATTTTATTGAAAATTCGTTTTTTTTCTTGTTCAATTCAATTTTTTATCACAGCCTTTATCTGGAAATTGAACTATTCCATTTTTAGTTAAAATTTATCCTGTAAATTGTATTAGTTAAAACACCAATTATTTGTTAGAAAATTAATTAATTTGTTTCGATTATGAATTGAAATATTGTTTCAGTATAAAAATTTTTTATTTTTAGCCCATTCAATTTGAAATTTTTTAATTAAAAAAAGAAATTTTCGTTAATTATCAGCAATAATTGCCCATTCATTAAAAACAATCCATTACAAACAACTGTTAAAAACTATACAAATTTGTACAGAATGGTTCGAAATAGAAAGCCTTGAATTGTTAAATTTGTAATGAGCTAAATTTGAAGTTTAAACGCTACAATTTTAATTTAAAAAAAGATTCAGAATTAATTTAAAACTTGAAATTATTTCAAACAATTTGAAACACGATTTAGACTTTTGCAGATTTAAAAAAAAGCTTTTTTAAAATTGTACAGTATTTAAAGAGAATGACAAAAAATTTTTGTTATTGCTAAGAACATTGAAAATGATTTTTTATTTTGACAAATAAATTTTAAGTGATTATTTGAAAACCTTTTAAAAATTTAAAAAAAAGAATCCGGAAGATTTTAAGGAAATTTCTTTACTTTGCAGTTTTTTTAATTTTAGAAAAAAAAATCTAATTAACAAAATACATCAATTTTCAACCCAAAAGTTTACTTTTAAACAAATTAAATTAATTCTCTATCAAATGATTGGTGTTTTAACTAACACAATGTACAGGATAAAGTTTCAACCAAAAATTGAATAGTTCAATTTCCAGATAAAAATGATTAATTTTTAATCAATCCTAGAATATTTACATTTTCAGATAAAAAAATAATTTTTAATCGAAAAAATAAATTTGTAATAAAGTTGTTAAATTCTCAACCAATAACATGAATTTTCGACCAAGTAAATTAATGATCTACAAAACAAGATAAATTTTGAACAAAGTACATGAATTTTCAACAAAATTATTTATATGATTTATATTTTATACTTGAAGTAACGTAACCTCAAAATACACGCATTAAAAAGGCGCGCGAAGTATTCAAATCATGAGAATCGGCAGCCCAGCATCGAAATCTGGAAACATTAAAATCTCAGTCTCTTCATTTTATTTCAAAGCAGATAGAGACATAAATAGAACCGCCGAAGTGTTCCGACCGGCAATCGTGCACATTCGAGTTTTCAAATTGAGAAGAGAAGAATTGTGTTGCGCGCGCAACCCAGGCTTTTATATCGTCTCCTACCATATTCACACGGACATAGACGTGTCATAGTATTGGACCACGTCTCGTTTCAGATCTGGGATCACTGTACTGGTCCCGCTCTCGCGGACTCCTCGACCCCCACCTTGCCGACAGGTTGCGCACGCAACGGCACCTGTTTCGCGTAGCAATTACTTGTATTCTATATAACTCTTTCGCTGAAGAATTTGCCCATGAAGAATAGATATAAGGAGACCAATCTGTAATGCATGGACTTCACCAAAAACGTTCACTTTTCTGTTGCCAGAAGTACGCACACCCACATGTGTAAAATCAAACTTACGTATAGTTCAGAACTTTCGGAGCGTGGCGTGCCAACCGCACTTGAAAAAAAGTATGGCTGCCTTCATTGTTTTGTTTTGCAGGTCGCTGGAACAAATAAAGAATTAATAATCAGACAAGATTTTGTAAAATTTTTGTGGAATAAAAAATTATTCGCCATGGAAGAGGTAGGTAGTATGTTTATGAAAATATCAAATTACTTTTACCAACACTATGCGTGCGAAAGGCATTCGACGCGTTTGCAACAAAAACAATAAACATACAACTTTTCAACACTCTGAAAGTCTTGTACACTATACACTTGAAACCACACTTATTGGAAACTTTCGCTTTTATACAGTGATTTTTAATTGTAACATCCTTGCCTTTATTCACAAACTATTAATTGTTTAATCATTATTTATTTACATTTGACTCGCGTTCACATCGGCGGCCATATTTTTTTAAAGTGCGGTTGGCACGCTACGCTCGGGAAGTTTTGAACTATACGTAAGTGTGATTTTGCACATGTGTGTGTGCGTACTTCTAGCAACAGAAAAATATTCATTTTCAGTTCCACTAGTTTTGTCTCCTTATGTCTATTCTCCATGAATTTGCCGGTCATCCAGGGGCATATTTATTTTCTGTGTCTCCCGCTTTATAATTGCCTTTATAAATATTAAATTAATTTTATATACTGAACCGTTTCAATGTGCATTGCCGACTGAGGATAATACTTAAACCATACTGGCTAGGTTAATTTGGGATGCTTTAATTAAAAAATTCACATAAAAAGATCTGGAAGATCTTTTTTTTTTCATAATTATGCACAATTAAACATTTTGAAAAAAGTAGTTTTTTGTATTTTAGGATTAATTTCAGAGACTATTAATTAAAGTTTGAATCATTCTTTTAACACATAACGGTGAAAAAGTGATAGAAAATAAATTTTTTTATTGAAAATTAGTACTTTTTATGTTTACAGATTACTATATATATTTTGAATTCATTATTTATTTGTAGAAAACGTGTCTTCTTGGTTAAAAAATTATCTTTTTCGTTGAAAATTTAACTCTATGAAAAGGACCCCGCACTAAATGTGTGGGAAAATGGCTTTCGGTGGATTTAGCTGAAACTTTGTAATTTTTAAGATTATAAGTGCCGGATGAAATATCCGTAAAAAAATATAAAAAAATGGACAGTTTTAGCGCTATGCGGCGCTAAGCACTCAAGATCAGTGAATAAAACGAATTACAACAGATTTTGTTACAAAAGCGATGTCAACATAGAAATCACGGTTAAGATCATGGTCTGTCATATTTTCGTCATTAGGCCTACTTTCAGTTCGTCGCTCATTCTGAAGTCGTTCGCTTTTTGCTTTAAAAAGTGACAGTCGTTCATCATGCAGCATTCACTCATTATTTCCATCGACGACGGTATGTTTGTCTGTCATTTCTTTTGTGAAAGGCCTTTGAAAAAGTAATATAGGTATTTAGCTGTGTCACATGCCCTTAATAAATAAAAATAATGAACTCTAGAGGTAAATAATTATGCAGTCTGCGCTAATGGTAACTTCTGCAGCAGAAAATTAATTGATCAATCATTTCAGAAATTTCTAACTTTCGTTATTTACTGACGCACCACTTGCGCCTTCAAAGTAACTCTTAGTGACATCCGTCAAGAGGGCACCGGTATCAGCGTATGTTTTTCACATTCTCTGATATTCTCTTACTCCATTATATCGGCAATCTCCCACCTCATTTCTGGTTCAATTTACTCATGAGTAGTGATTATTATTTTGCATAGTAATTTTATTGCTTGCGTTAGTCGATTCGATTTTATTTTCCTTAGGACATATCCAGTGGGCACAAAACTATGAAAATCTCAAGAACGTCCTTCGGACGTACCTAGGGCGTCCTATGTTAGGCCAATCAATGTCTATAAGACGTTCAATGTCTTAAAGATAACCTAAGGACGTCTTCAAGACATGGACGTTCTCGGGACATATTTTTTACTAACATTAGACGTTTTAAGAGCATTCCTAGGATGACTAAAAGTCATGTTATAAAAGACGTCTGCGGAATGTCCCATAAAGACGTCTTTAGAACATCCTTAATTTTTTTGCATACTGGGAATTTGGTAAGAGCACACCACACAGGATTTTTTCTTTTTTTTTTACCATAATTGGTTTCTGTTTGGTAATTTAATAATTAGAGGGATGATTAGATAGCGTCACATCTCAATTATTATTTATTTTACTAATTCTGTTTCCTAGATCTGTGTAGAGTCCCTAATATAAGATTTCTATCTCCGATTCCATGATAACTGTATCGTCTTTACAGATGTCTCTGTTTGAAGGCCCTGCGGCAAGTTCGATCACGCAGTTTTCGTGACATTCTTCTCGGAATACGCTTCTTCTTTGTTAAAGGGCTTCTTCCTGTTCTAGGTTAATTACTAGAATTGGCGCGATTTGGTTCACGGGGGCTACTTCAGGTACGGTGTACGCAAGTCGAGCCCCACTGTGCCGGCTATAGTAACCCAGTGGGCACAAAACTATGAAAATCCCAAGAACGTCCGTAAGACGTTACTAGGACGTCAGTGAATGTATAGGGCCGGTTCTGGACCACGATTCCTACCTTACCGGCATCGAGAAGCTTCGACCTGTAGTGGTTCGTGTCCGTGCTAAGCTTTAAGACCTTTCTTGAAGGATCCTGATAACGTCACGATTGCGCAATAATCTGTAGCCAAATTCATGTAAACAGGTTCAAGTTTATCACGTGCATGTGTCAAGGTTATTGTGAGAAAAGCAAGGATGATTTATTGCTTCCTTACGGATAAGACGTTTGTTAAATGCGCAAGAGATGCAGGTGTATAGGTGAAATTTTATATGAAGAGCTACGTATGGCATCCTGTTTTTACTTTTTATTTGATTTATTGCTTCCTGACAGATGATACTTTAGCTAAAAATTCCTGCCTTTATTTGTGAAATGCGTAAAAGATGCCGGTGGACAGATGAAATCTAATATGAGGGTTATGCATGGCATCCTGTTTTGCTTATTAATTTGATTTGAAAATTCCTGATAGATGATGCTTTAACTAAAAATCCCTGCATGTGAAAAACCTCTGGACGAGGTATATGTAACAAGATACTAAGACAATTTCGAGACTCGAGAGAGAGATTATAGACAGCATGAATTTAATTCGAGACCTTTCATGGACGTTTAGTAAATACCAAGAATACACTGCCCGGCGCTTATCGCTCCTTATATGATGCAAAAAAAATCGAGCTAAAGTCGCATGCCTTTTTTATCCATAGATATATGCTCGCTTCTCAGTTCTCATTTGGAAAGTTCAGTTTTTTACCTTTTATATGTTAAAGATTTAAAATAAAATTTAAAAAATGCAACAAATTAATATAATAAAATATTTAAAATTTTTACAATCATCCACTAAGACTACTCTTCGACTATAGAGAATCGAGGATGATATAATTCAGCATTAAAAATTTTTTTCTATTATACTGAATTTTCTAAAATCAATCATCACATCAAATGTTATTACGCAATTTTTTTTCGTAAAGAACTTCAAGGTTATTTTTAATGACGCATTAAATTTTTGCGATGTTAAAAAGTTATAGCCGCACGTGTGGATCATAATGTAAAAGGTTCTAGAACAATTAGAAAAAGAGGGAGATATGTTACTAGACAAGGATAGCAAATGTGCATCTATAAAAGGGCGCTTTGCATACATTTCCCTCAGTTCTCATCAAGTATTTGTTGAATACACACAAGCCTACAAAATTGAAGTGAAGTGAAAATGAATACAGAGATTTTGAACTGCTTTCGTGTTTTATACAATTCATCATAAAAAAAAAACTTTTGTGAACATTCGTTTAAAAAATTATTACGAACGTCAACATATTCCACCTGTGCAGTAAAGAGACGAAACCTGGTAGCGAAAAATTAGTTTCCAGTTTTCTGCTAGCCATCGAGTGATTAATCAAAATGGACTCACTGGACTGCAGGAAACTTATTCAAATTTATAAAGATGCCTATCAAGTGCTGCATGAAAATGCAACAACTTCCGAAATCGCCTACTAGATACATCAGTGCACACAGGATATTCGGAGGTTAAACAAAATTCTGAGGCGAGGAAAGGAGCATCTCTCTCTGGGGAAAAAAAAAATTACAGTCAACAATTGGTCTACTGACATGCAAAAACTGCAAATTCAAGAAACTTCAGAAGAGTGGAACTGGCGTGAATGAAGGTTTGGATAGGAAAGGAGACAGAATCAGATGGCAGGATCTGGAGTTCGCTTTTAAAAGTCGAGTCAGAACAGGTTTGGTTATAAATCTAACACATAAAGATTTAGATGATTTTTTCATGGATGCAAAAACAATGATTACACATAGACTAATAAATGCTTTGAAAACTTTTGTGGGGGGCTTAAAAACGAATCTTATTCTTGCAGCAAAATTTAGTGCTATAGAAAAGGGTAGGGAAATCGAATCAATAAAAATTTTTAATACTAAAAATGAACTTATTTTAGAATCAACCGAAATAAATGAATGGTTTGAAAGTAAGGTTAGAGAGCAACTTTTAACCAAAGTAGATGAATTCCAGCAAAAAAGGTCTGGCTGGAGATTAAAAGAGATTATTAATTTAAATGTTAATATAAATAAATACGCACCTTTTGCATTAGGCTCATTAACTTTCCTACGATTACCTAAATTTATAAGTGATAAAAAAGCAGTTGTAAATGTTAGGAACAGTGATGAGTACTGTTTTCGCTGATCGGTAATGACCGCTCTTTGTCCTGCTGACAACCACGTAGATCGCGTCTCTTCCTATCCGCATTTTGATACGCTCTTGAAACCCATACGACCTTCAAAACGTATCTTCCCATACGACTACATTGATAGTTGGAAGATACTAGAGGAAGACAGTTTACCTCCAAAAGAGGCATTTTATTCCAAATTAAACGATTGCCACATTTCTGACGAGGATTATCAACACGCTTGTAAAGTGTGGGAAACGTTTAATTTGCAAAATTTAGGGCAGTATTCCGATTTATACCTCAAAACTGATGTTTTACTTTTGGCTGACATTTTTGAAAATTTTCGAAAAACTTTTTTTGCAACATATAAATTAGATCCATTACATTATTACATAGCACCGGGACTTTCTTTTGATGCAATGCTAAAGTACACTGGAATCAAACTACACTTACTGACTGATGTGGAAATGCTACTCTTAATTCAGAAAGCAATCAGAGGTGGCGTTTTAAAATGCTCTAACCGTTTTGCAAAAGCAAACAATAGATTTATGGGGGAAGATTTTAATCCATGTGATCCGGAATCATACATTTTTTATTTGGATATTAACAATCAGTATGGTAAAGCTATGAGTGAGTTTTTACCATATCAAGATTTTGAATGGTTTGAAAATTTCGAAAATGATCCAAACTTTTTCAATACACCCCATGATTCACCTGAAGGTTACATTCTTGAAGTGGATCTAGAATATCCTGAAGAGCTTCACGATTGGCGCAAGGACCTTCCATTATGTCCTTAACACTTTGTGCCTCCTGGTTCAAAATGTCAGATTAAAAAGTTAGTAACCAATTTGCTACCAAAGAAAAACTATGTACTACATTACCGATACCTAAAAATGTACTTGGAATTAGGCATGAAACTAACTCAATTGTGTTGAAGTTTTTACAGTCCAAACATGGTTTGAAGTCACTGGAACTAGGGGATATTTATATCGTTCCCAAGTTCGAAAACTTATTGGAATAAATGGATCTTTTTCAATATATTTTAGCAACTGAAATTTTCGTGAATCAGGCAGTCTAACGCTAGGCAATAACCACTCTATTTTATTGATTTCAATTTTATACTGCTCAAGAGGAGCTGTTTGCAAGATGGCATTTGTATTACTCCGTGATCGTGATTGTCCTGGATTTAGAGATACATAATTTTTCATGAGACTAGTCAGAACAACATTTTTATTTCTATCAATTTCTATTGCATTGATTTCATATCTTGCTTCTTCAAACAAATGACAGATGGAATTAGAAACTAAAGATGTGTTTGTCACTTGCGCTCTATCCGTTTTTACGATTCTTCCATGTACGTGAAGTGAACTTTTGCTCGACAAGAGACACTGGTCCTGATTTTGAACAACGATCCGAATTTCATCACTATTGTTGAAGGTCGATGAGGCATAAGGCTGATGTGCATGAATTTCACAATATGCAATTGACTCATCAAAGATGATTGGTGCTTGAATATTAAAAATTTCCCCTTCCATGACAAATAATTAATCGCTGATAGAGAAATTGACATATGCAGGTGCAAAAAATCTGAAATCCCTTTATTCTCTTCTTCTTTTTCTGAGCTGCTGGCCTAGACTTTTTAGGAAGAGAGCACTTTGAGGTGTTAACCCTTCGACTGCTCTTTGTCGACTGATTAGTTTTTGACATTGTGCTAGTTTATTATAACCAAAGCCAATCTTTTGGTTGAAAAAGATAGCCATTATTAGAGAGACTTGATGTGCAGTCTGATTGTTACAACTTCACCACGAAATTTTAACTAAATACCCGTCTTGATCAACTATATGGAGCTGTAAATGATCTATTGTCTGCACAACGACTGGTAAGTAAATGACATGAGATGGCACTTCCACTATCTTATATCCAGGTGACACTACAGGGAAAAGTTCATAAATAGTATGTACTTTCTGACCATTAATGTATGCGCCTGCAGCTATGCTACACTCAATTCTCAAAGAATTCACTTTTATGATTGACACCGGTTGATCAGATTCATAAGCTTGCTTAGCTTCTAGTCTGCATGGTGAAAACCCTAGCAAATGACCGATGGATTCCTTGGGTTCGAAATTTATACCGTGACTGCACTAAATTTCACTTTTTAAAGTATTATTGTTTAGTTTAATATGAATTTCAATACCCTTCTTTACCAAAGCATTCTGTAGATAGCGCTTTATATGACTTATTTCATAACTTCCTGTAGGTATTTCAATTATTTCATCACCCACATAAAATTTATTTTGGCCAATGTCTACATTGGGTATTGAATTAAAGGTTAGAATTTCAACGAGTCCAAGTGCGTAATTTTTATAAGGAGACTACTCAATTGAAGGAAAATAGTGCGTTTCCAGGATTGAAGAAGTTCCTGATAATGTTAGCGTCAATGAATCATCCATGATGACATCTAGCGTTCAACTGACTTTACATTGAAAATTTCAACACTTATATAGATTAAAAGTACTCTAAGATCTTAATTGATTGCATAGAAATTGCAGACATAAATGTCCAGAAACGAATGTATCGTAATTTTGATATCTCTCATGATTATACTTTATGCTACCAACATCGAAATACTTGCTTAGATCCGAAGGTGGTCGAAGATTACCGAAGCTATCGAAATAAATTATTTTGCCGTCAATCTTTTTATAGGCACACCAATGTGTTCCTGGTCCTTTTTCATCGTCAAGATTAACAATAGCACATTCATATTTACGTGGTCCACCCTTTGGTAATCCATTTCGTATAAAAACACCTCGAAAATGTGGAATGTTCAAAGATTTTGCAAATTTGAGTAAATCTGCATCAGTCAATGCTCGATGAGGTAGCTTCACTTTGAGTTTTTTGACTTGCGTTTGAGTCCTACTCCATGTTTATATGGTTTCAGATGAAGCCCTAATCCTTGTCTATATGGCCTCAAGTACCATATAGACTTTTTCCTAAAGCAATGGTTTCCATCGTTTCATTATGTCGTTTACTCTCTGAAAGTTGTTGTTTTGCCGAATTTGCATCATTCACAGCTTTAGCTATTCCCGTAGATCCGCCAGCTGGTGCTCCAGCAGCACTGAGAACCGCAAAAACAGGTATGAGGAAGGGTAAAAATCCTCCAACTTTCGCTGGTACAGGTAGAATACGAGGTTTATTGACATTTCTTCTTTCACCAGCCTTCATGACAGCTGCGTATGCGCCTCTGAGTGCAGATTTAATGGCAGTTTGTGCATCATTGCTTGAAATCATAGACTTTTTAGCTGCAGCAACAATTTTTTCAGTGTAGTGGTAGGTCTTCTGTTCTTGCTGAAACCCATCCCAAATTTTTATTTCACCTTCATTGCGTTTGTAACTCCCCAAGCGGCTGCCTTTTCACCTATATCAGCGTCTGGAGCAAAGACACGTTTCCAAGCTTTTTCAGCTAGTACACTGTCAGCTAAGTTTCTAGCCTCTATATTTTCTCTATTTTGTGAGTAGGCTATATCGTGCTCTTTGCAAGCAGCGTCCAGTGGATTGATTCCCGGATAACCTCGTGCTAATCTGTTAGCTAGTTTCGTAGTTAGCTAGTTTCGCAGTTTGAAGCACAACCTGTGAAACTACCTATTCAAAATTTTGATTCGCTTGTTCAAAAAGAGAATAGAGAAAAACGACACGGACATTTGCTACCAAAGAATGTACGAGCTATATTTTGTGGACCTTCCAACTGTGGAAAGACATATGCTTTACTGGCTCTACTGATACATCCAAATGGCTTGAGATTTGAAAATATTTACGTCTACTTAAAATCTCTAAAGCAACCAAAGTATCAATTTTTGGGAAAAGTCCTTCAATCAGTAAATGGCGTTGAGTACTATCCTTTCAATGAGCATGGAGAGGTTATAATGCCAAGTGAAGCGAAATCCAACTCAGTAATTGTATTTGATGATGTGGCTTGTGAGAAACAAGATAATGTAAGAGCATTCTTTTCTATGGGTAGACACAAGGATGTCGACTGTTTTTACTTGAGTCAGACATATGCTCATATTCCTAAACATCTGGTACGCGACAATGTTAATTTACTTGTGTTATTCAAGCAAGATGAAATGAATCTAAAGCAGATTCATGATGATCATGTAAATACTGATATGGCTTATTCACAATTTAAAAATGTGTGTTCGACATGCTGGAATGATGACAAGTATGGATTCGTTGTAATTGACAAGGATAGGAATCTTAACCAGGGTAGATATAGGAAAGGTTTTGATTATTTCATAAATCTGAAAAAGTAATATATACGCGTGTAATGATCAATATAAAAACAGTCACAACTTAGACGTTGATGCATCAACATGTTTTCGCGTCAGGAGAATTTTCAAAAGCAAAAGAATATTTTGCAACAAATTGCTAGAGCTAGTGAATCAATTCGACGAAAACATAGGTTAATAAAGTTGGGCAAAGAAATAGTTGAGCGCACATTAAGTGACACTTTTAAACCCATTGTTAATCCACTCGAAAAAATTGTTGGCGTTTTCAAGAATATGAAAAAAGTTGAACCAATTAGATGCAAGGAAGAAGCAAAGAATAAAGCTGAAGAAAGTATTGATGACGATGATTTGTCATATAAATCAATTAATGACTGTGAGGAAGAAGCAGATGAGAATGTAGATCCCAGTAATTTAGAGACATCAACTGCTAGTGAAGCTGAAAACAACTCTGAAATACCTACATCTTCATGGATTGATGATGATGCAAACAAATATCTCATATTGTTAGGCGAACGAAGTAAAGAACTCGATAATGTGTATGTAGTAAGAAAATTAACGAAAGATAGATTAATGATTGGAGATTCTCAGATAAATTTCAGTCAGAACTACATTCATGTGGGTTATTTGAGTTTTCGCAAAAGTAAAGGCTTGCTTGAACTTTTATTCAAAAAAGTACCTAAAGAGTCCTCTATAACTCCCAGTGATCTTGAAAATTATACACAAATTGTTATTGCAACAAACTTATACAAAAAATATTATAAACCAAATGGAGAAATTCGTGACAGTAAGGCCTTTAAATATAAAAACTTTATAATGAAATTAATTCCTCCATCTCCACCAAAAAATTCAAATAGACGAAGTAAAGACGGGAAATCATTATCAGGTGAAGGTATTAACCCACAATACATGATTGCTAGAGAGAAAAATCTAATGGATTACATTTACTGAGATGATCCGAATGAATTGGTAGACCGATTCTGAGCTCATTAGTCAATTAGACACCAGGCTGAATGCACTCAAAAATGGACACCGACAAGCTGCAGTTGATGAAGGAGCTGCACAAACCAGCTAGACGAAATTACGAACGTCGACATTTCGATATTCGTAGCATTGATGAGACCTGGCAAGCTGATCTTGTTGAAATGCAATCATACGAGAGAGAAAACAAAGGATACAAGTACATCTTAACTGTAATTGACATATTTTCAAAATTTGCTTGGGCTGTCCCCGTTAAATCCAAAAAGGGTGAAGATGTAGCTGCAGCCATAGAATCTGTACTTGATGAGGGGCCCATACCGAAAAATTTATAAGTTGATAGAGGAAAAGAATTTTACAATTCGCAATTTAAAAATCTTATGAAGCGATACAAAATAAATTTGTACTTGACGTTTAGTAATTTAAAAGTGTCCATTTGCGAGCGATTTAATCGTACCTTAAAGAATAAAATGTGGATGCAATTTAGCTTACAGGGGAATTACAAGCGGATAGATATTTTGAAAGATTTAGTTTCATCTTACAATGATAGTAGACATCAGACTATTCGAATGAAACCAAAAGATGTTACTAAACAAAATGAGAAAAAATTGTTGTTTAATGTATACAAAAATTACAGTGTAAAACAAGCTGTTGAAAAAGCGAAATTTAAAGTTGGAGATAAAGTACGTATAAGTAAGTTTAAGCATGTTTTTGAGAAAGGCTACACACCGAATTGGACAACTGAAATATTTACTATAAGTCATGTCAAGAATACTGAACCAGTGACGTATATGATTAAAGATTATCAAGGTAAAACTATTGCAGGTAGTTTTTATGAACAAGAACTAGGCAAAGTTAGACATC
This sequence comes from Belonocnema kinseyi, assembly GCF_010883055.1. Classification (NCBI taxonomy): domain Eukaryota; kingdom Metazoa; phylum Arthropoda; class Insecta; order Hymenoptera; family Cynipidae; genus Belonocnema; species Belonocnema kinseyi. The sequence continues at coordinate 132,691,804 of NC_046664.1, read as the reverse complement.
CAGATATTTATCTTGTCGAAAAAGTACTGAAAAAAGAGGAAATAAGCTATTTGTAGAATGGTTAGGTTTCGATGACTCACACAATAGTTGGATAGATAAGTCTAGTTTATATGTATGTTTTGTATAAAATTCAAGTTTTTCTGAATAAAGTTAATTATTTGCAAAACATATACCATTCACACATCTGAGTCCTTGTGATTTCTCAATCACTTCTTCACACACATTCTGATTGTAAAAAGTAATCATTTCAAGAAACAGAATTTCAAAACGCATAAGATTAGCAAATATTAATGTTTTCATTGCCTTACTCTTTAAACTTGTATAATTTTTTCGTATATAAGATTTTACACTTTTCACAGATGGTGATTTCACTTTACGCCAAATACTTTCAGCGATAGTTTCAATAATGACATATTTTGTACGTTGAAACGGCATAACACTCAGATCCAGATGATACCGGTCGATACAAAGGCTGACTTCCTGGAGAACAACAAACGTTATTTCTTGCAGCATAAACGGATAGTATGTTTGGTTTCCTTGATGTTGCTCCAAGGCTACTATATAATCACCAAACGATATAGTCATGTGTATATGGAAATTTCCGCAGTCGATGCACTGGTGCTTCTCTTGACAATCAAAAAACAGGGAAATGAGGTTGAAGTAACTTTTGAATAATTTTCACTCTTCAGGATTCAATGTTACACTTCAACAAGGATGACTGGCCTGTAGTTTCACTGATGAGACGAGATTTCCGTCTTTTTTAAAGTCAGCACCGATGACAATTTGCTTTGTGAATGATGAATTCAGGTTATATGTGGTCGTATGTAACATTTGGTTTCGTGGTGTATAAGACATGATAAATATCTCACTGAAGCTTGTCACAGACTGAGCGATAATTGAGAAACTGCAGACCCTTTATACTGTTTTCTTCACAAATTCGATTGAACTGTAGCGTCCACCCAAATACCGCATGCAGAGATCGCCATCTTCACTGGATTTTTTTATTCCTATCAGCAAATTTTCATCTTCATTCTGCAGATTGGTCATCCTTGCTGGTAGAAACATAGTAAATTTGTTTTCTACTGTGACGATGTACCGCACTCCAAATTGTGTTGTTACTCTTTTGATGTTTGTAATTTCGTAGCTTTTATTCAGCTCCAGATCCTTCAGATTCTTCGTTGGAAGGGAATCGTTGTTACCTGCAATTTTGTTCAATTTTGCGAAATCCATCTTCACTTGTTAATATTCACCGTATACAACTTTCGCGTTAAAGTATGTAAGTCGATTCGCACTTGTATCACTTCTTTTAATTCTCGAATGTTATTTAGAAATACGTTTAAACTATTTTTTAGCTCTTGTTGCCTTTCTTCTTTACAATCTGACATCTGACAATAAACTGATGAAGGAGTAGAGCTAGCCTCATTTTATAGACGCTTTCCCCCTCTACCAATTTCTGAAGACTTTTGCACAATATTGTCTGATATTGCATCATATGATGGAACATTGTTCTAGAAGGTTCTACATTATAATCGACACACGTGGCATATAATTTTTTAACATCGCAAAATGTAATGCGTCATTGAAAATAACCTTGAATCTTTTATTCTCCTTCCCATAAATATATATCTCTTTCTTTTTCTTTGAAAAGACAGACCAGCAAAAAAGAACATTCGAGAAGCTTATACGCATCAAATAAATAATTAAATGTATTATTTGAAAGGAAGCAATAAATCATCCTTGTTTTTTCATTTAACCTTGACGCATGCATGTGATAACCTTTAAACTTGTTTTTCGCAAATTCTGCCTTCACACAATTAAGCAATATTATTCTATGACGTCATCAAATCTTCCTAGAATCTTCTATAAGCTTATACGCATTAAACAAATAAAGGCAGGACGAAAAGTGAGCCGAAAATGTTTTCTTGTCCAAATTTAAATTTGTACATTCGAGGGTACCGCGTTAAGGCGCTTCCTCGTGCTTCAAAATTAGCCCATGTATTACTGTACCAAGTTGACCTTCTTGGCTTTTTGAAGGTCAACTGTGTTTTTTAAATAGAAACCTGAAGTAAATTTCAACGAGAAATTCATTGGTGAGCTCTTTATTGATCTTGGTGATGATCCTCAAGGTTTTTTCAAAGTTTTTTCCAAGAAGTTTACGTTTAAGTTTAGCATTACCCAGGAACAACGATGTGCGCGTAGTAAATTCTGTTCCCGTGAGTCCCCTTGCCTCTCACGCTTCAGTGAATATCTTCGAACTGAAAACCTTGAGCTTCTTGAAAAAAAGCTATGCGATTGTAAAAATGAGTTACAGCCTTACGAATCATCTCCCTACCAATCAAAGTAGCCTGTTGCAGAATCCGATTCTGAAATTCGTCAAAGCTGTGAGGTTGCTTTGAATATACTTTGCTCTTTAAATAACCCCAAAGAAAATAGTCGAGAGGCGTCAGATCAGGAGATCTAGCAGGCCACTCGATTTCACCCCTTCTTTCAATCCACCTTTGAGGGAACTGAGTATCCAAATATACTCGAATCTCCCTACTGTAATGAGCCGCTGCTCCGTCTTGCTGGAACCAAAGATTTTGAAAATTATCGCCTGTAATCTCCCTTATTCTTGGTACAATTTGTTTTCTGAGAAGCTCTTCATATGCACGGGCATTGAGATTACCATCGTTGAAGAAAGGGCCTTTCAATGTATCATTCAAGATACCGGCCCAAACATTAATCTTTTGTGGATATTGTGTGTGACTCTCTAACATCCAATCAGGATTTGTGTCGGACCAATATCTACAATTTTGCCTGTTAACTTTACCTTTTAAAGTGAAAGTAGATTCATCTGAAAATACTTTATTGTACAAGAAAAGAGGATCTCTATCAATTCTGTCAATCATAATTTCACAAAATTCAACCCGACGATCAGGAACATCTTCATTGAGCTCTTGTACCAGATGAAGTTTGTAATAATGGAAATTAATGCTTTTAAAAATATTTCGCACTGTCTCAGAAGCAACGTCACGCTCATCACTTGCTCGACGTAAACTAAGGTGCGGGTTCTCAACAAATGCTTGGGCTATGTCCATCTGCATCTCCTGAGATCCTGCAGATTTTGGCCGACCAGTTCTCTGAAGGTCCTTCATAGATCCATGATTCATAAAGCGCCTTACAGTTCTTTCAATTGTTGATTTTGGGACAGGATTTAACCCTTCCTCATTACAAAATATGCGAATAAAAAGCAAATGAACTTGATCATAAGATCGAACTCGATCTCCCCAACCAAGCATCATTAATACAGGTACCCTCTCTCGTTCCGAAAGTTTAGCTTGCGCCATAATAATCTTTCAGCGAAAGATAGTAAGTATGTACTCGTAATACGTAAATTTAGTTTCGATTCGTAATATTCGTATGGAAAAATGGTATAGGACTTATGGTATCGCCCTAGGTATTGACTTAGGTATCGAAAAACGGTATAGGACTGTATAACGCTTCGGGGAGGAACAGAACTCCCACCAGAACACCTGGAACTTTTAATGAAAAATTTCCTTATGATTTTACAATATTCAAAATGCTGTAATCAAGATCAATATAGAGCTCTCCAATGAATTTCTCGTTGAAATTTACTTCAGGAATTACAATTGACCTATGACTTGCATACGTACCTGAACGTAGAACAAAGTTGACCTTCAAAAAGACATGAAGGTCAACTTCAAGGTCAAAATGAATGTCACCATTGAATTCCTCGTTGAAATTTACTTTATAAATGACCTTGACTTTTTGAAAAATATTTTACCTGAGGAAATATCCAACCGTCCCGGGACTTTTTAGACACCCTGTATATGCGATTACAATTATTTTCAAATTCTACCCCAATTAAAAAAAAAATCATCACGATACGATTAAAACTCGCTGTAAAAGTCGAGTATTTTCTAGCGCATCGAATTTTAAGCCAGTCGCTCGGTTTTTGCCAGCCAGCGTGAGGCGAGGCGGGAGGCGATGCTGCGTAATCCTCTCTCTGGCTGGCAAAACCCGAGCGACTTGCTTAAGGTGAAACGGTAACTTCCTCCAAATAGTTTCAGCAAAACCACTCGCAAAATAATGCATTAATTCAAATTTTGTTTTTTGCATTATTAAAACTAAATCGAAATCTATTGCAGGCTTCTCTTGAAACTAAATTTTTTCATTTTTTTAAATTTTTATTAACAAAATCTTAGATTATCTAATTCCGAAAATTTTGGATGTTAAAAATAGGAGAAGCCCGCCATGCGTAAAGTAATGCTAAACATAATATCAATAAAAAAAGATTAAATTATTCATTTATTTAAACAAGGTTTTTCTGAAAACAAAGTAAAATAAACCAGGAAAAATTCTGTGGAAAACCGGGTTTTTAGTTCCCGCCTTTACCGCCACTGATCACTATTGATCTTTTCTTGACTTGAGACTATCCTTGCGAAAACTGCAATGTCGGTAACATTGGAGAACTTATACCAAAATTTCGATTATTTAATGCTTATTGCTACATATATTGATAAGGCGAGCTTCTTTGGAAATCAAATTGTATTCGAAACTACACTTTTAGTATTTAATAAATAAAATGGAAGTGATTATTGAGCAATCTATCTCTTGGTAGATTTCGGTAAAATTTTTTTTTCTACCAAAGCACTAGAAAAATAATGCAAAATTTTTACTTTTGTTTATTTAATGTTGATTGATAAACTTTTATATTTGTCGGGCTTCTCTCGAAATTAAATTATATTCGAAACTACACTTTTAATATCAATAAAATAAAAGTGATAATTAATCAATTTACCTTTCCGTAGATTTCGGTAAAAAAGTGGTTTTTTTTCTACCAAAACACTTGAAAAATAATACAAAATTTGCACTATTGTTTATTTAATGTTGATTAATATACTATTATATTTGGCGGGCTTCTCTCGAAATAAAATTATATTCAAAACTACACTTTTAATATCAATAAAATAAAAGTGATTATTAATCAATTTATCTTTCCGTAGATTTCGGTAAAAAAGTGTTTTTTTTTTCTACCAAAACACTCGAAAAATAATGCAAAATTTGCACTATTGTTTATTTAATATTGATTGATATACTTTTATATTTGGCGGGCTTCTCTCGAAATTAAATTATATTCGAAACTACACTTTTAATATCAATAAAATAAAAGTGATAATTAATCAATTTACCTTTCTATAGATTTCGATAAAAAAGTGTTTTTTTCTACCAAAACACTCGAAAAATAATGCAAAATTTTCACTTTTGTTTATTTAATGTTGATTGATATACTTTTATATTTGGCGGGCTTCTTTCGAAATTAATTTATATTCGAAACTACACTTTTATTATCAGTAAAATAAAAGTGATTGTTAATCAATTCACATTTCCGTAGATTTCGGTAAAAAAGTGTTTTTTCTACCAAAACACTCGAAAAATAATGCAAAATTTGCACTTTTGTTTATTTAATGTTTATTGATATACTATTATATTTGGCGGGCTTCTCTCGAAATTAAATTATATTCAAAACTACACTTTGAATATCAATAAAATAAAAGTGATTATTAATCAATTTATATTTCGGTTGATTTCGGTAAAAAAGTGGTTTTTTCTACCAAATCACTCGAAATATAATGCAAAATTTGCACTATTGTTTATTTAATGTTGATTTATATACTTTTATATTTGGCGGGCTTTTCTCGAAATAAAAATATATCCCAAACTACAATTTTAATGTAAATAAAATAAAAGTGATTATAAATCAATTTATCTTTCCGTGGATTTCAGTAGAAAAAGTGTTTCTTCTAACAAAACACTCGAAAAATAATGAAAATTTGCAGTTTTGTTTATTTAATGTTTGATTGATATATTTTTACATTTAGCGGGCTTCTCTTGATATAACATTATATTCGAAACTACACTTTTAATATAACTAAAATGGAAGTGATTATTAATCAATTTATCTTTCAGTAGATTTCCGTTAAAATGTGTTCTTTTTCTACCAAAACACTCGAAAAATAATGCAAAGTTTGAACTCTTGTTAATTAAAAAATTTTTTGAATTCCAGGAATTAGACGAATTTTCTACAAAGCAGTTGAATTTTCGACCCTGAAATATTAATTTTTTACAAAAAAATACAAACTTTCAACAAAATCATTGAGTTTCCAGCCAAAGAGAATAATTTTCAATACAAATAATCAATCGTCAACAACAAGTTTAACAAAATAGTTTAAGCCACGAATTCAATTTTTGAACCAAAAAGACGAATTTTCAGCATATAAAGATTTCTCAGTCAAGAAGAAAAAAAAGTAATTGAACTTTCCAGTCAAAAGATGAATTGTTTTGTAAAACAGTTGCATTTTCAAACCAAATCTAATAATTTACCACCAAAACAGTTAATCTTTAACCAAAAAGTTGCAGTTTTAACCAACAAGAGCAGAAACTGACAAAGTGACATTTTTCAGGGGAATAATTGTATTGGAATAAAAAAATTTAAGAAAAAAAAACTAAATTTTAAACAAAATAGTTCAATTTTCAGCTAAAGATTTGAAACTTGAAAACAAAATTAATTTTTAACAAAGTGGTTCAACTTTTATCCAAGTAGTTGAATTTTCATTGTACAAAAATCAATGTTCAGCTAAATATAAATTAGTTCAATTTTCAAATAAGAAATTAATTTTAAACTAATAATATAATATATTGAACCATAGATATCGGACCCCTGATAAAGTTCTTCCGAACATTGACGCCACGCCGAAAATAGGAGTAAAAAGAGTTGCGAGGGTTTTGCGGCCCTCTATCTGGGTAATTCCCCACCAAGGCGAGTCCCAAAATCGACCCAGTATCAGAGTTTCAGTGTAGTTGATATTCCAAACACAAACGATGACTCTAATTAAGCTTACTCTGGCTATTTCTTTATTTTCACTGGCCTATAAAATAATACAATCTTTTGGAAAGTTTTCAATATACAATCTTTTATATACTGAATAAAAAAATTTTAATTGAAAAAATTTAATTTTCTAATTTATTATCATAGACAATTATTTAAATAGGAAATTCCTGACTTTTGCAAGATTTTTGTGTAAGTCACTGGCTCTAACCAGCCAAAAAAATCCCTTCGCTTTTCTCTGACTTACAGGTTTTAGCTAACCTGGAGCAAGCTTGCATACACTAAGGTACATGAATAGACCGAAAAGTAGTAGAAAGAATTAAGTCGGATGGAGCCTGACCATACCTGAAAATCAAGCAAAAAGTTTGCCGGCCACTGCTCTAAGGCAGTGGTCGGCACGCTCTTGCCCAGGGCAGGCTACCCTGCCCTGACTGCCCTACGACCTACTTTCAGGCCAGTACCTGCGAGCTTGGCCAGACCACCCCTTTCCTCAGGGGTCCTTTGTTATAAAATGGGAAAAAAATGTGAGATTAAAAAATTCGTAATTTTGCGATCAGTGACTTAAAAGTGATATATCAGGTATCTACGCATTGTTTCGATTCCAAAGCTGATAATGCTATTTTCAAATCGTTAATTGAAAAATTAAAAGTTTTAAAATTTCCTTACTTTGACATGCCTGTGGACAAAAGACCCTTGCTGGAGTAAGCTCACTCATACTAAAGTACATGAATAGACCGAAAAGTAGTACAAAAAATTAAGTCGGGTGAAGCCTGACCATACCTGAAAATGAAGCAAAAAGTTTGCAGACCACTGCTCTAAGGCTAGGCTGTTTTGGAACAAATTGTCATATTTGGGCCACTGTTCGGGTCTTCGGGGCGTGGTGGGGTCAAGCAATTTCATTCAGCACCTAGAATCCCAAAACCTAATCCGCTTCAGGAGGACGACTGAAAATTCTGCAAAAATAAAATATTCCAAATAGAAAATGTAGTAATTAGAAAATTACAGTATCGGATATTTTGTTATGTCCGAAATTATATCACGTAAATTTTATATTGTGCTTCTTTTTCAAATTCAGTAATATCATAAGCTGTATAAGAAGTTTTATTATTAAAGAATTTTTAAATTGGAGAATTTTAAATTGTCGTCAATTTTCTAATTCCTGGAATTCAAAAAATTTTCTTAATTAACAAAAGTTTAAACTTTGCATTATTTTTCGAGTGTTTTAGTTTAAAAAAAAAACACTTTTTTTACGGAAATATAGGGAAAGATAAATTGATTAATAATCACTTTTATTTTATTGATATTAAAAGTGTAGTTTCGAATATAATTTAATTTCGAGAGAAGCCCGCCAAATAAAAAGGTATATAAATCAACAATAAACAAACAAAAGTGAAAATTTTGCATTATTTTTCGAGTGTTTTGGTAGAAAAAAAAACACTTTTTTTACGGAAATCTACGAAGAGATAAATTGATTAATAATCACTTTTATTTTATTGATATTAAAAGTGTAGTTTCGAATATAATTTAATTTCGAGAGATGCCCGCCAAATATAAAAGTATATCAATCAACATTAAATAGTAAAAGTGCAAATTTTGCATTATTTTTCGAGTGTTTTGGTAGAAAAAAACACTTTTTTTACCGAAATCTACCGAAATGTAAATTGATTATTAATCACTTTTCTTTTATTGATATTAAAAGTGTAGTTTCGAATAGAATTTAATCTTCAGAGAAACCCGCCAAATATAAAAGTATATCAATCAACATTAAATAAACAAAAGTGCACATTTTGCATTATTTTTCGAGTGGTTTTGTAGAGAAAAAAACAGTTTTTTACCGAAATCTACGGAAAGATAAATTGATTAATAATCACTTTTATTTTATTGATATTAAAAGTGTAGTTTCGAATATAATTTAATTTAGAGAGAAGCCCGTCAAATATAAAAGTATATCAGGGATTTCCTACTATCTTTTGAACCTTGATAATTGTATTGCCATTTAAAATTACCATACTGTTAGGAGCTAAAATTGTAATTATCATTTGTTTACAACAAATTTCTTTCACGTACTCATTCCGACAAGTTCTGGGAACCTCCATAAGAGGAGGTAAGTTCGGTTCCTTTTCCTGTAATAAACTTTCTTCGTGAAGTCTACGACACAATTGTGCCAGAGGATGAACGAAGTACGGAGATACTTTTGTATTTTTCCCAAGAGATTTAAGAAGGGAAAAGCTGTAATAAAACTGAGGCTGCATTTCATAAACTTCACGTCATCTGCAAGGTGCAGTAAATAATGTACATTCTTACCTGTGAAGTTAGACCATACAAATCTTTCATAGCTATAAAAAAACTACGTAAGTATTGTCTTGCTTGGTCCAAGTATTTTAGACAAATATTTTTAGAGCTCAAAATTCGACAGTCAGTGTGAAATAATAGAAATTGTTTATACAAATCATCCCTAAGCAAACCTCTTAACAGTATTGGACCCGAGTATAGTAAAAGGAATCTTAATTCTGTAGCTTAGAACTTCATGTAAGCTTTTAGTGATCTTGATTTACGTTGAAATTCGCAAGGGATTTCAGATTTAATATGTTGAAGACGTTTGGAAAGTTCGACTTTATTCGCTGACGACAGCTTAAAATTTAGATCACCTGATATACAATCTTCTAATAGCTTCTTCATAACACGTTGGCAACAAAAGTGCATGAAATCTAAAACAAAGATTGCAATGATATTTATAAATGGAAATATCCGTAAAAATGGAGATGGACCATGGTGATGCTCTGGTTGTTCAAAATGGCGAAATGAAAAATCAGTCCTCGCTGGATCATCAGTAACGGGATAAACAGTCGTATTATCAACTTTTTGTCCTTTCACAGTGCATTTTTCGCAAGCATAAATTCCACCATGACCCAAAATATTTTTTAAATAAGCTCGAGCAGGAGTATCAGCAATGACGCACTTCAACTGTATGTCAAAACGTTTCCCCGAAATTTGAATACCATTACTCTGCAGTTCATTGAACTCGTTGATGAAACGATCTAAAAACAACTGCGAAGTGTTTGGTTTATTCTGACCTTGAAATATTGCAATTTGGAAAGGTTTATAAACATCGGGATCATAATAAACTTCTGTTGCGAGAACCCAAAAATTATCAGTGCCATATTTAGATACAGGCATGGCGTCGGCATGAACTTGCAATTCAATTGTTGCATCTTTATGTCAACTTTTGTTGATACAATTTTGTAGTTGTCCTTCAATTCCAAAATAAATAAATGATCCTACACCGCTTTCGGAATCTTCCATCTGCTGTATTCTATAGTCTGCATCAGTTGTCCTAAGAAATGTCTTAGATGACTTAAGTAAAGTTGGCAAAAGTCGAACTTTAAAATTTCTAACAGTTTATCTAAGTGCACTTGTGCAATTTTACACTCAATTGCCCACTCTCGTAACTTTTTGATTTCAGATTCTTCTTCAAATTCAGTATCTGTATCTGAAGAATCGCTGATGTCTTCAGATTCACAGACCATTTCTTCAATTGTTTCATCGATTCTTTCTTCATTGGTCGACAACTCACTCGAATACTGCATATCGATCATAAAACTGCTTCCACCATCTTCAGAGACATCTATCATAAGTGTAAAAATATAAAACAGTAATAATAATGAAAATAGCGAAATATAAGATAACATCATTTTTTTAAAATAAATATATAATAAGTGAATAAAGAAATTTGTCATATACATTATCTGTTTCAGATCAAATTTTGAAATCGGATACCTATAGACATTAATAAAAAATGAAAAACAATAATAAAAATACCGAAATCTTTCTTCAAGATTATACATGTAATAAGAAACTCCGAAATAATCACCTCTTCAAGCTATATCCTCGGTAACAAGCGTTGAATTCAGAAAAGTTAAGAATTTGTATTCCTACGAATACGCGATTTTTCCTTCCTCTAAAAATCCCCCTACGGGAACAGAAAAAATGTGAATCCTATTCCTTTCAATCGACTTAGTGAAATTTAACGAAAGCATTTACTTAACCTATTTTTCATTATTAAATCTTTTTATAACTTATAAATTCGAAAAATATTCAAATTTATATTTATTTATATTTTGATAATCTATTTGAACGTCTTAAAAAATGCAACAAAGAAATCTATGCAAATGTGTGAATTTAAATAATTTTAACTTTAGAGAGGCAGAGTTGAATTGGTGAGAATTAAAATTTCTGAATTTACATTCCGCATGAAGGAATTAAAACAACTTAAGACACATATTTTGTCAACTTATTAGAAGGAAATAAATATAATCAAAATATGACCAATTCTAAGGAATAAAAAATATCTCTGTGAGGTGCGTTGCCGGTACAATTAGAAGGAATTAAATATATTGAAAACACGTTCGCTTTGGGAGAATAGGTCGCTATGGAAATAGAAGTGAATAAGCTTAGCAGGTATCTTATTCTTATTGTGGAATTTTAGACAGATTGAAAAATCGCGCATTCAAAATAATAGAATAATCTTCACTTTTGCGCTGATATCTGAAAATATTAATTTTTCTCTATTCTACGCTAATCACCGGGTCACTTGAGTTTCCTTTAATTGAAGGGTTCCCAATAAATTCGTTGTCCTCTTCTTCAGCTTGATTAATTTCTGAAAATATAAAATCAGGAAAATAATGTTCAAACCATTGAAATTTGACATAATATACCCTTATGACATTCATATTAATTACTTATGCCTAAAGTTCATTACCTCAAAATTTTATTTCTCAATATATGAAATAAGACAACTCTCAGTTCAAAAATTAATGTAAAACTTTATAATATAGATGAGTTAAAAAGAATTAACTTTTCTTGTTGAATATTTTTAACTGGAGGATTGAAAAACGATTCCTCTGAAGCGGATTCGTCTCCAGAACTTGAGATATCGGGCTGATAGGAATCAAGCTTTCTTCTCTTATTTAAAGCTCTCTTTTTTTGCACGGATTCTGTTTTGTGCTTGGATTATTCCGGTAATAAGCGTAGAATAGTGAAAAATTGATGTTTTCAAATTTCAGCGCAAAAGTGAAGATTATTCTATTATTTTGAATGCGCGATTTTTCCATCGATCTAAAATTTCACAATATGAATAAGATACCTCATAAGCTTATTCAGTTCTATTTCCATAGCGACCGTCACACAGTTTTCTATTCTCCCAAAGAGAACGTGTTTTCAATATATTTAATTCCTTCTAATTGTACCGGCTACGCACCTCATAGAGATATTTTTTATTCCTTAGAATTGGTCATACTTTGATTATATTTATTTCCTTCTAATAAGTTGACAAAATATGTGTCATAAGTTGTTTTAATTCCTTCGTGCGGAATGTAAATTCTGAAATTTTCCTTCTCACCAATTCAACTCTGCCTCTCTAGAGTTAAAATTATTTAAATTCACACATTTACATAGATTTCTTTGTTGCATTTCTAAGACGTTTAAATAAATTACTAAAATATAAATAAATATAAATTTGAATATTTTTCGAATTTATAAGTTATAAAATGATTTAATAATGAAAAACAGGTTAAATAAATGGTTTCGTTAAATTTAACTAAGCCGATTGAGAGAAATAGGATTTGCACTTTTTCTGTTCCCGGTGGCGGATTTTTAGGCGGAGGGAAAATCGCGTATTCATAGGAATACAAATTCTGAATTTTTCTGAATTCAAAGCTTGTTAACGGGATCCCTTTTCTATCCATATAAAATATGTCTCAAAAAACTCAAGTTAATGCTAACCCTGCCGAACCGAAGAAACCGAATCGAACCTCTGCAAAGTACCCGTAAAGACCCTTTTGGGTACCCATTCGGTTCCCTTTTAAAAAACACGAAAAAACAGCAAAATCAACTTTTGAATGGTTGAACCTCAGATTCTACGTTAAAATTCCCTATAAAAGTCACCGAATAATCGCAATAGTTTTTTTTTCAAGGGTAAAAAGTTAAAAAAAAATATAAGATCTATAACGCCTGTTGACTGCTGCTACTCACAGATGATGCGTTTGAAGTGTAGCAGTCAACAGGCGTTATAGATCTTATATATTTTTTTAACTTTTTACCCTTGCAAAAAAAACTATTGCGATTATTCCGTGGCCTTCTATAGGGAATTTTAACGTAGAATCTGAATTTCAACAATTTAGAAGTTGATTTTGCTGTTTTTTCGAGTTTTTTTAAAAGGGAACCGAATGGGGACCCAATGGGATCTTTACGGATACTTAGTAGAGGGTCCATTCGGATCCTTCGGTCCGCCAAGGAAGTGATTTATAAGATAAACCTAAGAATAATTAATTAACTCTTAACATTGTATAAACTACTGTCAATTGTGTAAGATAGCAGCGTAATTAAATCATAGACAGTTAATTTTTTTGTGGGCGCTGTTTACTTAATATTCTAAATACTTACTGATCATTATCGGCTATGAAACTGAATAAAAATATACTTGACTTGCCCCCGACCGTCACCCGACTGGGCTTTTGAAGAAAATATACCAGAATAGCCCCCGACCATATCCCGACTGGGCTCTCCCAAAAAAAGTGGCCCGACCAGCCCCCGACTAGAAATCATGTTGCGTTAAGCCCAACTTGGGCTTACAACAACCCGGGATTACGCAAGTTAATTATGAATAATCTTTTTCTTTGTCTTTATAATTATATAACTGCATAGGAACGGCATAATTTTTGTATATAAAATCAAATAGTGTTTCTTAATGTATGAAAGTAACTTTATAGAAGGACAATAAGTTTCCTAATCATACAAGCTTTTAGGAAAGTTATAATTACCACTAGAAAAATCCAACTCTTAACGAAAAATGCCTTTATCATATTGAACTCTAAACTACTTGAACCTACGAGAAAAATGAGTTTCCTTATTATTTGCTATAAATTGTTTTTTACTATTTTAATAGTCGCTTAAAATTCGGAGTATATTTGACATATTTATATTTTCAGTCAAATATATTCAGGGAGAAATTCTGTTCGAACATCCTGAAAAATTTGAAATTATATCAGGCAAAAATTTTAAAAATTTCACTTCAAAATTAAGATGAAAAAAATATTGATTAATTATTTATTATTTAACGTAATTAAAATAAATTAATAAATGTGGCAATGTGACCCTGCTAAATTTGGAACTTTGAACGCAATTTTAATTTTCAATATTTTACTTGCTCTTAGAGCAGACGTAGAACGTAATTAAGTTTTTTATTAGGTACCACGACTTTTCTAGTGTCTAAATTTTGAAGAAAATAATCATATAACAACATTTTTCGTCAAAGAACACTAGCTACCATTTACTGAATTTTATCTTCCCAATAATCTATATCTGGTGCTCTGTTAACTTATCATTTGTGGGGTAGACGCTGGACCAAAAACCGGAAAATGTCCTGGAATTTTTTGAGACCGGAAAAATCCGAGAAATGAGTGTAATAGTGAACTTATTTCTTAACAAGGAATTTCACAAGTTTTTAGAAGAACCATATATCAAATCACTTGGAATATCACAAATGTCATATCGCATAATATAATTCAATTCAAAATAAATTCGATTTCAACTTTTTCTCAATGTCAAGTTTAGTTGTTAACTGTTTTAATTACTACATCATTTAATTTACAACGCTTAAATCAAAAATCTTTTGAATACAATTTTTCATTTTATGTCGTCATTTTTAAACGTAAATTTTTAATTGAAAGAATTTAAAAATAAAACTTTATTAATTAATCATTGGTTCTTAAAACGACTTTATTTTATTTAAAATTCTATTCAAATATTGTTTCAGTCGACAATTTCAAATTTTTAACCCGTTCCGATCAAAAATTTTTAATTAATAAAATGTCTGAATGAGCAATTATAAACCAATAGTCAAAAGTATAATTTAAGACGATAAAAATTGAAAAAATGAAATTGATTTTGGTATTTAATTTCTTTCCAATTGCAAGAGAAACTTTTTTAGGTTTACATTTTTATTGTGTGGAAAAATGTGAAGTATTGTATTTTTAACATTTTTATCAACCTTGAAATGTTAAAATTCTCATTTTTGTTAAATTGGCAGTACATTTTATATTTGTAAAGTTTTTATTGAGTTGGAAGCGATACAGTTTTTTTTTTATTGGAAGAGGCCATTTTTTTCAAAATTTTTGTTATGTTTAAAGAAAAAAGTTTTTATTTTCATTTTTTTTCTGAATTCGAAGAGGATAATTAAAAAATATTTATTTTCATTGAGTCGGAGGAGAGAAAGTATTGATTTTCAATTTTTTCTGAATTTAAAATAGTTTTTTTTTTATTTCTACGGTTGTTATAGAACTGAAAGGAAGAAAATTTGTTTTTTAAAGTTTTTCTAAATAGGAAGAGGCACTTATTTTTGGATATAGTTAGATGATATCTTTGCTGTTTTTGAAAGATATCGTTTTTTAATTGACCCAACTATTATAACAGCAAAGACGATTTTTTAATTGACATTAGGGTCGATCGTATTTATTTGTTTTGTGTTCTGCAATTAATTTAAGAGATATTCATTTATTTTTCATAAAAATTCAAATTAGATTTTTGATATTTCATACCGGACTGACTCACTGAATTAATCAGTAAGGCTATGTGAATCTCTCTTACTTTATACTTTTTAATTGATCTAAATTTATTGTAATCTATATTTTCCAGAAAAAACTTTTTTTTATAACGTTTTATTGAGTTGGAAAAGGGACACGTTTTATTCCTTCACATTTTTATTATTGCGAGTTGAAATTGAGAATTAGTTTTAATTTAGAGAATTTAAAACGATAGCACGAATTTGTATTTTTAACCAGAGATCTTTAAACAATTCAATTTATCAAAATGTGAAGGTTTAAGTTTTGCAGTTTAATTAAACTTAATTGAAATTTTTCAATTGAAAAGTGCTAAAAGCTTCTAATTTATATGTGTAAATTATTGAGAGTTTTAAGAAAAAATTTCCAAATTAAAATTGGTTTAAACTTTAATTTAAATTTCACTGTTTACGAACATTTTTTTACTACAAACACACGCATGATTGAAGAGATTTGACGGGGAATCCCATGCTACTATATGAGCCCAGTACAGTCGGTCAGATGGTGTGATCGTCGCAAGCTCGGCTATAGACGGAATAGCTCGGAAGCCTTCGGGCGTTTTTAGTATAGTCTTTTAGAGTTCTCACAAATCCTAGTTGCAGATATTACTAGAGGCATTCATTTTAATACACATTCTTATTAAAAATACTAAAATTTCGTACATTTCTTACCACTTATGTTACGTAAGATTCTTACTTTTGACGATATTTTCTACAAAAATTGTTATTAACCATTATCAGTTTTTCACATTCACTATTTTCAAACAGTGAATAAGACTATCTCTAAACGTGAATACTAATTTTTGCTCGCTTAAGTTTATAATAATACATAAAGAAATACCATCATCTACTATTATAGTAAAAATCTTTATAGCACTACCCCAATTATCCCTAAATTCTTACATTCTATTTTATTCATACATACAGAATGTATCAAATATTGATACAGAAAGTCTCTCCGTGTAGTTTTTCAAATAGAACTTTAACCATTTTTGAACAGAGATAAAAACAGAAAATTGCATTTGGTTAAGTTTTGAGATAAAATTTAAAAACTGAATTCGGCAAATTTTGAAAATAATTGTCCTTCTTTTTAAAAATAATATGGTTGATATTACCGGATCGAGACGTTTTGCTACTGGCACTTTGATTATTTGATTTGATTTTCCAAACAAGAATTAAAGTAATAACCAACAAAGATTTTTGAGTCAATGAAGAAAAAAAATCTCAACCATAATGTTTAATTTTCAATGAAAAAATACGAATTTCCTGAAAACCAGTTATTAGTTTTCAACCAAAAATATGAATTACCTACGAGAAGAATTAAATTTTCAACTAAAAAAAGATAAATTATCAAGAAAAAATGGAATAGTTGTATTTGCATCTCAAAAATTTATTTTACTAAATAAGATATAAATTTTCCACCAAACTTTCAACCAAAAGAAATGCATGTTTTCTAAAACAATGTGTCTTCTACCACAAAATGTATTTTGTAACAAAAAATCGTATTAAACAAACAGTTCAATTTGCAAACAAAGAGGTAATTTTTTCACTCAAGAAGATTTTTTAAAAATAAAATACATGAATTTTCACCAAAATATTTAAAATTAAAGAATTTTTAACCAAAGGAATTAATTTTTAACCAAACGTAATTTTCATTAGAAACTGAAAAATATGTAGTTAATTATTAATTTCGAAAAACTTTGAGTAAGTCTAAGATATATTTAGAAGTTTTTAAAAGATTCCAAAATAATTTAAAGCATGAAACCATTTTTAAACATTTAAAAAAAACGTAGATTTTCGAAGATTCTGAACATAAGATTTAGAAGCTTTCTAAGTATTTGGAAAAGTTTCAAAAGAATACAACAATTATTTTGAAATTCCTAGGAAAACTGAAAATTAATTTCTTGTTGAAAAATAATTTTGAAAAAGAATTTTTTTTAATTTTCAAGTTAAAATATGGAAGATTTTAAAGTAATTTTTCTAATTTTGCCAGAATTTCAAAAAATTGCAGAAAAAATTCAAGTAAAAAAAACTAAATTGGCTATAGTTTCCTGGAAAATTATATATATTTTTTCATTTTTAAGAGTATATTAAAAAGGATTTTAGAACAATTTTTTAAGTAAAACTTAAGTTTTCTAATTGCTTAAAATAATATAATTTTTTTAAATTATAAATTTAACCCCGCTTGCAAGTTTGAGCGCACCTAGGGTGCGCGACTGTTGGTTCTCACGCTTTGCGCTCGATGATGTATTTATCTCGCGCTCGATTATGTATTTTCCTCGCGCTACGTGCTCGATCCTTATATTTTCGCACATTCATGCGCAAACCTTTTAAAATTAAGACTCACAACCAGTGTAATTTCGTGTTTGTGAATTCTCTTTTCTTAAAATAGCTTAGCTCCAGAGTTTCAGCGCACCTACGGCACGCGACTGATGGCTATCGCGCTCGACGCTCGGTCTTTGCATTTCTACAGCATTCGTGCACAGAACTTTTAAAATCAAAGGTCGACGGACCGACAACTGTAATTTTGTGATTGTAAACTCTCTTCTTTCAAAGCTCTTTCGGCCTTAACGAATACATTCTGATTACGTATCTCGTGCTTCGCAGTAATGGCAGTACTGACCCAGTACTGCCCACCAATACAGGCAGCCGTTGGTTCGCCCAGTACTGGCAGAACATTGACTGCATGACTGGGGCGGCACTATGCCAGTAGTACAAAAATAGACTTAAAAAAACACATCTATAAATGTTGTCAGGGCGTTTTTAAATGTCGAGAAATCGACTATACAATTAAGGTGACAACATTTTTTTTCTATTACTTTTTTTAAGAAAAATATTCGAAGTTCCACCTCTATGAAAAATTTTTAATGTTCAGAAAAAATTACATTGGATGTATGTCTTAATCGTTGTAGAATAGTCTAAAACGCCTAAAAAGCAAAACGTTACACGGAGGTTTAAAGAAAATTGTTATTTAAAAAATTGCTGCGCAACGTGGTAAAATTTCTAAGTTCCGTCGATAAAAATTTTAAATGCTTATTAAATATTATTTTTAGAACTTTTAAAATGGTCTAAAACGCAAACAAAATAAAATATTACACGAAGAAAAATTATAGTCGATTTAAATTCTCTATTTAATCACTATTTTATTGATATTCCCTTTAGAAGTTCTTGTATTTTACACATACATAACGTCGTATAATAATAAATAATTAGAAAAAGAGAGCTCAAAATTCGGTATTTTAACTTTTCTGAACTGTAGCTTATGAGGATGGCATTTTCACCAAGTTTTAACTTGTCGGTTTAGCGCAGTGGTTAGCACTCTCGACTGCTAGGCGATAGATTTAAGTATAGATATGTAGAGACGGTCCCCCTTAGCGGTAGAAATTTTATTTATAATATTATGTTTAAAAATGTAATATATGTATTCATTCTAAGCATTACCATTAACATGTATTGACCATATACTCGCAGTCAATTATTATTTATATTTTACATACCTGTTTTGTTATATCTTTAGATTATAGAAATAGTGGGTGTTAAAATTAAACGAATAGTTTGAAAATTATATTTTTGGTCATTAGAAATAATATTCGGACGATATTTAGTCATGTGATAATATATGGATGGTCTTTAAAACAATTAAATAATTTCTTATCACTTTTAAAATTAACTCCGGCATTTTCGTACGCCAGCGGTTTGTCAATACTGCCCCAGTACTGGCAGTCAATACTGCGCCAGTGCAAGCACGCCAGTACCGCCAAGCGGTAGTAGCCAGTATAGCCAGTCCGTACTGAAACTCCGGCAGGCTGTGCTGGGCCAGTACTGGGCCGGTGGTGTATTTCTACCTGGGAAACATCAGATGTATTCTATTAAAGAAAAAAATTGCATTGAGTTGGCAAGATGATAAGAGAATCCTCATCCCTGGGACAACTCATAATCTAACATGGAGTTATAAAATGAAGAAAAAATATTCTTGAATTCCAATGTACTGCCTTTGTTACATGAGCACATGTATTTACAAAACAAACTGATGTTAGTATATAAGCTAGGCGACAAACGAAAATGCTCATCATTTTTTTTTTTTTCAAGAATTTTAAGCAGTTCAGCTATAGTTCTTCTTCTCAACACACATAAACGTATCAAATTTCATTCAAAACATTGCACAAAAAATATTGTATATTTTTTCATGAATATTATTATTTTTTTATTTATTTACCATGTTTTCGCTTTTTTTACAGAAAAATAGTAATGTTCTACACATTTCAAAAAAATTCCATAAAAATACAAAAGGGATGGTTGAAAAATCATTTAGAGAGTGAAATTGATTTCGTTTGCTCTACAGCTATAAAAATGAATAAGAAAGAAGTCCTAGCCCTTGCACAGGGTGGTGTTGCATACGAGATAGAAATTACCATCAATTAAGTGCACTGCAAATTATAACCCAATAGTTTTCACTATTGGTTTAAAATTCTAAGTTAGGATGATTCTCCGTTGCTAAGAGCTCTCTTAGCAAAATGATGACACGTGTCAATACACCTATCTTCTTCATCCTATTCATCTTCACCTTTTTAATTTCATAACAAAACGATGTTTTATAAAAAGGCGTCAACCGAACAATGTATCCTTGCAAAAAACTCCAGTATCAAGGCACATCGGAAAGAAAGAGCAGTCAGTAATTAATTATTTTACTTTTTGGTTGTTAAAAGAATCGTGTAAAATCACAAGATAGCAATACCAATAACAGCATCAACAATATGAAAGCATAGAGCTGCAATTCACCAACCAAAATCAAAAAGTAAGTTTAAAACAACTTTTTCAAAACTTATTTTCTCACCTGATACGTGGAAAATTTACTTAAAATATTTTGAATTTCAATTTTTATTATTGTTTTAATTTGTAAAATTATTTCTCAATTTTTCTTTAAATTTCTATTTTTTTCAAATTTTAGCTGTAATATTTTAATTTCACTTTTTTTAAATTTGAAACAACAATTTTTCGTTTTTAAATTTTATTTCTTTTAAAGTTTTTTAAAGAACTACTTCCTAATTTCTTAAAAATTGCAGCTGTTTTTTTTTTAATTATTCATTTTAAAATTATTTTTTAATTTTTAAAATTATTTTCTGATTTCTTCAAAATTTCAGTTCTTATTTTGATTTTGAATGCACAGTTTGTATTGTTTTAAATTTCATTTGTTGTTTTTTAATTTGTAAAAATGATTTTTTTTTTAATTTCAGCTTCTACTTGGAAATTAATTAAACAATTTTGATGAAAAATCTTTTTTGAATTTAAAAATTAATTAATTTAATATTACCAGGTGTATACATATGAAACCGGTATTTTTTCAAGAAAAAAACACATTTATTTCAAGAGAATGATAACAAATATTTTATTCAAAGTATGCG
>NC_046664.1:132663875-132670799 GCF_010883055.1 Belonocnema kinseyi | reverse complement strand
TACGCCAATTAGCACAAATGGTAAGTTCCGACAGTGCCTACAAGTGTGCCTACTGGCCGCTAGATGGCAATACCGGTTTCATATGTATACACCTGGTATGATGGTAATTTTCGTTGATTTTAATCAGACATTGTTTATCAACAATTTTGTTAATGTAAAACTTAACTTTCATTTACATTTTTCAGTCTCTTAAATTAAAATCCTGTAAATTAACATAATTTATATTTTAATTTATAAATTAAAAAAACATTATAACTGATGATTATAGCCCTGCTTATGCATGAAGAATCGTTAATAAATCCAGGAGAAGCTGAAACGGAAATCTTCATAGATATTTATAGATATTTATTTATTTAAATGTTAAGGTTATTTATTTATTGTATTTATTTATTTAAAGGTTAAGGTTATGTTTCCAGTAAGACCCCTCCCCCCCTCTCTCTCTAAATATAAACCTAAATCTAAATCTAATCTTCTCTTATATCTTTATTGTATTGTTTGAACTTATGCATCGAAAACTTATTGCTATTACTTCTCTCTCTCTTTCTCTCTCGCATACTCTTGTTTGGGTAAAAAATTAAGAAAATACCATTTTTCTTTGTGTACATGTTGTGGGCAAAGACCGGAGTGCGGACAAAGCTAGGATGGACCGGTCATTCCGCCGATTGCCCCTGCAGTGTCGAGCAATGCACGAAACTCTTCTTTACTTCGGACTTTGCCCGAGGCGTCCATGCCAATCTGCGGAGTACCCCTTTCACAATAGGCAATATACGAAATGCCAAAACTATTTTTGATTTTCATGTATTTTAATCATCCTGATCCCAGTAATAAGCGTTAAATTCAAAAAAATAATAATTTGTTTTCTTATGAATATGCGATTTTTCCTCCGTCTAAAAATCCCCCATGGGAACAGAAAAAGTGCAGATCTTATTCCTCTCAATCATTGTTAAATCTTTTTATAAGTTATAAATTCAAAAAATATTCAAATTTATAATCATTTATATTTTAATAATTTAATTAAACATGTTAAAAAGCACTTTCAAGAAATCTATTTAAATTTGTGAATTAAAATAATTTTAATTCTTGAAAGGCGGACTTGAATTGATTAAGATTAAATTTTCGAAACTTATGTTCCACATGAAGAAATTTAAACAATTTATTTCACATATTTTGTGAACTTAACAGAAGGAATTGAATAATCTCAAAATACAAACACTTTTGGGGAATAGAAGACATCATTGTGAGGTGTGTCTCGGTACAATTACAAGGAATTAAGTACATTGAAAACACGCTTTCTTTTGGGGAATAGGAACCTATGCGGCGGCCGCTATGAAAATAGAAATAAATTAGATTCTGAGATATCCTATTCTTATAGTGACATTTTAGGCAGATGTAAAAATCGCGCATTCAAAATAATAGAATAATCTTCACTTTTACGCTGAAATCTGAAAATATTAATTTTTCTCTATTCAACGCTTATTAACGGAATGCCGATTTAACTTTCTCAACACGATTCATTCTATTATAGATCTATTATACAGTATGTACCCCAGGACAAATTAGTATATTGTGCTACAAGTGTGGAAAGTAGGCAGTTCCGCACGAGAGTGAGGTTAGCTCTACGAGCCAGAGACGAGTCGAAGGGGAGTTGTAAGCCTAAAAATTCCGGAAATTTTTTGTAAAGGACCCCGCAGCAAATGTACATGAAATGGCTTTCGGTCGATTTTGATTAAACTTCGTAAAATTGTATTTCTCAATGCCATAGAGGGTTAAACATCCAACTCTTTTAAGAAACATTACCAAACATCTCGAAAACTGCAGCTCTGCGAAAAAAATGTTCCCTATGAAAGTTATTGGGCTCTAACGGGAAAATTCAAAGAAAGTTATGGCCTTAAGACACAGGTCATTTTTCAAAGTCATTCAATGTGAACTTGTTATATATTGCTAATATTCAGCCAATAAAGGCAAGTTATGAAGAGGAAATCAATATAGAACCCATAAAAGCAAGAAATGAGAATTACTTAGTCAACAACCAGCCAACAAAGGTAAGTCATAAGTGCGATTTAGTCATTATCTAGCCAATGAAGGCCAGCCATGAGCGAGATTTAGTCATTATCTAGCCAATGAAGGCAAGATTTGTCGAGGATGTTGTCAATATCTAGCCAATGAAGGGCAATGAAACGCATCGGGCTCGTCGGCATTCGGCAGTTTAGGGCTCGGTTGACCCTTATACGCATACTTCATTTTTTTTCAGTTTTTTTAGTTTTTTAATTGAACTTCTTCCTTCTTCTTGCGCAGGATAATTTCGATGAATGTAGCCATTACGTTCCATCGTTCCTCACTTTTCAGCATCACACCGACAATATTTTCAGGCATTATATCTCTTATCTCGCTTTCCAATCTATGTCTCTTATTGGCCTAGCGGTTGCACTCGAAGAATATATGATTCGCGTCATCGATTTTGGTCTCGCAATAGCCACAATTTTCACTACTCAGTTTCTTCCTCTTGTTTAAGTAGGAACAAAAGTACCCATGTCCTGACAGGAATTTTGTTTGCCCATTTCTGCTGTTCTTTAAAACACTAGCTATTTCCTGGGCCAGAACGTCAATCGGAAGCACCCCTGCGATCACCAGTAACGCTGGCTCAGATACCGTGAAATAGAAGCTCGCTATTCTGACCGCCCCTCTCTGTTGAACTGCTGCTATTCTCTTACAGTACTTTTTTTTATTTTTTATTCAGCGCACCTGCCTATATTTCTGCCCCATATAGCATGATGTATGTGTCACTATGTGCCATATATGAAAGTGCTGAAAGTGCTGAAAGTGCTCCGAGCTTCCGGGTAACTATTTTGAACCCTAGTCCCCATGACTCACTATCCACTTCCTGGCGCAATGTACTCCAGCTCTGCTTTTTACTTGTCTTGATAGCCATTCTTAGTTGTTTCTTGGCTACCTTAAATTCCAGCATTGTTGAGGCTTGGTTCATCCCTCTTCCTCTTCTTCTGGTGGCCTTCCATCTACATTTTAGACATCGTTTTCGCAGCTCCGAGATTTCTAGATTCCACCAATTGGCAGAGTTTCTATTCTGATGCTTTTTCTTTAGAGGCATAGAGGCGTCACATACTTGGTGTATGAGCCTCTGGCTACCATCAGGGATAGTTTCTTTGCATCCAGTTTTGCCACAGTTTTGCCGGTCACTACCGGTGTAGTCCTCCAGCACCTTCCATTTCTCTATAAGAGAGGCTACTCCTTCTGAGGCTAGGGTTATGTCTGGAATCATTCCAACGTTTCCAGCCGGTCTGAAGGTTGTTGTAATACCAACATTCATGACTAAAAGCCCTCGTCTTGCTGCCATGTCCATTATACGTTTTCCACGTGGATCTGATCGCGGCATTCCCCATTCTACTGCCCTAGCATTAAAGTTACCGGCCACAATCATTTTTCCTTCGGCCTCCTGGATAACCTCTTCCAGAAAATCCAGTTTTTCCTGGAAGTCCTGTATGCTCTCGTTGGGCGTGAGGTAACAGCTCACATATGTGACTCCTTTGCTCCTTATCCAGACAAAAACCTTCTCCGGCACCATGTGTTTTCACTGAAACTTTTTCTCTATTTAAAGCCCAGACAACAGAAGTTCCAATGTTATCTGTGAACCACGTCGATAGATTCTTATATTTGTACTGCTCACAAAGCATCAGCAGATCGGCTTTCTTCTCATACGTAAGTTAAACAAAAACTCTGAGATTTTAAATTGTGGTCCTCCTGGAATTGGATTTAAAAGAACGTGAGGTGGACATTATAATCTTGGAGGAAAAAAGTTATGCAATGTTGCCGATGCGGAAAATAAAAGAGGGGCATTTCCATGCGTGAGGCACGGCCGTTCGAACGTCACTTTCTACTGTAGTTCATCTTCTGGTGTCATTGTACATTCTTCAATTAGTTTTTTCATCACAAATTCTCATATATATTATTTAGACGATCTCGAATCCGCGATACTTTTAAAGTTTTGATGACTTACACGTGTTTTTTATTAATGAAAGTACCGTGACGCACGGACGTTTTTAGAACATAAATTTTCATTCAGTGGTATTTTTGTCAAAGTTCTGCGAATTGAAATATTTAAAAAATATTTAATATGTATAGTTACTTATTTCAGAGTCCACAAAAACATATGGCCATGAGTTTTTAATATAATGCTTGTTTAAAACAAAGTTACAGTTTATTTTCCCAGCGTGATGCACAAATACATATCGATGAAATGGTAAATTTAGAACAACTTGTAGACTTAGCATATCAAAGTAAATGATTGTTATATCAAAAGTAGTAAATTTCAATAATTAGTACAACGTAAAAAGAGAGTTTTAAAGGAAAAATTAGTTTCTTTGGCATTGTTAGAATGAAATGAAAAATTTATCAGTTTTTATTTAACTTCATAAATTTCGATGCTAAATAACAAAACAATAACGCAAATAATTTTATTTTAGAAGCGAGATCCTTCTCTTTGATCTGCAGAGATTGCGTGCTGCTTCACTTCGACCATGTAATCATTGATGACACGTACGTTGTGCATCTTCTGTAGCATTGAAATAGGCCGCCCTTCATCCCAATGTTCTGGTAGATCATCAGCGTTGAGTTCTATTTTCTCCTCAGGGACGAAAGTGATCTTCACATTTGGATGTGCATACTGCCCCTTTTACAGTTGCTCCTATTCCCTCAACGATACCCTTACCATGAAAAGATGCAAAAAAGCTACAAGAAAAATTCGTACCGTAGCGATGATTGAACACCGGCAGATGCTTACAAGGTCATTCATTGCAGTATACTTGGTTTTCTTTATTTCCCTTTTCGCAGTGTTCTAGGTTTCGCGGCTAAAGCATCAGTGTTTCACATGTATTTATGCGTCACGCCTACAAGCGAGTGTCAATAACTAAAAAAGTAAGAGTCTGAGCTCGAAAATGTTCATAAACAAAAATATTCAGAAAAAAAAGTTAGCTTTGTATGGATGATTACAAGTTTATAAAATGACATGTTGGCATTGTGACCATGCAATGCACTTACGTGATATATAAGTAACGTCTCCCTAGACGACAAATCACTCCTATCACATTTACTGACTTTAGACATTTAAAAATTCAATATTAATTTTTTTTGTGAATATCATTTTCACATTCATAAACTAGTGTGTTTTCTCCTTATTTATACCTATTTATTTAGCAAGAAGAATTAATTTGAATTTTTCAGTCTTATGCCCGTGTTTTCATGGAAATGCCCAGAGATGCAATCAATTTAGATCCCTCACAACGGATACTTCAGAAGGAAATTCAATCAGTGTATAATGTTACATCTTCTCTTCAACAAGAAATCATTAATAATAATATGATAATAAATAGTTTTGAACCAACTATCGATAAAATGTATACAAACCTAAAAATTGAAATTAAAACAGGAAAACAATTAAGGTTACAGAATTCAGAGTTCATTCGTCAACTGGATGTTAGACTGAGTGCATTTGAGAATGCTCATGGAGAAGCTGCAAGTGGTAAAAGAGTTGCATAGACCAGCTCGAAGAAATTACCAACGACAAAGAGTTTATATTCGTGGTACTGATGAAACTTGGCAAGCGGATGTTGTGAAAATGTTACCTTATGCAAGTGAAAACAAAGACTACAAGTACATATTAATATATTCTCAAAATTCGCCTGGGCTGCTCCAGTAAAAACGAAAAAGTGTGAAGATGTCACAGCTGCAATAAAATCTCTATCTAAAAAAGGACGAATACCAATCAAATATATGCATGTTGATAGAGGTAAAGAATTTTATAATGCAAATTTTAAAAGACTAATGCGTCGATATAATATTAATTTATATTAAACTTTTAGTAATTTAAAAGCATCTATTTGTGAACGACTCAATCGTCCTTTGATCGTAGAATCGTAATTTGATGAAAGAAAAAAATAATAAAGTCAAAACCAATAAATTTCAGAAATAAACCAAATATATAACTTATATTATACACATAATTATACCACGCGGACAATTTTTCACCACTTTTTGACCCCCCTCCCCCCTCGTGGACAGTCGTGGAATTTGGACAAACCCCCCCCCCCCCGTTTGTCCACGTGGACATATTTTATGAAAATATAGATATCATTAGTCTTCAAAATGTCCGGGAGCTCGCGACAATTCCATGGACGTCATTTGAGTACTCACTAAAATTTTAGATTCTTTTATTTTCATATGTCAATAGTTCGAAACTCGTTGACTGGCTAACAGCTGTTGGTGCACTTTGCAACAATTTTTCGTTAAACTGGTTGGAAATTCGAGTAAAAAAATGTCATTTTAGCACTCTTCAAACCCACGGGAAATGCTGATGAGCTGCCAGTCAAATTCTTTGTTAGTTGTTTGCACCAAAACAATTATCCTCAATCGGTTTGAAGAGTACTAAAATGGCGTTTTTTCACTCGAATTTTTGACATGTTTGACATTGTCCCAATTAACTTTGGCACCACTTAGGAGCTGCCAGTCAAACTTATTGTTAGTTTTTAGCATCTAAACAATCATTTTCTGTGGGTTTCAAGAGTAGTAAAATGACGTTTTTTTACTCGAATTTTTGACGAGTTTAACGATAATTGTTGCAAAATACACCAACAGCTGTTAGTCAGTAAACGAATTTCGAACTGTTGACAATGAAAGCAAAAGAATCTAAAATTTTAGTGAGTACTAAAATGATGTCCATAGAAATTTCGCGAGCTCCCAGACTACAAGAACTCAAAAAGTCGTGAAAAAAATGGAAATAAAAATAAAAATTATATTGTGCACTGGCACAATATAAAAGTTAGAGTATACCTTGTCTCATTTCAGTATATATTCCATAGATTTAGGGAAATATGTGTCCACGTGGATTCTAGCTCGACCCTCCCGGTCCCCCTC
>NC_046664.1:132651517-132663775 GCF_010883055.1 Belonocnema kinseyi | reverse complement strand
TCTTAATTAATTATAATTAATTATAATCTTAATCTTATATAATCTTAAAACTAGCATGCCATTAGGAACGAAAGGTTTGGCTATCATATTGCACTGATCTGGGGTTTCTATGTGTATTGTCAATGTGATTGTTGCAATTAAGAATTAATAAATCGAGGAGTAAGTTTAAACATTAGTTTTGTTTTAAACACACACACACGATTTAAACAATTTATCTGAAAGTTAACAGGTGAGAGATTACTTTTATGTTTGAATGTTGAGTTTACAAAAAAATGATTGAACATAGCCTGAGGTCAACCCGATCAGGTGTTCTCTGCTTGACGGTTACAAGATTTCTGTCCCTTCGAAGTCGCAGGACTTCGGAGCGAACCCCAAGTTTTGACCAAATGGAAAAATACAAAGGGTCTTGTCATGCGCTGATTGGCTATAGATATAATGGTGGAGGTGACAGGACACTCCTTCGCCTGACGTCACATTTTGGATTCCCGGTACAAGAAGGTGGGAAGTTTATTACCGCGAAAGTTTGAAAGAAAATATTTGACAGTAAATTGTCCTTGTCCAAGGTCTAGGTCGCACATGGGTTCGCAAAGCTGCATGGAATTATAAAGTTTCAAATGGTTTGGTGCAAACAAGGCAATAAAATTTTATGTTTGAGACGTGAGGTTTGACAAAGTACCCAGCTTATGATGGTTTACAGTACAAATCTACTACGACTATACTAAAGAGATTTTAGCTTAAGGATGGCAGTTTTACGTCTATTTACAAGTTTTCAGAGATTTAAAAGAAATGGAAAGTTCGTAGCTTTGAGGAATTTTAAAGTGACATTAAAATATCCTAAATTGTCAAATAGGAAATTTTTACGACGTAACACTATGAATGGATTGTCTATAGTCTGTTCCCTGAGAGAAGACCCACTAGGCGCGCATATAGTTTGGTGTTTCTGGATGGAGGAGTGTCCGTACCCGTTTTTTTCACACGTAGTTTATTAAGTTCTCTTCTCATTGGTCTCTTGGTCTTAATTTAATATTTATTACTTTCGTTATGTTTCTTTGTAAAATAGTTTAAATGACATTTACGAGATATTAGCTATAAAAGAAAAGGACCTTACCGCGAGTAGGTCTCGAGTAACAGGGAATCTACGGTAGCCACTTGAGTTTTTGACTCAGTAGCTCTTTTTTGTAATTAAAAAGTTAAAACTTAATGATTATTAATTCTGCATCCCCGACTTGAAAGTAATATATGCAGAATGTTCAAAGTGTTCCGATTCCAATAATATGTAATTTGTCTACAAAGTTTGAAAATTTGGGAAGTAAGCAATATCAAATTAAATACTGAACTAAAGTTTCTGCGATTAAACTTCTTCAAATTTTCAACTTTCCCAGGCAAGCAATGTATCATTGGAATCGGAAAAATTCGTAGATACGGATTATGCTATTTTCAAATCGAAAATTTCAAAGTTTAATTTCTGTACATTTCCTTACTTTGACTTGCTGTAGACTAAAGACCCCTGCTGGGATAACCTTATCTATACTGAGTTTGGTAAGCAAACAGACAAATAGTAGAAAACATAAAGCCAATGTCCCAAATCAATCAAAGAAAATAGTTTCTTATAAATTTGAAGAAGTTCACTCAGATTGGCTGAAACATCTCAACAAATCCATTCTTCTTGACAAATTAAACAATGGGCTGCGCGAAGAAAACCAAAATTACTCCAGCGATTCCCAAACTTTTTTCGCTCTTTCTGGGGAGCGGTAGGGCCGCCACCCTAATTTTTTTTCATAATACTTAAACCTACGGGATGACACTTAACAGTCTGTGATGTGGGCATGTGCTGGCTTTTAGCGCTAGACCTTCCCATTATAAGAAAATTAGAACCGATTAGGAAAAATGGAAAATTTAGTGAAATATTCATTAGCGAATTTTAATAGGCAGCGTTACATTTTCTCGATTATGACGAGAACATAAGCGTAAGTTAGAAAGAAATCGGTTAATAACTTCAAAAGTTATTGCACTTTTCTTACGCTGCAAAGTGGTCCAGTAATGTATTTTCTTGGACAAATTTAGTGAAATATTAACCGATTTTTATGAACTTTTTTCCCATATTTCTAAAATTATACCGCGAAATTGATTCAGCTCATTTAAATTTAATTGTGTCATACCTTTATAACTTCAGTTATTGTAACAAGTCTCAATCTCAGAACAATGAAAGGCATTCATGCTAGGTCAACAAAAGTAGTCCCATGCTCACAGCGGGGACCCTGCCTTAGAGCGTTCTTTCGTTCACCGGTTTGATATTAAACTGATATTAATATTTTAAACTCAAGAAGTATTCATTTCAATTCTTTTAATAAATTTCGATTCTTTGGATTCTTTAACATTATTTTGAATTATTTTTAATTTTTTAATTCTGTTAAATCTTTGGAATTGATTGAATTCTTTGAAATCTTTTGAATTCTTAAAATAATTTTTGAATATCTTCAATGTTCTGAATAATTTTTTATTTTTTGCAATCTGTTGACTTCTTTTCACGCTTTAGCTTTTTTAATTTTTTAAAATTAGAAAATTAAGTATTACTTTACATTAATATAAACAAATTAAAATTAGGAAGAGTTCATTTTAATTCTTTGAATTATTTTGAGTTCTTTAAATTCTTATAAATGATTTGAACTTTTCTAATTTCTGTGTATTTTTTAGAATTCTGTGCAGTTTGTGGCAATGTTTTGTTGCTTTGTATTTTTTGAAACCTTTGAATTCAAAAATTCTGTTTTGCTTAACATTAATATGGACAACTTAAAATTACGAAGATTTCGTTTAAATTCTTTAAAACCTTTTGTATTCTTTGGATTGTTTGAATTCTTTGCATTTTTTGAATTCTTTGAATTCTTTAAATTCTGGTAAATCAATTAAATTGTCCTAAATTCTGTGTATTCTTTAGAATTACTTGCAATCTGTGACAGTATTTTAGTGCTTTGAATTTTTTGAAACCTTTAAATTAAAAAATTAAATATTGCCTAAAATTAAGATTACAAATCAAAATTACGAAGATTTCGTTTAAATAATTTAAAACCACCTGGACTCTTTGAATTCTTTGAATCCTTTGAATTCGTTTGCGTTCTTTAAATTCGTGTCAATCATTTGATCTGTGGTACACTTTTGGTGTTTTGAATTTTTTGAAACTTTTGAATTAAAAAATTATTCACTGCTTAACATTAATATTAACAATTTAAAATTACGAAGATTTCGTTTGAATTCATTAAAACAATTCGGATTTTTTAAATTCTTTTGAATACTTTGGAATTCTCTTAATTCTTTTCAATCCGATTAAAATTCTTCAACATACAAATAAAGAATCACTAATTCCTTAACAAAAAATAAATTATTTAAAAGTAAATTTTAATTCACATGATTTAAATTTATTGACAAAAAATATAATAATTAATCTTACTCACAAAGGAAAGACAAACGCCCTCATCCACCCGCTGGCTTCATTTGAATTCATTTTCATTTTATGTATCTTTTAGAATGCTTTGCAATCCGTGGAATTTTTTAATTTTTAAAATTTTTTCAAACCTTTGAATTTAAGAATTAAGTATTGCTTAACATTCATATTAGCAACTTAAAATTAGGCAGATTTCGTTTGACATCTTTGAATACATCTGTGGCCGTCTGCGAAGAAAGTGACCTGACACCAACAAAGGCAAGACATAAACAGGGTTTAGTCGTTTTCTGGTCAATGAAGGCAAGACATGAGCAGAACTTAGTCAATATCCGGCCAATGAAGGCAAGACATGAGTAGAACTTAGTCAATATCCGGCCAATTAAGGCAAGATATGAGTAGAACTTAGTCAATATTTGGCCAACTAGGGCAAGACATAGCAGAAATTAGTCAATATCTTGTCAATTAAGGCAAGACATGAGTAGGACTTCGTCAATATCCAGCAAATTAAGGCAAGGCGTGAGCAGGACTTAGTAAAGATCCGGCCAATTAAAACAAGAAGTGAGTAGGACTTCGTAAATATCTGGCCAATTAGGGCAAGACATTAGTAGGACTCGGTCAATATCCGGCCAATTAAGGCAAGACATGAGCAAGGCTTAGTTCATATACAGCCAATTAAGGCAAGAGAGGAGCAGGACTCAGTCAATATACGGCCATTTAAGGCAAGACGTGAGTAGGACTTATTAAATATGCGACCAATTAAGGCAAGACGTGAGCAGTACTCAGTCAATATTTGGCCAATTGAGGAAAATTACCGCAAGATATGAGCAGGACGTACTCAACGTGCGGCCAATGAAGGCAAGGCATGAGCAGGACGTAGTCAACATGCGATCAATGATGGCAAGACATGAGCAGGAGTTAGTCAACATGCGGCTATTAAAGGTAAAACATAATCAGGATTTGTAAATATCCAGGCAATTAAGGCAAGACATGAGCAGGATTTAGTAAATATCCGGCCATTCAAGACAAGATATAAGCAGGACTCACTCAGTATCCGGCCAAAGAAGGAAAGATATATGCAGGTCATAGTAAATATCAGGCCAATTATAGCATGTCATGAGCAAGACTTAATGAATATTCGGCCATTTAAGGGAAAAGGTGAGTCGGACTCAGTAAATATCGGGCCACTTAAAACAAGACCTTTGCAGGACTTAATAAATATCCGCTCATTCAAGGCAGACACATGAGCAGGTCTCAGTCAATATTCAGCCAATTAAGGCAAGACGTGTGCAGAACTTTTTAAATATGTGGACAATTCTGCCAAGGCATGAGCAGAACTTTGTCATTATCTGTCCAATTAGGGCAAAACATGAGCAAGACTTTGTAAATATCCGGCGGATTAGGGCAAGACATTAGTAGGACTCGGTCAATATTCGGCCAATTAAGGCAAGACATGAGAAAGGCTTAGTTAATATACAGCCAATTAAGGCAAGAGAGGCGCAGGACTCAGTCAATATCCGGCCAATGAAGGCAAGGCAAGAGCAGGGCTTAGTATATATCCTGCCAATTAAGGCAATACGCGAGTAGGACCTTGTAAATAACTGGCCCAATAAGGCAAGATATCAGCAGGACTCACTCAATATCCGGCCAATGAAAGCAAGATATATGCATGGCTTCGTAAATTTCCGGAAAATTGAGGCAAGGCATCAGTATGTCTTGGTCAATATCCGTCCAATTAAGGAAATACATGGACAGGTCTTAGTAAAAATATAGCCATTTAAGGCAATACATGAGCGGGATTCAGTCAATATCCGGCCATTTAAGGCATGACATGAGTAGGACTCAGTCAATATCCAGCCAATTAAGATAAGACCTGAGCAAAACTTAGTCAATATCCGATCAATTAAAGCAAGATATGAGCAGGACTTATTAAAGATCCGGCCAATTAGGACAAGACATGAGCAGGACTTTATGAATATCCAGCCAAATAAGACGGGACATGAGCAGGGCTTTTTTAATATCTGTCCAATTAGGGCAAGAAATTAGTAGGACTAAGACAATATCCGGATGATTAAGTCAAGACATAAGGAGGCTAAGTAAATATTCAGCCAATTAAAGCAAGACATGAGCAGGGCTTAGTAAATACCCGGCCATTCAAGGCAAAACGTGAGCGGAACTCAATAATCATCTGGCCTATTAAAGAAAGACATGCGCAGAACTTAGTCAATATCCGGCCAATTAAGGCAAGACATGAGCAGGACTTAGTAAATATCCATCCATTCAAGGCAAGACTTGAGCAGAACTCAGTCAATATCGAGCCAATGAAGGCAAGACATATCCAACGCTTAGTCAATATCCGGCCTATTAAGGCAAAACATAAGCAGAACTCAGTAAATATCCGGCCAATTAAAGCAGACATGAGCAGGACTTAGTAAATATCCGGCCAATTAAGGCAGGGCATGTGCATGACTTAGTAAATATCCGGCCAATTAAGGCAAGACATGATCAGGACTCAGTCAGTATCCGACCAATGGAGACAATAAATGCAGGGCTTAGGAAATATTCGGCCAATTTAGGCAAGGCATGGGCAGGACTCACTAAATAACCGGCCAATTAAGACAGACATGAGCAGGACTCAGTCAATATCCAGCCAATTAAGACAAGGAATGTGCAGGACTTAGTTAATATCTGGCCAATTAAGGAAAGGCATGAGCAGGACTTTAAGAATGTCCGGCCAATTGAGGCAATGCATGACCAGGACTTAGTCAATGTCGGGCCAATTGAGGCAAGACATGATTAGGACATAGTGAATAATCAGCCAATTAATGCAAGACATGAGCAGGACTTAGTGAATACCCAGCCATTTAAGGCAAGACATTAGTAGGACTCAGTCAATATCCGGTCAATTAAGGCAAGACATGAGTAGTACATAGTAAATATCCGGACAATAAAGGCAAGGCATGAGCAGGACTTAGTAAACGTATCGCCATTGAAAGCTAAATATATTTTACATTTTTGATATGCAACGTATATAGCCAAAGCCTTGCCACAAAGTCGACAGTGATATATTTGCAGTTGTGCGATTTTTTAACTAAATCGGGGTCACCTGAACCGTTTCCAATTGAATTATATAATTTTACGCAATATACTCGACTGGATTCTCGCGTAATGTGACCCTTCCGAGTCGACAGTCGCAAACACCCTCGCCCTGCTCCCATGTGAAACTACATGGGCCAGCAGTCATAGAAAGGCCGAAAACGGGAGGGGGGGGGGGCTGAAACCGAGAATTTGACGTATAACTTAAGATTAAAATCACCAACTCAAAATTATGAAAAATTCATATGAATTCTTTTTAAACTTTATTAATATTTAAATGCTTTACATTATCTTAACCCTTCTGAATTCTTCTGATACTTTAAGCTAAAAAAAATTAGGTATTACTTTCGATTAATATTAACCTAAAAGTAAAAATTCGTTTGAATTTTTTGAATACATTTGGAAGTGTGTATTTCGGTGCAATATAAAGCGTTGGGTAATATGACACACGGAGTAATTTGACTCGTGGAATTATGTGACGTACGGGTATTTGTGGCATCTGGTGATGCGTAGCATAGGGCCTTCGTAATTTTAAATTGGGATTGGGATTTCGTAATGTTAGGCGAGCAATCATAGTTTAAATGGACAGTTAGGAAAAATACAAGAGTTGTATCTAGTTTTTAATCAATTGTTTATTACTTTGAATACACTCTATTCTTGAGTATACTTTTATTCTTTACTTTTTCAAACATTATATCCAACAAATAATAATTTCCAAATTACATCAAAATATGACATATGGGTTCATACGGCACCTGGGTACTATGCCACACAGGCTAATGTGAATTTCTGAAATAGCAGCAACTCACAGTAGACGATTGTATGAAACTGTGTCTTAAAATCGTACAGATTCAAATAAGAATTACCTGCAGGGATACTTCTTATTTCAATTCAAGTAGCATCTTTAACAAATACAGGAAAACTACAGAGAAAAAGTAAAAGAAATGGCTTACCTCGTAAATGTATGTTGAAGTTGGTATTTTCGGCAAAATATTTCGTTTATTCATTATCGCGGGCACTTGGATGTTACATTTAATGTTTGACTCGTGAATTTATCTAAATTTGTGCATTACAACTGCGAGTTTTTTTTATCGCTGATTCCAAACTTCAAATTTCAAGATACATAACGGCGCATCCAATACGGGGATAAAAAATGTAAGAAAAAAAAAACAATTTGACTACAAATTGCGAATTTCGTGTCAATTATAAAAAAAGTTTGCGAATTTGAAGTAAAATTTTCGCCATTTTGAATTTTACTATTTTTATGCCAGAATCATAATCATCTATCCCAAAGACCTATGAGTAACTATTGATGACAGGAATTAATCCATGAACAACGGTGTAATGGGAAGGGGATTCTAGATTTTGTAGAACGAACTAGAATGCCCGTATTGTTTATTTAAATAAGTATGTTCGTTCTGAAACCCTCTTGCGACCCAAATCGCTGATTAATCTATCTAGCGATCACCCCAGGCGAAGAGTTTGACAAAATCATTGTATACTAAGCTCTCCTCTTTGTCCCATTATTAACCAAGGTCTTTTGTTTCAGCGTAATTCACTCAAGTCCCACTCTTCCTCGAGCATTTTTTATAAACACTTTGTCGCCACACTTTTCTGTCCTGGAATCTGTGTTGAAAATAATAATTTTAATCCTCCGTTTACACACTTGTTTTTACTATTATCCCATTAAATACAAGGGATTTTGAAGTCGTATTTAGTTTTTGAACTGTTTCTGGCTATCAAAAATCAAGTAAAATTTAGGGTTATGTTTTGAGGTGTATACTACACGACCCAATTGTTGTTAGTGTCACTCGTTACAAACTTTTTAAAATAAAAATCGAAATTTGGTAAAAATATAGAAAAAAAGTCGACATTTGTTAAAGAATGCATAATTTTGCAACGAATGAATTTTTAAAAAAACGTTGCAGGGTTTGAAAGTTTAGACAATGACATTCGAGAAAAATACAGATCCATTGGCGGCGGCTTCAAAAAGTTGAATTATTTGAAGACCTGAAGAATTAGAATATTTCACAGTGATTCATTCAGGCAATTCATAGAGAAAGTAGGATATTGAATGTTAATCCAAATTCGTTGTACAAAAATAGACCAGAATTACATGAAAACTTTATGTTGCTCATATAAATTCCAGAAAATATGAAATAAAGCAAAATAATTAATATGCAAATATGCAAACGAAAAACGTTTCTTCCTCTTATTCTACCATGTGACGATGCGACGCCTTTATCGCACTCTAGATTTTCTGTTTTCCCCATTGGGTGGGAAATCTAGAGCGAGATAAATGCATGGCATCGTCACATGGTAGAGTGAGAGGAAGATTCATTTTTCGTCCGCATACAACAGGCGTGTAAATACACCATTACTTTTACCGAGGTTTGTGGGGTTCGGATCACACTCTAAATTGTGTGTCTTTAGCATGCAGTTGGTTGTAACGTAGTCCGTGGATGTTGAGGTGGAAAACCCAGGCTGTGCCGAACATGTCAAATTAGGCGTGCTACTCTTTTCAGATCATTTGATTGCATTGCAAAAATGAGTCCGTGAATGATGCTAAATACCGGAACAGCCCCGTGCAGACTATTAAAAAATCCAGCTCTAACCCAATATGCCTTTGACATATTGGGCTAAAGTTAAGAATGAGCTGTCTTATTATATTTTTTCATTTTTACAAAAATAATTATATATACGAATAGTAATAATAATCATGAAATAGAATTTACATTATAATAATGCAAGTAGAGGAAACTTTACTACATATGGACACTAAATTTCTTTAATTCTTTCAGAACTTTTATAGAAAATTTATGAGGAAAACGTCATTCTACGCCATACTTCTTTCAATATCTCTTCAAATATCATCATATCTTTTGTCGCTCTCACAAGATACTTATTTTGTGCTTAAAGGGTAAAAAATTCCAGACAAAGTTCCTAACTCTTGAAAAAAATTCTAGTTAAATTCGGGAGAACTCATATCAATTTAAAAAATCCACTCGCCACTCGGGCAGTCTCATCGCACACTGCACCCGCGACTCGCCATTTGAGCGCTTCTAGGGCGTGCAACTTTTGGCTTTCGCGCTGAGCACTCGATAATATATTTATCTCTCGCTGAGCACTTGATCTTGTATATCTCGTCTCTTGTTCCTACTAAATCTGTAGCTCTTTTTTGGGTAAGAAACTTTTGTCTATTCATTTTTCTCATAGCTTGTTTCGTTTGTCCAAAAATGTAATTCTTTTTTTTTTATTTTATTTTCTATGATTAAAATAAAAACTGCAGGTCCTATAAAAAGGTAATTGCTAACTGCAGATCTTTTTAAATGCAGAATTGTTGTCGATTTATCTTTTTTCGTACCTTGCGTCGTTTTTCCACGAAAGAGTTTTTTTCTGATAATGTTTTTTTTGTGATTAAAACAGAAACTACGCATCCTATCAAAAAATCAGTGATGACATATTTAAAGCTCTTTTTTGGATGAACAAATTTCTTTTATACACTTTTTTCGTAGCTTGTGTCGTATGTCAAATTCCATTTTTTTTAGTTTTAGTCCTCCAATTCCTACGAAAGTTATCGTGCTATCAGATTAAAAATCTACAGACACATTCGCGAAACCCTATTTTTCGGATTCAGAGAGTCTCAAAACGTTAAAATTTAGAAAAAACGGAAAGATTTTGTGAAATAAAAAATTATTGTAACGAGCTTCATTAGCCAGGATCATTAGCAACTGCATTATGTAACATAAGACATTCACGACACCGTTCAAAACCTCATTAGGCCCAATTTTTTAATTTCATTCCGTGAAATTTATTATTTAAACAAATAGAACTACAAAGTTGGACATTTTATGAATATTATTATTTTTCTTCGAAGGAAAGACTTTAGAGAAGTCGCTATTATAAACAATTACTTTCATACGTACTCAACTACAACAAAAAACTTCATCTTGATTAAAAATACCTAAATATCTCGTAGATGTAGTATTAAGAATGGAAAATAAGCGTTAGTTAACAATTACCACTATTATAAATATTCTAATAAACAAACTGTGTTATTTTATTTTATTATTATATTATTATATTATTATATTCATGTTCCTGCAGTATATTTGCAATAATTCTGATAGATAGTGACTTCTCTTAAGTCTTTTCTTTGGAAAAAAATAATAATAGTCGTAAAATGTCCAATTGTTACTTTCTATTTGTTTAAATAATAAATTTCGCAGAGTGAAATTAGAAAATCGGGCCTGATGACGTTCTGCGGGATTTAATTAGGAGCATTATGACTCCCTCGGTGATAATATTGTTGGGCTTTAAGAAAGCAACATTTTTATTTTTTTGACTTTTTTTCATATTGAATATTATTTAGGTTACAATTTTTTGAGCACTACGAATTGATGTACACAGAATTTCTAAAAAAAAGTTTTAAAAATATAGAAAAAGCTCTAATTTTTTGAATTTTTATCCAAAATAGTTGGCTAACGAACTTGACTTTCAGTTAAGCACACTGAAAGAGTTCACTAAAGGCCAATCCAATCTTTCTATTCTTTCGAAAGTTATCCTACACACAGACATTTTCGCAAAAATCTGTTTTTCGGGTTTAGAAGGTCTCAAAGCGTGCAGAGTTGATAAAAACGTGTGTGGGGGTGGGGGGTCAAATTTTACACAAAACTTCTCTGATGGGAATTTAAAAATTGTTTATATCAAAACAATCCCATTGATTTTCGTAGAATTGGAATTAATTTAAAGGAATTTAAGTTAAACGGGAAGAATTCAATGAAATCCATAAAAATTCAAAGTTACTTTTAAAAAATGCAAATGAATTAAAAATAATTTAAAAATACAAAAAAAGTTTAGAAAAATTAAAGAGAATTTAAAAGAATATAAAAAATGCATAAAATTTAAGGTGAGTTATTAATACTTCATGATGAATAAAGGAAAAACTTTTTAAAAATGCACTGGAATAAATACAAATTAGTGAATTTAGAGGAATTCACAAGAATTTTAAAGAATTCACAATAAATTAAAAATAATTCAAGATTGAGGAAATTTAGAAGAATCGAATTAATTTTTTTTTTTTAATTCAAAAGGATTTTTGAAAATTAAAAGAATTCATTGAAATTTACTAAAATCTGTTACGGTCCCCATAATTGAGAACCACTCTGAACAATTTCTCAGGAATAAATTCCCGCCTGTGTTTACAAAACATAAATCAGGCTCGGAAAACCTTCCGACTAAATTACTTTAGAGTGGCTATTTAACGACCTTACTTTCTCCCAAGGCAAATACGACCCTTTAACGTACCGTTACTGAGAGAAGATAGAGAGGTAGCAACTCACACCTGGCGCATCTGCGATGGAAGGTTTCACAATCACACGCCAGGCCCGTGAATCTGAGTCATTGCGCGTCATGACTT
The DNA here is from genome assembly GCF_010883055.1 of Belonocnema kinseyi. Lineage (NCBI taxonomy): Eukaryota > Metazoa > Arthropoda > Insecta > Hymenoptera > Cynipidae > Belonocnema > Belonocnema kinseyi. The sequence continues at coordinate 132,651,824 of NC_046664.1, read as the reverse complement.
CTCCCTCTCTTTTCTCTGAGCGTGGAAAGCGGCCAGCGGTCGCCAACCACGTATTCGATACGTTAAAGGGAAAGACTCCTTTTAAATATTTTCAATTTTAAATTACAAAGTAATTTGTAATGTTTTCCTCTTGTATTTTTTTTATCAGGGGTCAGGAAACAAAGAGGGAAGTTTTTTTCGTTTATCCGTATATTTTATGTTATATTTTTGCCGTATGTTTAGCTTTATTTTCGAGTTAAAATTACGCTTTGTCGATCGCCAGCTTTAAATTATATAGGTTTGATTTTATGTTGCTTAGGAATTTAAC
>NC_046664.1:132639285-132651417 GCF_010883055.1 Belonocnema kinseyi | reverse complement strand
ATTGTAATTATAAATAGTTGTAGTTTGCTTAGGGATTAATTTTTATTATTGTTATTATTGTTATTATTAATCGTCTTCCGTTATCCGCAAACCTCAAGCTAAGTGACGCACTCAGCTCTGCGAGAGTAGGGATGGACGGGGCAGCCGCTACGCCCCTCCATCCTTCACATAAGTGGCCGAGTGGACCGGGCCAATCGACGGCCGGACCGCCTCTCGGCTGATGCAAATAAAAAGGGGTGCGTACAGGCGAAAGTACGCACTCTTGCTCGGGCAACCAGTTGGGTAACCTCAGTACCCTGGTCGCCTTCGGCTAACACTCTTTGTAGAAGCCACTTTTTGAGAGTAAAGAGTGGATTCGTAATCCAAAAATAATTCGCAGGTCTTTTTCTTTGTCTCCTTCTCCCTCTCTCGAGCATCATCCTCACATTCCTCCGGCTTTCCGCCATCCTCTTCCTATCTTCCCTCTCTCTCACTCCAACTTCCAACTCCGGTCGGTACGGTCGTAGCAGCTCCGCCAAACTCTAGCCTCTCTCTCTTTTCAGGGTCGGTAAGCTCTTTGCAGCTCCGCCCGCTCTCTATACTCTCTTCAGAGGACGCTACGCTCACCACAGCCCCGCCTCGACCGCTTTCCTATCTCTCTACTTCTTCGGGTTCGGTTTGCTCTTCTAGCAGCTCCTGTCGCCCCTTCTATACTTATTTCCAAGGTCGGTAAGCTCTCCTTGCAGCTCCGGTGGCCTTTAGCTGTACTTCTTTCAGGACCGGTAAGCCCTTTGCGGCCCCGACGATCCTCACCCTTTTCTGCCTCCTGCTCCTCTCCTCCACACATGCCTGGTCCAAACAAAACTTCCCGCCCCGTTCCGACAAGCGCATCCGAGTCCGCCGTCGCTTGGCCGCCCTCGGCGACACCCTGCAGGCTGATCTTCAGCTTGAAGACTGCAGACCGTCTTCCTCCTCCAACTCCATACCGAAGGCACTAATACGTTCTGTCGTACTGGTGCCTTCCTCTGAGAGATTCCCATTCATTCGGCCTCTCACTTCCACGTCTTCTTCGTCGGCAGTTTCGGGCCGTCTGGACTCCACCGGGCGCTACGCAACCCCCGACACTACCGCCCCTCGTACCCCCTCTTCCGGCAAGCGGCCCTATGCCGAGAGTGATGACGATGTCCTAATTCTGGACGAAGACTAGCTTCTCCGCTCGCCAATCACTCCACCGGCCAAACGCGCTTGCGGAGAGTTCCGGCGCGATCTAGCCTTCACCTAGGAAGGTGCGAACGGCCCTCCACACATAATCAACACATGTTGGACGGAATTGTGGTTAGTGGCCTCTACCCCGGAGGGTACGAACAGCCCTCCACACCGTATTGCTGAGACGCACCTCCCTCACATACCTAACCTCCAAGACCGCCGCAACACCAGCAGTACATACTTTAGATCAAGTCGGGGCAACCACACACCCCCGGCTTGTATCAAATCCTCGGAAATATCAGAAAATCTTGCGAAATCTTCTAACATATTTTAAGAGTTATAGATCCTTTAAAATCGTTCCACATCTTCGACATTCTAGAAAATGCATAATAAAATATACGAGGGTAGTTCAATAACTCCTTAGAATGAAGTATAAAAACAATTTTTTTGGGGTAAATTTTTTTTTTATTTTTCAACATAATCTCCTTGGAGCTCTATACACTTGGTCAATCACTTTTCAAGTTTTTTTAATCCTTCAGAAAAGTGCGTTTTCGGAAGTTCTGAGATTTTCGATTTGAAACAGGGAATTTTGGATAAGAATTACAATTTTGTGTTGGAACATCAGATAATTTTTGGTTACAAGAATTGTACTTCTGCTTTGATCAGGGAGTTTTTGTAATAATTATAATTCTGACTTTGAAAGGGGATTTTTTCTCTTGTTTGAAATTAAACATTATAATTTGCAATTCCACAATTTATAATTATTGTTTTCCCTGTTCCAAAGTCTAGATTATAATTCTTTAAGGGAATTCCCTTTCTCAATTGTGACAATTATATACCTTTACTGAAATTTGCTAACCCTCTGCCAGTGAAAAAAATCATTTACAATTACTATTTATAATGTTAGCATGGCTTCTTGAAGAAAGTTCAATCAGTGACTAAGCTAAGAAGTGACTAAAACTAACTACTGTTCACGTAGAAAGAGACATGCATGTCAATACAGATACTCGCTCCTTATTTTGCTTATTCTATCCTAGTATACTAGGACAGATTTAACTCACTTATCACTGCTAGCTGTTTTGTGAAATTAAACTACATAAGATTATTTTGAAACTGGGACCCTATTTTTTATATTTTCGCAATGCCTAGTTATTCTACATATTCGAATATATTTCCCTATTTTTCAAATTCTTATTTTAAGTTAAATATTGATACTCGAGAATAAGTCGCCCCTCGACTTCACAGCCTAAAATGCTCTCAAAACATGACAAATAGAATGTTTTTTCACGAAAATAAGGAAATAATGGAAAAATAAATTCTTTGAAATAACTTCAATATAAATTTTTAGTTGAAAAATTGATTTTCAACATATAATATCATAACAAAAAAATTAATTTTTAACAAAAGTGTTTAACTTTTAACTGCAAGTAGATGAAGTTTCAAGAAAAAAAGGTAAACGAAAAATGTGAAGAAAAAATTTTTTAATTGAGAAACATTTGCTCTTCGAAATACTACGTTTACTATAAATCTACGTAAAGCACTTTTTTCTAAATTGGAAAAAGGAAATTTTAAATTGTGACAAATGTTGACTTGGAACAGAGATTTTTTAAACTCCTTTCTTCTAAATCACAGTCTTAATTCTTTAAAAAAAATCCCCGTTCCGTGTGAAAAATTCCCTATTCCAAGTGAAATTATATTTCTTTGACGAAACTCCATCCTAAAAAAAATATAATTATTTTAACTGATATACTCTGCAACTGTAGGTAAAGTAGATATCACTTTTCAAAATTGATCAAAATTATTAAAGTAATGAATATAATGAGTCAGCTGAATCATATCCAATCAGTCAGCCGCGATACAAATATCAAAAGAGGCTTTCAATTCTTCAGATATCACATTTCTTTTACTATCTATCTGAAAAAAGAAACTTTAACAATCAGATAAATATAAACGTTTTAAATACACTTAAATTTAACAATTCTTAATTTAAAATACGGATAGAAAAAACAAATTCTGTATTAAAAAATTAAAAGTTTGTATTCTAGTTTCAGAGAAGAATGCTCAAATAAAATGGATCCAGTTTTTTCGTTTTTTCCCAGTCAAGTTTTTAAGTTTCCCAGCCAATTAAAATTAAAATTTTCATATTTTCGGTTAAACGAAAAACATCTATTTTAATTCATGTCGTTTATTCTAAACATCGTTCAACACAACAGGGCAAAAAATAAAAAAAATAAATGAATTTTGAAACAAATTCTTACGAGGTATGTTCAAAAAATAAGGTGAGTTTATGGTTTTCTCAAAAAAGATTAATTTATTCCTCAATATTTATGTTGTCCCCTTCAATGTAACCCCCCTCAGATATAATACACTTGTGCCAACGCTTTTTCCAATCATCGAAGCACTTCTGATAATCATTTTGTGGTATAGCCTTGAGTTCTTTCAGTGATGCAATTGTTATCTCCTCAATCGTTGAAAATCGATGTCCTTTCATGGATCTCTTCAGTTTTGGGAAAAGAAAAAAGTCACTGGGGGCCAAATCCGGTGAATATGGACGCCGAAGCATGACTGTGGTGCTGTTTATTTCACAAGCAACGATGAATGAGCAGGTACATTATCGTGATGCAAAAGCCACGAATTATTTTTCCAAAGTTCCAGACGTTTTTTGCGTATCGCCTCTCGCAAATGGCGCATAACTTGAAGGTAATACTCCTTATTGACCGTACGACCTTGTGGTAAGAATTCCTGATGGACTACGCCACGGTAATCAAAGAAGACAGTGAGCAAAACCTTCACACTTGACGTGCTGGGACGTCCAGGGCGAGGTTCGTCTTCGACATCCTCTCGGCCTTCTTGGAACAGCTTGTACCACATATACACATTTTTCTTAGTCAGAGTAGACTCGTTGCTCCATTTTTTTCGAAAGAAGAAAATCGCCGAGTACACCAAACCCTTCTAACCTTTTACGCCTCTGCCAGAAAAACAACACGAGCTATATAGTCAAAACTGTGAACATATGATCGTGACGAATGTACGAGTACCAACTCAACAAAACAAAAAATTTTAAACTTGAATGTACGTAGCCCGCGAAAATTGAAGTCACCTTACTTTTTGAACACACCTCGTAAATTGCGTACTAAAACTATCAGTTTATAATAAAGAATGAAATAGTTAAACTTTGATCTAAACAAATTAACTTCAATAAAAATTAACAAATAAAACGGATTTTTAACAAAATAGTTAACTTTTCAACCTTATTGATGAATTTTCAACTAAAATGACCAATCGCTGATTGGAATAGTTGAATTTTAAATAAAAAAGATGAGTTCTGAACTAAAACAATGAATCTTCAACTGAAACAATGGCATTTTCAAGAACAAAAAATTAATTTTTACTAAAAAAAGATAAATTTTCCATCAAAACTTAAGTAATTAAATGTTCAGTTAAAAAATTAATGCTCAACCAAACAAATAAATTTTTAATCAAAGCTATGGAATAAAAAATTGGAATAAGTTAAATTACTTTTCATAAAAAAGAACTTTCCCCAAATTATGATTTAAAAAAAAAGAGTTAGATACATTTTTAAACAAAGTGATGATTTTTTGACTAAAATTTTTAATCTTTGTCTTCGAAGTAAAGGAATTTTAAAACAGGAAGATGAATTTTCAACTAAAACGATTAATTTTTAACTAGATTATTTGAACTCTTCACACAAAAAATGAATTTCCAACACAGAAGATTCATGTTTCCCGAAAAAGATGAATTTTCAACTAAAGAAGATCATTTTTTAACCAAAAATTGAATAATTAAATTTTTAGTCAAAAAATAAATGTTCAACCAAAGAAATGATTTTTTCTTTCAAATGATGAATCTTCGACAAACAACATTTTAACTAGAGAGTTTAACTTTCAGCCAAGTTTCAAAAAGATAATTTTACAAGATAAAAGTCGATTTTTTAACAAAGTATGCGGATTTTCCACGATATAGTTGAATTTTTAATTAAAAAAGAAAGATTATAATCCAAATGGTTGAATTTTGAACTAGTATATATACATTTTCAACAAAAAATGGACAATTAAATTTGCAAACAAAAAGATAAATTTCGAAATCAATTTATGAATCTTCGACTTGAATAGTTGAATTATAGGTATATGCTAAAAATATGAATTTTCAACTCTAAAGAAAAATTTGCTAGAAAAAAAGAAATTTTTTACAGAGTAAATACATTTTTAAACAAGTAGTTAAATTTCTGTATATAAAATATTTATTTCGAACCAAATAGTTGAATTTTCATTTAAAAAAATAAAATAAAATTTCGACCATAATTATTTTTTTGCTGGAAAAATAGTTGTTCTTTTGTCAACAAAAAAATAATTTGCATCTAAGGAAATAAATTTTAATTAAAATGATAAATCTTCTATAACAAAAATTAATTTTTATATGTTTTATATTTTAAATTCAAGAATAAGATTAACGAACAAAAATTATTTTCTACAAAAAGGGGTCGATTTTTTACCAAAAAAGGAAGTTTTTTTTAGATATGTGAATTTTCAATTTAAAAAAGACAAGTTTACATGCTTATTGTTAAATTTGAAATTAGAAAAGGTCAATTTTCCACCCAAAGTAAGATGATTAAATTGACAATAGAAAAAATTAACTTTCAACTAAACTGATAAATATTTTTAACTAAAATTCTGAACCTTAAACTCAAGGTGGCCGTTTTAATCGACGAAATAAATTCCCAGTCATACTTGGTTTTTTTGCCGGTTCGCAGACATTTTTCACGGTCAATGAAAATAAAAAACTTAAACACTAAAGCTAAAAAAATTTCAACTTGAGGTAATAAAAACGGAGCTGAAAATGAAAGCACTGAAAAAGGAACTGTTAAATTTTGAACTTTTAAACCTGAAATAAAAAATTTGTTAATTAAAAAATGTTGTATTCAAATGCTCAATAATTTACGCGTATAAAATTGAAGGTAGTAACATTTTTCAATTTAAAAAAAAAGTCCACGTTATCATTTGCAATGCTCTAAATTAAGAAATCAATCAATGAAATTTAAAATTATATAATTTTAAGGCATTTTAAGCTAGAAACATTACATATTGAAATATTGAACAATTTTTAACTGAACACTTCTTAAATTAGAAATTCAATGATTTTCTTTTTAAATAGTTTAAACATCCTTGGAAAGCTTGGAAATTTTATTTCAAGATCTTAAGAAATCTAGAAGTTGTTATAAATTTGATTTAAATTCAAAATTATCTTGGGAATTTTTTGTAATTAAAATTTTCAAATTGAATGGGTCAAAAATGAAATATTTTATACTGAAACAATATTTTAAATGTAAAATCGTTTTTGTTCACTTTTTATTACTTAAAGTACAGATAAATTTAAAAAATTTTATTTATTTAATTATTAAAAATTTTTTGTATCCAAAGTTTTCAACATCAAAGGGTTTTCTTTTTTATTTTTTCAAGTCTTTAAGAAAGTGTTTAAAAATTATTTAAATAAAAAATGTAAGCTTAAAAATAAAAACTTTTACTGGAAAATTTTGTAAAGTAAAAAGTTTTTTCAAATTAAGCTTTGTAAGCTAAATAGTATCATAATTGAAAAACATAAAAATTCAACTAATTATTTATAAACTGTTGAAATCGAACGTGCACAGATTATTCTTCCACAAATTTGTAAAATTCCCGGTCAAAAACAAAATTCACTGTCATTTCCTGGTTTTTCTTGGTGTCAAAAAATTCCCGGTCTATTCCCGGTTTTCCCGGTTTCTCAGTCCATCGGCCATGCTGTAAACTGTAATAGTTGAATTTTGCACCTCCCAAAAAAAATGAATTTTCAACAAATAACATTCATTCCTACATAAAGGCGATTTTTCTACAAATCACAACAATTGAAAAAAAACTGTTTCATTTTTAAATAAACAATATCAATTTTTAACCAAATAGATGAATTTTCAGCCAAAAATAGAATAGTTGAATTTTCCGTTAAAAATCTAGATCTCAACAAAAAAATGATGATTTTTATAAAAATAGTTCAATTTGGTACTAGAATAGTTAAATTTTTAGTTAAAAAAAATTGATTTTCAACAATGTAATTATATTTTTAAAAAGAGATCAATTATTAATTAAAACGATGAATCTCACAACAACAAAATAAATTTTTAACAAAAGTGTTTAGCTTTTAACTGCATCTAGATGAATTTTCAAGAAAAAAGGTAAATTCATAACGAAAAACGCGAAACAAATATATTACAATTCGAAAATATTTCCTTTTCGAAATACTACTTCTACTCTAAAAACTACTTGAAACGCTTTCCTTTCCGAAGATTTGGAAGAAGAACATTATAAATTGTGACGAATTTTGACTTGCAACAGAGATTTTTTTAATTCCTTTTTTATAATTCCCAGTTTTAATTATTTTGAAAAATTCCCGTTCGCTAAATGCAAAATATTTATTTTAATTGATGAAGTTCATTATAAACATCATTGAACACAACAGAGCAAAAAATTGAAAATTGAGTGAACTTTTAAAAACAATTACTTCAATTCCCTACTAAAAAATATGAGTTTATAATAAAAAAATTTAATTTAATTTTGTTTCGTTTCGACCTCTTAAATTGTTGGTTAGATAATTTTTCGGAATTGAGGTCATTGAATAAAAAGAACAAATCTTGATCGTCAAAATTAGAAATGGCAACGTTTCGAACCTGATGTGGCTCTTTTTTAAGCCTAAATTAGAAAATTATTTTATTACTGTGAATAGAGTTAGACATTTAAAAAAGAACATCCAAATAATTTATAAAACGAACAGTTGAGTAGCAGAATTAACATAGCAAAGTATACGTATAAAACAATGGTAAAGTAAAATTATTACCTGGAAAGGTCTTTAACTGACAAGTCTCAATACGCGTTCACAAAGTCTTCAGTAAAGTTCAGGTAAGTACATTCATTAAGTCATCGAAAATTAGTTGTAAAGCAGGCGCCAAATTAAGAATTGTAAGAAATATAAAGTGGTTAAAAATGGGAAATAAAATTATTTTTTACATAAAAGTCTATAAAAGTTGCTACTTTAGAATTATCATACCTAAGATTAACAGATTTCGTTTCTTTGTTGATGTAAAAGGATTCGATAGTACCACGTTTAATCAAATTACTTTCCTAAGCTATTTTTGGGTGTTTAAAATCAAAAGCGTGACCCGTTTCAATTCTATGTTTTTCTGGTGCAGTGGTATTATCACTGTTCAAATTATGACGTTGATGTTCTTTGATTCTATGAAGTAAAGGTCTACCAGTGTGCCCGATATAACAACCGTCACAGAATAAGCAATCCAAACAATAAACAATATTTCTTTTGTGGAAAATGTGTGTTTTGTCCTGAGGTGATGGGAATAAATTAAAAAAAGGTTCAATTGGTCTGAAGATGACTTTAATATTTTTTACCTTAAAATAGAAGCTATTTTATCAGTGATGCCAGAAATATAAGGGATGACCGTAAAAGATTTAGATGATTGTGTTTCTTTTTTGTTATTAGAGTTATAAATATTATCAATCCTCGTTTTAATTAATTTATTGATAAGTTGAGTGGATATGCATTTTCCGCCCAAATTTGTCCTAATAATTCAATATTCTGTTTTCTAAATTGTGGAGAAGATAATTTAATAGCCCTCTCAAATAGTCCAAAAATCATTCCATTTTTCTGAGACCAAGGATGTTGAGATAAGAAATGTAAGTATGTGCCAGACCAAGTTTCTTTGTGATATCAATTTCTTAGAAGACTGTCATTATTAGTTCTGGTCAATGAAACGTTGAAAAATTAAGAGTGTGGTTTGCCACTTTTTCAAAAGTAAATTTCAGATGAGAATCATAACTATTGATATTTTTATTCGCTGCGGAAATGTATGGAGAACTGAACATATGCAACACTGCAAAGCAAAGGCAGCAAAATTCAATAGCTGCGATATAGTAGGCCACTTCCTAAAGGTCTGTAAAAAGAAGAAAACTGCACACGTCAATCATCTGCGAGAGGAAGAGCTCAATTCGTCAAATCATCAAGAGAAGCCATGCGCTTGTTATGTGTGTAATCCAAATGCAATCAACAAGCTACACGTCGGAAGTGCAATTCACCCACGACTAGAAAAACCTTTAATCGTGGAAGACACGGAGGTTACATTCGAAGTCGACACTGGAGCAGAAGTGACAATCCTGAGCAAAAAGGATAACGAGGTGTATTTCAAAAATTCTTTAGAGATAACTTCGTGTGAATTAAATTTACAGGAAGCGTCCGGAAGTCCTTTGTCTGTATTGGGACATATTGAGGTAAGCATTACGAAAAATGTTAATTTGCAGAGACTGGTTACCCGTTTTTTATCCCGGTAAGAGGAAAAATATTTTTTCGATTAATACAATTAATGAGAAACGCGATTTTCATGTGATTCTGAAAAAGGATTTTCCTAATGTTTTTGATCCAGACAAAACCGCTAGTATTTATGGTTTCGCCGAAGCAGATAAGGAATCAGACGAACTAGTTGCAAATGGTCTTTGGACCCCGGTCAATTACAGTGAATGGGCTTCACCCTTAGTCGTTGTTCCGAGGAAAGGAAATGAGTTGAGATTGTGCGTTAATTACAAGCCTACCGTAAATCCGAATATTTTGAGAGGTATGTATCCTCTCCCGAGAATCGATGACATTTTCGGTTTGTTGTCAGGCGGGAAAGTTTTCTGCCTGCTTGGTTTAATGTCCGCTTTTACACAACTTGAGCTTTCGGAAGCCAGTAAGCAATTGTTAACAGTAAATACTCATCGAGAAGTAGTCGTTACAAACCGGTTACCTTTTGCAATTGCAAGCCCACCCGGAATATTTCAGTCGGTAATGGATGCGATACTAGGAAAAATAGAAGGCGTCTGTTGCTATTTAGATAATTTAATCGTAAGCGGAGAAAGCCTTGAGGATTGTGAAACGAGATTTAGAGTCGTATTAAAGAAACTGGATGAGTTCAATGTAAGAACACAGATAGAACAATGCAATTTTTTTGAAAATTCAGTCGATTACGTAGGGTACAGAATAACTGCAGATGGCGAAAGGCCAATACCACGTAAAATGGACGCACTACTAAATTGCCCGGCTTCGACTAATACTACTGAATTGAAATCGTGCTTAGGTGGATTAAATTATTTCGGGAAGTTTTTGCCAAATCTAAGCACTCACCCAAAACCGTTGTACAATTTGCTACGTGATAATGAAAATTTTTTTGGAACGATGGCAATATTCTGCGGAGCAAAATTACAGCCAACTTGAACGCGAAGGGTTGGTATTAGTATTCGAATTGAGCAAATTTCATAAATATATCTACGGGATGAAGTTTGTCCTGGTGACAGACAATGAACCTATTAAGCGAATACTCGGACCGAAAGCGAGTATCCCGCCTCTGGCTGCTAGTCGCTTACAACGTTGGGCTGTCATCTTAAGTACTTATGATTATGACATTATCCGTAAAAGTGATATTAGATGCGTGGATCTGCTCTCGCGATTACCGATTAAAGACAGCGCTAATGATTTTATACTTAAAGTAGAAGTAGGGGAGCCACTTTCGAGTTTGAATATTGCTCGGGAAACAACAAAAGATCAGGTATTGAGTCGAGTCCTCGATCTAACAAAAAGAGGATGGCCTGATCGTGTAAGCGACAAAGCTCTTAAACCATACTTTACGAAAAGACACGAACTGTCCAAAATTGCCAACTGCGTCAGCCTAGGCAATCGTGTTATGGTTCCTCTACGTGTAAGAGAACAAGTCTTAGGATTGTTACACGAAGGGAATCCTGTTATAGTCATAATGAAAATGCTCGCTCACTCGTACGTATACTGGCCGGTTATAAATCAAGACATCGAGGGTCTCTTCTTGTCATGCGCTTTTTGCCAAATTATTCAAAATGTTCCTAAAACGAAAGACCTTCTTAATTGAAATCCAGTTGATCGAGTCTGGGAGCGTGTGCATATTATTATTATTATTATTATTATTATTATTATTATTATTATTATTACACCATTAAGCCAGTTCCCTTTCGGGGTAGGCGTGACTCACTCGGCAGGGGAAAGGAGTAGTGTGTGGAAGGGATACATATTTTTCAGATTGATCCAGAATTCTCGTACTATTTAAGTAAATAACACGTTCGTTCCACAACACTGCTCCGACCCAGGTTGCTGATCAATCTCTCTAGCAATCCCCCAAGCGAAGAACCTCACGAAGTCGTTATGTAAGGTTCCCCACTTGGGTCCATTAATAGCCAAGGTCTTTGTTTCAGGCGTCATTCACTCTACTGATACTCTTTTTATCAACTATTTGCCGCCATATTTTCCTGTCCTGGCATACTTCTCTAGCTTCTTTTGTGTCCATGCATTTTTTCATGCAGGCTCTCGTGTTTCTGTGACTTCTTATGTCTCTTCTAAGTAGGGTCTCATTCACACCTTCCAACCATTCTTTCCGCGGTCTACCTGTGGGCACGCTGCCATTTACTCTATCTTGATACACTTGTTTCGTTAGTCGTTCATTTGGCATTCTCTCAACATGTCTGAACCATCTTAACCGATTTCTTTCCCATGTGTCTACTAGCGTCCGTTCTGCACCACATTCTTTTAGAATTGTATCGTTACTTACTTTGTCCATTAGGGTTTTCCCGCTTATTATGCGCATGAATCTCATGTCAATTGCGTTAATTTTACTCTTATCTTTTTCTTGATAAGTCCATGTCTCGCTACCGTATAGTACAGTCGGTACAAATCTAGAATTATGTATTGCCATTTTAGCTTTATTTGATATATTTTTACTTCTGATAAAGGGATCTGCTCTACCAATAACCTTCTTACCTTCATTTATTCGTCTATCTAATTCCTCATCTATCTTCCCGTCCCTAGTAAATAATCTACCAAGGTATACGAACTTAT
>NC_046664.1:132635808-132639185 GCF_010883055.1 Belonocnema kinseyi | reverse complement strand
TAGTTTATTCAACATTCTTTGTAGGTCTTCGATAGATTCTGCCATAACAACCTTATCATCTGCGAACGCTAACCCTCGTACCCTTACTGTTTCGAGATCCACGCCCTCTTCGTCGAAGAGAGACATTCTTAAACACTTGTCCATAAATAATGTAAATAACCATGAAGACATAACGCATCCTTGTCTAACTCCTTGAATTATATCGGAACAGTTACTCAATTTCCCATTCACTCTTACACTCGCTTTGCTACCTGTATATATTGTTTTTATAGCTTGTAGGATCCATCCATTGACTCCATACTCTTTCAGGACTTCCCAAAGTTTACTTCTATCTACCTTGTCAAAAGCTTTTTCTAGGTCAACAAATCCACAGAAAACTTTTTTTCCTACTCTCAAACTTTTTTCTGTTATTTGCCTTAAGCTAAGTATTTAATCCGTGCATGACCTTCCTGGCATAAACCCACTTTGGACTTCCCAAATCTTTGCTTTTGTTATTTTCATTACCCTACGAATAAGTATTTTCGAATATATTTTACTTACGGTGCTTAAAAAGCTAATCCCTCTGTAATTATTGCACTCGCTTTTATCTCCCTTTCTCTTGTATATTGGTACGATAATAGCTTCTTTCCAATCGTCTGGGACGTATCCTATCTCAAAACATAAATTTATCAATTCGCAAACTCTATGTGGTATGTACTCGCCTTACCGTTTTTCAAGTTCTTAATTATATCCCTAACCTCAGTGACATAGACTTTTTCAGATGAGTTTTCCATCGCATCGTGTTCAACATCGCAGTTGTGGTGTCCTATAGCTTCATCTCCGAATTGTTTCCTAAAATAGTCTCTGGAAGCCTCTAGTATTCCGTCTGCATCATATACCATTTCCCCCCTACTATTTCTCATGTTGACAATTTCTGTACTTTTGTTTTCTTTCATTTTTTAATAAAGTAGTTTCCTGCTCCCTTCAAAGTCGTTTTGTATTTTTATCTCTTCTTCTGCTCTAATTGTATCTTTACTTTCTTTAACTAATCGTTTAAGTATCCTGTTCTCGCGTCTATAATCATTTCTACGTCTACTTATTTCCTCATTGCTAAGACCTGCGATGTTCAAAGTTCTCTTGTACGCTTCTCTTTTTGCTTTTTGGCAGCCTGAATTTCATCATTCCACCACGCATCACCAGAAATTCTTCCTACAACTGCGGTACCACATACTTCAATCGTGCATCTAACAAGGATATCCCATAACATTGCCCAGGCGCCCTCTAAATCTTTATTTTTTATACCATGTTGCCCTATCTATGCTTTCGATTATCTTGGGACTCTTTTTTCTCCAACCCCGACCTAAGTTAATTTTTGAGATCAGAAGGTAATGATCAGTATTGCATTCAGGACCCCTCATGACCCTTGTATCTTTGACTAACTCTCTAAGTCTTTCATCCGCAACAACAAATTCAATTACACTGCGGATATTTCCTTTAGACCAGGTGTACATATGGATAATTTTATGCCTAAACCAAGTATTTGTAATAAACAGACCCCTTTCTAAGCATAGACCAACTAGTTTATCTCCGTTATAGTTTGTTCTTGGATCCCCAAAATTACCTAATACTCTTTCTGTATCCTGATTTTGGATGCCCACCCAACCGTTCATGTCTCCTAGTAGAATGATTCTTTCCCCATGTTCGCAGATGTTTATGGTGTCATTTAAAGTGTCTCAGAAGGCGTCCTTTACTTCTTTAGGATCACTATCAACCGGCGCGTAGCATGCTATAATAAATAGTCTTCTAATTCCTACTTCCATTCTAGCCCACAGCAGTCTGGGAGACACGAAGCCATGGTCTCCGAGATGCTACTTTGCTCTTTCATTCAAAATGAGACCTACTCCTTGTTTACCATTCTGAGCCGAAATCATGTCAAAGTTAAGTATCAAATCGTCATATGGTGGAGATTGTAGTTGTAACGTCAGACCCACCAAAAACTTCAGTTAATAAGGGAGGGTTGGGAGAGGGGGGGAGGTAGAACTGGAAACGAGAGAGTCGTCTTGGGTTTGTGTTTTTGTTTTCATGCTGAGAAGGTCACCAACCTTCAGCGGCGTTGTGATATATGGAAGTTAGTATCCAGTACACATATATACCCACACCCATATATCTTTTCTTGTGTGTTTATTTTAGGCCTATATCCTTCAATTTACAATAAAAAGCGAGCCCCCCCCCTGGTTCAAAATCTCGGCGCTATTTTTAGTTTTTAGGTTTAAATTTCCGTTGTTTTCTTTCTTTTATCGTGAAATTATAATGAATTGCTATGAATTACTTATCTTTAAGTACGTTTCCGGATATCCTAGTAACTGCATAACGAAACACAATTTTAAGAAAGTGCATTTATACCAAATTGAAAATTTTCTTTTTTGCTTTTCCTCCAACCGAGTATATAAGAGACCGCTCTCTTTCAGATTTGCTACGAAACTGTTAAGGAAAACACAAGATAATGTAAGGGTCGACTTACGACTGCGTCATATCCGAGAGTCGTTAAAAATCGTCCTGTTTAAGATTCTCCGAAAACACATAAATACACACATATATATATTGAAAGTCAAGAAAATTTCAACTCAAATGTGCAAAATTGAAGAAATATAAAATGTAAATCCAGAAAAAGAATAACAAAAGACCAAAAAGGCTAATTTTCAAGAAATATTCAAATCCGAAACACAGCCAAAAACAGGTATTTTCGATAAAACAGTTGAATTTTCAACAATATAGATAGATTTTCACTTGAGAAGAAAATGTCAAACAATAAAACGGATCAATTTTCAATCAGACATTTGATTCAGTTTTGAGTCAGGTAATACAATTTTTGACAAAAAAAGAAACATTAACAACAAATTTCATTGTAGGCGTCGCGACTAGAAAGAATAAGTATGCACTCATATTCATATCCACACACACATAAATACACATGTACGTATATATATATATATATATATATACATATGCCTATACATATATACTCATATATACGTATACACATATATCTTTTCTTGTGTGTTTATTTTAGGCCTATATCTTTGAATTTACAATTTGGCGAGTACCCCCCCCCCCCCATTCAAAATCTCGGCGTTATTTTTAGTTTGTAGGTTTAAATTTCCTTTGTTTTCTTTCTTTCATCGTGAAATTATAATAAATTGCTATGAAATACTTATTTTTAAGTATATAAGAGACCGCTCTCTTTCAGATTTTCCACGAAACTGTTAAGGATAACACAAGATAATGTAAGGGTCGAGTTACGACTGCGTCACATCCGAGAGTCGTTAAAAATCGTCCTGTTTAAGATTCTCCGAAAACACATGCACACACACAAACACACACACACACACACACACACA
>NC_046664.1:132630151-132635708 GCF_010883055.1 Belonocnema kinseyi | reverse complement strand
GTTCGGAACCCACCTTAAACTGTAGGTCCCCCTTCCACCACCAAGTAAGTGTGTGGAGGGTGTATAAAGGAATAGAGAAGGTGTAAGAAAAATGTAAACCCTGAGGGGACACATTAGAAGCTTCCATCTCCATCTATAAATTACTTATCTTTAAGTAAGTTTCCGGATTTCCTAGTAACTGCATATCGAAGCACAATTTTAAGAAAATGCATTTATACCAAATTGGAAATTTTCTATTTTGCTTTTTCTCCAACCAAGTATATAAGAGACCGCTCTCTTTCAGATTTGCCACGAAACTGTTAAGGAAAACACAAGATAATGTAAGGGTCGTCTTGCGACTGTGTCATATCCGAAAGTCGTTAAAAATCGTCCTGTTAAAGATTCTCCGAAACACACATAAATACACACATATATATATTGAAAGTCAAGAAAATATCAATTCCAAATATGCAAAATTGAAGAAATATAAAATGTAAATCCAGAAAAGAATAAAGAAAGACCAAAAAGACTAATTTTCAAGAAATATTCAAATTCGAATCACAGCCAAAAACAAGTATTCTCGATAAATCAGTTGCATTTTCAACAATATAGATAGATTTTTACTTGAGAAGAAAATGTGAAGCAACTAAAACAGATCAATTTTCAATCAGACATTTGTACCCCCAATTAAAAGAATTGAATTTTCCACTGAATAAAAACAATTTTTAAACGAAAAGGATGACTGTTGACAGAATTGTCGAATTTTGAAGAAAATGATTCAGTTTTGAGTCAGGTAATATAATTTTTGACAAAAAAAGAAACATTAACATTTTAGGCCTATATCTTTGAATTTACAATAAAAAGCGAGTCCCTCCCCCCCCCCCTCGGTTCAAAATCTCGGCGTTATTTTTAGTTTGTAGGTTTAAATTTCCTTTGTTTTATTTCTTTTATCGTGAAATTATAATGAATTGCTATGATTTACTTATCTTTAAGTACGTTTCCGTATTTTCTAGTAACTGCATATCGAAGCACAATTTTAAGAAAATGCATTTATTTCAAATTGAAAATTTTCTATTTTGCTTTTTCTCCAACTGAGTATATAAGAGACCGCTCTCTTTCAGATTTGCCACGAAGCTGTTAAGGAAAACACAAGATAATGTAAGGGTCGACTTGGGACTGCGTTATATTCGAGAGTCGTTAAAAATTGTCCTGTTTAAGATTCTCCGAAAACACATAAACACACACATATATATATTGAAAGTCAAGAAAATTTCAATTCCAAATGTGCAAAATTGAAGAAATATAAAATGTGAATCCAGAAAAAGAATATTGAATATTGTCGATGCCTATTACAAATTGGTAGATGCTTATGTAATCCGAGGTACGGACTGTCATAAAACTGTCGAAAAATTACGTATTACATTTAGCTTATTAGGGTTTCCTGAAGAGTTTTGTGCGGACAACGGTCCTCCTTTCAATTCGGGGGATTTTGAGCAGTTTTGTTTAAACAATGGCATCAAACTGACTCACAGCTCCCTTACCATGCACAAAGCAACGGAATGGCTTAAAAATGGTTTAAAGCGCAAAAAACTACCTAAAAAAATTAATTTTAGAATGTAATTCAGGTCTAAGCACGGAAAGAAAATTAATTGGTTTTTTGACGCCCATGTAAAGGATTTCCTTCTTTGTGTATTTTTAGTAATTTATATGATTTCGGAATTACGGTGAAATTTGCTTTCAAATCTCTAGCTTTAGTAGAAGAAATGTATAACTTTCTATCCCATCTATTATTAATAATATTATTAGACTTTTCAGTGGTGGATGTGTATTCAAATTTAATTTTTTTAAATTTCGGTTTATCATTTAATAAATCTAGCATTTTTTTGTAATAATGTGATATGTTCATTGCAACCGTAACATTGCATTTGTCTGCTTTAAGAAATATTATATTCAGGTTATATTTAGCAAACTGTATTGGAGGACTAAAATCTAAATTATCAAAAAAATTTTGTTTTTTTAAAATGGGTGAGTTAGGAAAATTCAAAATAGTTTGACAGCATTGAACTCTGAGTTCATTTTGTATATCCAATGGAAAATTCCAAATATCAAATTCAGTTGAGGCAACAAAACCTTGTGAAGGAAATTGTTTCTTATGGCAACAATTGAAAGAAAAGCCACGACCTAAAGAAACAATTTTGATATCCTCTTCTGGAATATTGGTATCAGTAAGATTGTCAAACCAAGTGTCAGGGAGGATTTGAAATTTTATTCTCTGTTTAGAAATTTTTCTTTGTTTCGGAAAATTGAATTTATGTGTGAAATGTTTCTTATTCCATGAAAAAAGTCTATTGTATTTTCGGTGTTCAAACATCATAAAATGAAAGACATTTCTAAGAGGCAAGCTTCTAATTAACATATCATGTAAATATTTAAGTCTTAGATTAATATCTGCGATTTCACAATACAATTCTCTAATTTCAGTGTTAAAAATTTTAATTTTAACCATACTAGATAATCTGTCAATCTGATTACGGTTAAAAGGATAAAAAATCTTAATGTGTCAAAAAAATGAAAATTATCTAAATGAGGTGGTATGATACCCACTTTTCTGTATCTAATTAAACAATTCCTCGGATTTCGTAAGAGGGCTAACCTTGATAATAAAGTAAAGTAATTCTGTAGAAGTCCCAAAAATTGTATTCCGAAGTAGAGTCCGATCCATTGGAAGAAACCTCCTGTCTTCGAAGAGTATCCGTGCTGAATTTCAATCATTTTGTTTAGTTTCGACCTATTAGACTGTTAGTTAGATAAGTTTTCGGAATTGAGGTAATTGAATAAAAAGAACAAATCTTGATCGTCAAAATTAGAAATGGCAATTTTTCCACCCTGATGTGGTTCCTTTTCAAGCCTAAATTCAAACATTATTTTATTACTATAAATAGAGTTAGACATTTTAAACAGAACATCCAAATAATTTGGAAAACCAACAATTGAGTGGCAGAATTAACATAGCAAAGTATATGTATAAGACAATGGCAAAGTAGAATTATTACCTGAAAACGTATTATTGAGTGGCTTGGTAGTTGAAAGAAGAAAATAAAATTACATATTGTTCTCCAATTTCGGAGTCAAACTTGTCATCCATCAAATGCCTTGTCCTTCATTTTATAGTAAAATGAAGTAAGTTTAATTTTTTTATGCTAGATTAGTGTTGTGAACAACATTAATATCAACTGTAAAAATGAGAACCCAAAGTTAGAAAGGGAAGCAAGAAAATAAAAATGTTTTTTGGAGTTATGTGCCCTACTGAAAATACCTATATAGGTGTCTGTAAAGGTCAATTATAGGATTCTATATAAGGATCCGATAAGTGACCTATATAGGATCCTATATAGGGTTATCTAAATAGGTCAGTATAGGTGCCACCTATAGGAAATGAAACAGCTTCCTGCATAGGATCCTTTACATATATAATCCTAAATGATTCTATGGTAATGGTATGGGTTCTTTCTTCCTACTTTAGAATCCCTATAAGAACATATACAGGTTCCTACTACTAGGGAATCATATAGTCAAAAATAACTACTGTGCAGCTGTATCTGCTATAGGCAACTACTGCGGAACACTTCCGGTTCATCATATGTCCTATATAGGTTACTAATAGTATTCTATATAGTGTCCTATGCAGGAAGCTCTTTCATTTCTTATAGGTGGCTCCTACACTGACCTATATAGGTGACCCTATAAAGGATCCTATATAGGTCACTTATAGGATCCTTATATAGATTCCTATTAATGACCTATATAGATATTTGCAGTAGGGTGGTTAAAAACAAAGTAGATTATAATTAAAGTTATATGGATGTTACAAAAAAAGGGATTAATATGAACATGCATTGATGGATTTACAAGAGAGAACCAAAATAGGTTCACTTTAGAATTTAGTTTTACATTGCTACATTTTGTTAAACAAACTTGTGACGTTAAAACGTAATTTAATAGACAAAAGCCTTCAACTGACAAGTCTTAATAAGCGTTCACAAAGTTTTCATTAATGTTCAGGTAAGTGCATTCATAAAGTCGTCGAAAATTAGTCGTAAAGCAGGCGCCAAATTTAAAATTTTAAGAAATATGAAGTGGTTAAAAATGGGAAATAAAAAAATTTTTCACATAAAAGACTATAAAAGTCAGGTAGCTCAGAATCATCATACCTAATGTTAACAGATTTAATTTCTTTGTTGGTGTAAAAGGATTCGATAGTACGACGTTTAATCAAATTTATTTCCTAAGCTACTGTTGGGTGTTTGAAATCAAAAGCATGACCTGTTTCAATTCTATGTTTTTCTAGTGCAGTGGTATTTTATCAGGGATGCCAGAAATATAAGGGATAACCGTAAAAGATTTAGATGATTGTGTTTCTTTTTTGTTATTAGAGTTATAAATATTATCAATCCTGCTTTTAATTAGTTTCTTGATCAAGTTAAGGGGATATGCATTTTCCGTCAAAATTTGTCTTAATAATTCAATATTCTGTTTTCTAATTTGTAGAGAAGATAATTTATTGCCCTATCAATAAGTCCAAAAATCATTCCCTTTTTCTGAGACCAAGGATGTTGAGATAAGGAATGTTAGTATCTGCCATACCAAGTTTCTTTGCGATATCAGTTTGTTAGAAGAGTGTCATTAATAGTTCTGGTGACTGAAACGTCTAAAAAATTAAGTGTGTGGTTTTCCGCTTGTTCAGAAGTAAGTTTCAGATTAGAATCATAACTATTGAAAATGTCTTAAACTTCATTTAATTAACATTCAGGGATGACCATAAAAATATCGCCGACGTATCTTTTATAGAAAGGTACGTCGAAACTAAATGAAGTTAAACAATCTAATCCAAGTGTTTCCATTCCTATACCAGCGATTAACGGAGACAACGAAGAACCCATAGTCAATCTTAAGTGTTCTAAAAGAAATTTAGCCAATTCATCCGTGGGACTATTAATGAATGAGATTATTAACCTCAAAGGATTTCCTTCTTTGTGTATTTTTGTTAGTCCATATGCTTTCAGGGTTACGGTAGAATTTTCTTTCAAATCTTTAGCTTTAGTAGAAGAAATGTATAACTTTCTATCCCATCTATTAATAATAATATTATTAGAATTTTCAGTGGTGGATGTGTAGTCAAATTTAATTTCTTTAAATTTCGCTTTATCATTTAATAAATCTAGTATGACTGACACTCTTTTTATTAACTATTTGCCAACATACTTTCCTGCCCTGGCATACTTCTCTAGCTTCTTTTATGTCCAGGCATTTTTTCCTGTGGGCTCTCGTGTTTCTGTGACTTCTTATGTCTCTTCTAAGTAGGGTCTCATTCACATATTCTAACCATTCTTTCCGCGGTCTACCTCTGGGCACGAACCATCTTAACCGATTTCTTTCCCATGTGTCTACTAGCGTCTCTTCTGCACCATATTCTTTCAGAATTATCTGGTTACTTACTTTGTCCATTAGGGATTTCCCGCTTATTATGCGCATGAATCTCATGTCAATTGCGTTAATTTTACTCTTATCTTTTTCTTGA
>NC_046664.1:132594328-132630051 GCF_010883055.1 Belonocnema kinseyi | reverse complement strand
ACCCTCGTAACCTTACTGTTTCGAGATCCACACCCTCTTCGTCGAAGAGAGCCATTCTTAAACACTTGTCCATAAATAATATAAATAACCATGAAGACATAAAGCACCCTTGTCTAACTCCTTGAATAACATCGAAACAGTCACTCAATTGAGTTTTCCAACGCATCACGTTCAACATCGCAGTTGTGGTGTCCTATAGCTACATCTCCGAATTGTCTCCTAAAATAGTCTCTGAAAGCCTCTAGTATTCCATCTGCATCATATACCATTTCCCCCCTATTATTTCTCATGTTGAAAATTTCTGTACTTTTGCTTCCTTCCACTTTTTTATAAAGTAGTTTCCTGCTTCCTTCAAAGTCATTTTGTATTTTTATGTCTTCTTCTGCTTTAATTGTATCTTTACTTTCTTTAACTAATCGTTTAAGTATCCTGTTCTCGCGTCTATAATCATTTCTACGTCTACTTATTTCCTCATTGCTAAGACCTGCGATGTTCAAAGTTCTCTTGTACGCTTCTCTTTTTGCTTTTTGGGCAGCCTGAATTTCATCTTTCCACCACGCATCACCAGACATTCTTCCTACAACTGCGGTACCACACACTTCGATCGTGCATCTAGACCTATTTTAAATTTAAAAAATTTCTTGATAATTTATATTTGATAATTTATATTTTAGTCCGGCAATACAGTTCCCGGTAACAAGCGTTGAATTCAGAAAAATTAAGAATTAGTATTCCTATGAATACGCGATTTTTCCTCCGTCTAAAAATCCCCCAACGGGAATAGAAAAAGTACAAATCCTATTCCTCTCAATCGACTTAGTAAAATTTAACGAAAGCATTTATTTAACCTATTTTTCATTATTAAATCTTTTTATAACTTATAAATTCGAAAAACATTCAAATTTATATTTATTTATATTTTAATAATTTATTTAAACGTCTTAAAAATGCAGCAAAGAAATCTTTGCAAATGTGGTAATTTAAATAATTTTTACTCTAGAGAGGCAGAGTTGAATTGGTGAGAATTAAAATTTCAGAATTTACATTCCGCATAAAGGAATTAAAACAACTTATTACACATATTTTATGAACTTATTAGATGGAATTAAATAAAATAAAATTATGACCACTTCTGAGGAATAAAAAATATATCTGTGAGGTGCGTTACCGATACAATTAGAAGGAATGAAATATATTGAAAACACGTTCTCTTTGGGAGAATAGAAAACTGTGTGGCGGTCGCTATGGAAATAGAAGTGAATAAATTTATGAGGTATCTTATTCTTATTGCGAAATTTTAGACCGATGGAAAAATCGCGCATTCAAAATAATAGAATAATCTTCACTTTTGCGCTGAAATCTGAAAATATTAATTTTTCTCTATTGTACGCTTATTACCGGGTTATTTAATGATAATCCGAATATAATATTTCTTAAAGTAGACATAGGCAATGTTACGGTTGCAATGAACAGATCACATGATGACAAACAAATACTAGATTTATTAAATGATAAAGCGAAATTTAAAGAAATTAAATTTGAATACACTTCCACCACTGAAAATTCTAATAATATTATTATTAATAGATGGGATAGAAAGTTATACATTTCTTCTACTAAAGCTAAAGATTTAAAAGAAAATTCTACCGTAATCCTGAAAGCATATGGACTAACAAAAATACACAAAGAAGGAAATCCTTTGAGGTTAATAATCTCATTCATTAATAGTCCCATGGATGAATTGGCTACATTTCTTTTAGAACACTTAAGATTAATAACTGGCAAAACACAATATCATGTTAAAGGAAGTTGGGATTTTGTGAATTCTATTAAAAAATTTTAAATGCCTAAACATCATGTTCTGATTTCCTTAGATGTTTTTCATTTGTTCCTCAGTATACCTATTAATTTAGCTTTACAAAACATTAAAAATAAATGGAATTTGATAGCTTCCAACACTATTATTCCAAGAGATGAATTTTCAAATGCAAAGGAGTTGTGTCTTAGATCTACCTTCTTTAAATTTAACAATAAAAATTACAAACAAATGGATGGATTGATTATGGGTTCTTCGTTGTCTCCGTTAATCGCTGGTATAGGAATGGAAACACTTGGATTAGATTGTTTAACTTCACTTAGTTTCGACGTACCTTTCTATAAAAGATACGTCGACGATATTATTATGGTCATCCCTGAATGTAAATTACATGAAGTTTTAGACATTTGCAATAGTTATGATTTTAATCTGAAATTTACTTTTAAAAAAGAAGCACACCACACACTTAATTTTTTAGACCTTTCAGTCACCAGAACTAATAATGACACTCTTCTAACAAATTGGTATCATAAAGAAACTTGGTCTGGCAGATACTTACATTTCTTATCTCAACATCCTTAGTCTTAGAAAAAGGGAATGATTTTTGGACTTATTGATGGGGCCATTAAATTATCTTCTCCACAATTTAGAAAACAGAATATTGAATTATTAAGACAAATTTTGACGGAAAATGCATATCCCCTTAACTTGATCAAGAAACTAATTAAAAGCAGGATTGATAATATTTATAACTCTAATAACAAAAAAGAAACACAATCATCTAAATCTTTTACGGTCATCCCTTATATTTCTGGCATCCCTGATAAAATAGCTTCTATTGTAAAGAAAAAAAATATTAAAGTCATCTTCAGACAAATTAAACCTTTTTTAATTTGATTCCTATCACATAAGGAAAAAACACATATTTTCCACAAAAGAAATATTGTTTATTGTTTGGATTGCTTATTCTGTGACGGTTGTTATATCGGAGATACTGGTAGACCTTTGCTTCATAGAGTCAAAGAACATCAACGTCGTAATTTGAATAGTGATAATACCACTACACTAGAAAAACATAGAATTGAAACAGATTGTGATGTTGATTGCAAACTCCCAAAATTTTTAGCTCAGGGAAAATTTTTGATTAAACGTCGTACTATCGAATCCTTTTACATCGACAAAGAAACGAAATCTGTTAATCTTAGGTATGATAATTCTAAAGTACCTTACTTTTACAGTCTTTTGTGTAACAAATAATTTTATTTCCCATTTTTAACCACTTCATATTTCTTTAAATTTTTAATTTGGCGCCTCCTTTACGACTGATTTTCGACGACTTTATGAATGTACTTACCTGAACTTTAATAAAGACTTTGTGAACGCTTATTAAGACTTATCAGTTGAAGGTTTTTGTCTATCAAAGCTCGTTTTAACCTCACAAGTTTGTTTAACAAACTATATCAATGTAAAACTAAATTTTAAAGTGAACCTTTTTTGGTTCACTCTTGTAAATCCATCAATACATGTCCATATTAATCCCTTTTTTTGGTAACTTCCATATAACTTTCATTGTAATCTATTTTCTTCTTGCCCACATAACACCAAAAAACATTTTTATTTAAACTTACTTTATTTTACTATAAAATGAAGGACAAGGCACTTGATGAATGATAAGTTTCACTCCAAAATTGGAGAACAATATGTAATTTTATTTTCTTCTTTCAACTACCAAGCCACTTAATAAAACGTTTTCATGTAATAATTTTACTTTACCATTGTTTTATATATATACTTTGCTATGTTAATTCTGTCACTTAATTGTCCATTTTCTTGAAAAGGAACAACATCATGTTCGAGACGCTGCCATTTTTAATTTTGACCATCAAGATTTGTTCTTTTTATTCAATGACGTCAATTCCGAAAACTTATCTAACCAAAAAATTTAATAGTTCTAAACTTTTAGTTGAAAAAATTAACTTTTTACAAATCAAACGGATTTTCAACAAAAGAGCTGACTTTTCGACCTAAGTGCTGAATTTTCAACTAAAAATGACGAATCTTTAGCTGCAATAGTCGAATTTTAAGCAAAAAAGATTAGTTTTTAACTAAAACAGTGAATTTTAACTGAAACATTTGCATTTTTAACCACAACAAATTAATTATTCCCTGGCGGACCGACGGAACCGAATGGAGCCTCTGCAAAGTACCCGTAAAGACCCCATTGGGTCCCCATTCGGTTCCTTTTTTAAAAAAAAAACATCAAGATCAACTTTTAAACTGTTCAAATTCGGCTTCGACGTTAAATTTTCTATTGGAAACTCACGGAGTAATCGTAATACTTTTTTTTTCAGCGGTGAATAGTTAAAAAAATATAAAGATTGTGATTATTCCGTGACCTTCTATAGGGAATTTTAACGTTGAATCGGTTCCTTTGGTCCGCCAGGGTTATTAAAAAGATAAACTGATCACCAAAACTTAAATAATTAAATTTTAAGTTAGAAAAATTAGTGCTCAACCGAAATAAATGAATTTTTATCAGAACTAAGAAATAATTAATTGAAATAAGTTAACTCCCCCCCCCCCCACCCAAAACTTTCAAATAAAAATACTTTCAAGAAAAAGGTACATTTTTAAACAAAGTGATGAACTTTTAATTCAAGTTTTAAATCATTATCTTTGGAAGAGTTGAATTTTAAAGCAGGAAGATGGATTTACAATTAAAACAATTAATTTTCAACTAGAATGATTGCACTTTTCTCCATAAAGATGAATTTGTAACCCAAAAGATTTATTTCTACTAAAAAATATGAATTTTCAACTGAATAAGAACATTTTTAGGCCAAAAATTGAAATTAATTAATTTTAAATCAAAACATAAATGTTCAACCAAAGAATTGAGTTTTTATTAAAAATGATGAATCTGCGGCCAGAATAATTAAATTTTAACCAAAGAGTTTAACTTTCAACCAAGTATCAAAATCTTAGACAGGAACAGTTAAATTAGATATACAAAAAATATGGATTTTCAACCATAAAGAAAAATTTTCTACAAAGAAAGGAAATTTGTTTACAGAGTACATAATTCTCATACAAATAGTTTGATTTCTGGATGAAAAATATCAATTTCCAATGAAATAGTTGAATATTCATATAAAAGAAATATACACATTCGACAAAAAATATAGTACTTAGATATTCTGGTGAAAAGTAAATTCTTAATAAAACAAAACAAAAACGAATTTTCAGCAAAATAGTTAAATGTTCAAATCAGATAACTGAATTTTTAGTCCAAAAAATTGATTTTCAACAAAGCAATTATACTGTCAAGCATATATGAATTTCCAATTAAAATGATGAACCGTTAACCAAAACATTTATTTTACAACGAAAGAAATTTACAACAAAAGATATAACCAAGTTGTGAACTTTTTAACTTGTTGTTGCAATTCAGCAATATTTCTTCTTTGAAATACAAATCAGGCTCTAAAACTTACTTGAAGTTCTTATACCTATCTCAAATTTGGAAAAGCGAACCTTCGAATTGTGTCGAATTCACGTGCCAGAAATTCGCTGATCCAAGTGAAATTATATTTCTTCACGAAAAATCCTTGTCCTAAAATAAAAACAATAACTCTCTTCTAAAATTCCCTGTCACAACTCAGGATAGATGAGCAGTAAGTGAATAAAATAAGACATCACTTATCACAAACAACACTTCTAACCTTCGAATTTCGATGACGCATTGTAACCGCATGTTTACAATTGATCGACAGCAACCAGCAGCGTTCGGTGTCACTCGTGTCACTTCGATGACCTTCGCAAATCTTCGTGTATTAATGTTTCCAAAAAGAACTCATCCAGTTGAAAAGAGACAAGTAATCAGAGAATGAGAGAGATCAATCGTCACTGAATTCAATAGAGATCCCCCCGTTGAAGAGAAATTTGACGTTATTATTTCGTTTCTTAACAGTGTCGGAAAGTACACACAGAGTCCCGGGGCGCAGGGCTGAAAATAAATTGGTGAATTTCATCAGAAATAGATCACAGACCGGTCCCCGTAGCCCTATTATACCCTATATTTAAAAATGTATATAATAAGATAAAAGCTTCCTAGATGCAGGTATTTGAAAAAAACGCAAAAAACCGGGAAATTCTGTAAAAAGAAACTGTACAAATAATCAGGGCTGCCATGCAGTCACTGCTGACACTTTTCTTTCAATAAATACTTCAATTCAATTCTATGCCTATTTCTGAATTATCTTGAATTCTTTACAAATATCTCTAGGTATTTTTAAAGATTCGAAGAAATTTTCAATAGACTTTAATAATTTGAATAGTGTCAATTGATAGAGTGTTCCAATAATTATTTTAAATTCTATTTTAGATTCTGAAGGATTTTATATATTTTATATTATTTAAAAATTTTACATGGAAATTTTGAATTGATTTCAATAATTGAAATTTCAAACTATTTCAAATATTTGAGGATATTGTAACAGACTCCTAGGAATTTTCAACAGTTTTAAACACTTTCAAGAGATTTCAAAGGATATTGAAGGCTTTAACTATTTAAAGACATTTGAAACGATTCCCATATATTTTTTATTTAATTCATAAGCATGAAGAGATGTGAAATATTTAGAAGTATTTTCGAATATTTACAAAAATTATTAGGCATTTTCAAGAGACTTAAAGATTTACAAAGTATTTCCAAGGTTTCTAATCATTTTTGAGGATTCAAAAGAATTTGCATGCTGTTGTAAAGAATTTCGTAGAATTTCGTTATTTCACCATTAAATGAAGAATTAAAGTACACATTTTTATAACCAACATGCTTACAGAAACTTGGTTTGTTCCATAAACCATTATTTAGAAATCAAACACATATATTATGCTAAGCAGGTTTTTTCCGAAATCTCATTTTCTAATACAATAATTTTTGTTACTGTTTAATAAAGTTTCAGATCAAATATAGTAGTCATTTTGAAGTATATAAATAGGTTTTTTAACCTTATAACATTGGCGTTTCTTGATATTATCATTTAATGAAGACAAAATATTTTTGAAAGAATATTTAGCAAAGAAAAAATCTGTCAGACTGTGATGTTGCAATCTTAAATTGTGATATCTTCGCGAGAGGATAAATTTTGAGATGAAAGATCTTTTATTAATTTTTATAAGACCTAAATTTTTAGATTAATTTTACGAAAATCCCGTGGAGAAATTTTTTATTAAAATTTCGATTCAAACGACTCAAAACACAGGAAAAAATATCAAAAAGAAATTATAAGTTTTAAAAGTCCTGAATAATGTCCTTTTTACCATTTTTGTATAGGACTTGAATATTGAATTTCATTTTACAAAAATACTTGACAATTTAGTTTTTTACGAAAATACGGTGGAAAAATAGAAAAATAAAATTTCGATATGAAAGATTGTAAATACAGGGAAAATATCTCTAAAAAGGATCATAATTTTTGAAAATTCTTAAAGTAATTTAGTTTTTCTACTTTTTGGTTGTGCTTGACAATTAAGTTTAATTTTACGATAATACAGTGAATAAAAAGAAATTTCAAATATCAATTCAAACGTTTCAAAATACGAGGAATAATCTTAAAAAGCAATTATAACTTTTGAAAAGTTGTAAATAATTATTTTATTTTAGCCAATTTTTTTGGACTTTCTAATTTATTTTAATTTCACGAAAATACTGTTGATAATTTAAAAATTTAAATTTTAATCTAAGCGATTGATAATACAGGAAAAAATCTCAAAAAGGAATTATAACTTTTAAAAGGCCTACCAAATTTTATTTAAAAATTTATTGATTGGACTTGACAAATTAGTTTAATTTTACGAAAATACCGTAGAAAAATAGAAAATTTAAATTTGGATCAGAACGACTCGAAATACAGGAAAAAACCTCAAAAATATTATAATTTTTAAAAAAACTAAAATAATTTTTTGCCAACAATTTTTTTATAGAACTTGAACATTTAGTTAGGTTTTATCCATTTTTTGTAGGGCTTGTAATATAAGTTTAATTTGACTAATATACTGTGGAAATTTTGAAAATTTAAATTCTGATTCAAGCGATTCAACATACAGTAAAAATTTTCAAAAAAGGGTTTATAACTTATGAAAAGTCGTAAAAAAGTTATTTTTCCAATTTTTTGGTGGGGCTTGATAATGTAGTTTAATTTTACGAAAATACAGTGGGAAAATAGAATATTTAAATTTTTGATCCAAACGATTCAAAATTCGTGGAAAAATCGCATAAAAGAATTATAACTTTTGAAAAGTCCTCAAAAATTGTATTTTAAAAATTTTGTGAAGGACTTGACAAGTTAAGAATTTTTTAATCTCAAATTTTTTCCCATTTTGCAGCAAAAGACCCCTGAAAAAAGGGATGGGCTTCCCAAGCTCGGAGGTACCTGACCAGAAAGTAGGTCGTTGGTCAGCCCGGTCAGGGTATCCTGACTTGGTCAGGAGCATGCCGACCACTGCCCTGGGGCTGGGTTGGTCATAAATTCGCCCATAGAACCTGAGAGGTTACTCCAGCCCCTCAATGTTAGGTCCTTTGCCTTTTAACTTGCGTATTTCCTCTCTATTTCCTCGCCTATTCCTTAATTAAAAATGCTGATAGGTCCAGAAAATCCTGAACATTTTTGTGAGTTTGAGAATACATTCGTAAATATACATGGATTCTCAACTGTTCCGATTTGCAATTAGAATTCTCGTAAGCTCTTAATGATAATTTCCTTTCATTTTCTTGATTAATTTTAAGTTAAAATTTTAATCTCAATTAAAATTGAAACTAGTTTATGGATTTCATATTTTATATTAATATTTCTAAATTGAAAACTGCGCATGATAATATAAGAAAGACACTAATTTCCCAAAGGTTTAAAAAAAAATTGTTCAGATAATATGTTTGAATTTGTAATTTACGGCGCAACTGAATCATGACAGTATTCATGATTAAAATAAAAACTATCCCTATCTTCAAAAAAATAATATCAAGCAAATTTGTAGACATTTTTTAGATGAACAATTTTGCTCTGAGCATCTTTTGGTGGATAAAACCAAAATCGTTGTTTAAAATGCCTGATCAAAGAAACTGCTCCATCCTTTTTAGGCGCTCAAATATTGTGACAAAGGCCAATTCAATCGGATAATTCCTTCGAAAGTCATCGTGTTCAGAGACAACGATGATGGCAACCAAAGACATACATCAAAGTAAAATCCATTTTTTGTCAAGTAGTGAGTTCTAAGACGTCGAGATTCGATGGCATCCTCGAAAGTGATTTTTTACATAAAACCAATACCTTCTCATTGAGATGACAATGTAGAAAGTTATTATTCATCATTAAAATTCATTAGACAGATTTTTCTAAGATCAAAAACTAAATTCACAGTTATTACACAGGCCCACAAAAAAAGTTGTCTGCACGAGACAAGTGACTAGGCTACCTTAATGGATTTTGAGCCACTGAATTCGAATATAGCCTCAGAATTTGGCCTACACATCTTAGTTTTCCCCTAGATGTAAAAAGAAGGGAAAAGCTCAAAATCCATAAGGGGAGCCCAGTCACTTATCTCGTGCAGACACATTTTTTGTGTGGCCTGTGTGACCAGCAATCCCGAAACTTTTCCCAACTTTTTGCATGTATGGGAAAACGATCAAAATGAAGTAATTTAAAATATAAAAGATTCGAAACAAAATTTTTTCTACAAAAAATTTGTCTTTAAATGAATGCGAAATTCACTGAAAACTTAAAAAATGTTTAATTAACGGGAACTGTGATAATGATTAACAACTCCCTCTTTTTTTTAAACGATTTAAATTTACTTAGAATAATTTAAATTTTAAGGGGTTTGAGTATATAAGTAACAATTAATAAGAATATTTATAATAATTAAACAAAATTTTGTTATAAGTTTTGTTACGAATCTATGATTGTCTGATTGTTAAGCGCTTGAGACAGAATCTTGAAGTGGTTACCGTGAAAACAGAACGTATTTCAGATGATTAATAGCTGATACTTGCATTTGTCTATAAAATTTATTTTAAACATAGAGACAAACATTGCAAAAGTAGATTTTTTTGACAGCACATTACTTTCAATACAATTTAAATAGTTTTCGTAAAAGCACAATGTATTTTAGTAACAAATTTTCCGAATAGTGGACTTTTTTATGAAATTTTTTTCACATTATTAGGAAGAAATTAAAAAATAATTTTTCCCCCATTGTTTAATTCTACTGTTTGATCCTCAATATCCACCATCTTTCTTGTTGGTTTACGAGACTAAGAAACCTTATCAAAGGTTATTTCCGTGACCTGTCACGCAGGTTTGTTCCAGCCCCACCTCGCGTTGCTTTAAAGAAATAGAAAAAGATAGACAAACGGAATAAAAAGAGATAACTTTTCTTCAAATTGGGTAATAGACTAAGGGATAGGAAGAGGCAAATATGTGGGATACAATAAGAGATAGAAGAAGCTTACGATTCTCTCCATCGGATGATATACTGTCGGATAGAAAGAGATAGATATTCCATTATATGAGAGGTGAAATGCCAGATAGGATGAAATAGATATTCCATGACGTAAGCGATAAAGTGCGAGATAGGAAGAGATAGATATTACCACTTACAGGGATGAAGTGAAGGGATAAAAAAGAGATAACCTAGTAGGCAAACAAATTCAGGATGTCCTACGGACGTCTTTGGGATTTTCCCAAGACGTCTTTTATAACATTTTTTTGGACATACTAGGGATGCTCTTAAAATGTCTAATGTCAGTACGAAAGATGTCCCGAGAACGTCTATGTCTTTAAGACATCTCTGGAAACCTGTGAAATTCCAGCGTTAGCATTCGATTAGTTTAACAGAATATTTCGGGTACAATCTTCGCAACTCCCTTATAAGGTCTCCATACCTCTCTTCCTTTTCATTCTCTTTGGCTATTATGTTTTTGTCAGCTAGTGTCGAAAATTCGATAACGAACATGGTTCGCTTCTCGAAGTTAAGTAGAACTACGTCAGGTCTCGAGTGTGCAACAGAAACAATTGTCGAGAATATAAAGTTGCAGTATATGCGACACTTTTCATTCTCGACAATTGACTTGATTTCCCTGGAAGCATTTAGAGGAGCGATATTACGGTTAATGCCGTAAGAGTGACAGTTATGGTAATAAAGCACTCTTAATGCCGCATTGTACCTCTGGATGTAGGTTATTCCCGCATGAGTTGGACAACTAGATAGTATGTGTACTAAATGCTTGGGGTGTGCATGGTACGCCCTGCAGGTATCATCGGAAATGTCTTAGCTGAAAACATTTGTGTGGAAGATGCCGTGCATTCTCTTATCGAGGAGCTGTTCACAAAAGTTTTTGTCTTGTGCTTTCTGAATCCGGACTTTCAGAAGTGAGTACTCGAGATAGATAAGATTTGATGCATTTTGATCACCCCTAATACTGCAGTTAATTCCGAGTGTTTCAGCAGCTTCCTCTTCTGCTTTTTACAGAAACGCTCCTTTGCCCACTTCTTCGTGCTTCCTGACCCTTTCAAGAAGAGGGCCTCTTCCATTTGCGACTCTATGTGCTGTACCCAGAATAATCCTGTTGCGAAGACATTCAAAATTCAATATTCTGCGATCACCTTGACGGCGTGAGACGTACAGTCGCGGAACAGAAGACTTTAGATGCATGCTTTTGTCCATGTGCATAACCTTTCGTGTCCCGATATCAAGGGATCTGAGCTCGTTCTTCGCCTGTGGTACCACTCCAAATGAATAGAGTACTACCCGGACGTCACGCATGTTCGTTGCAGATACTATATTCCTCGCCGACAGTTCGGAAGACCAAATCTGCCGGATGAGACGTTTGTATCTGCTTCGGAGAGTGTCAGATATAGATGTCGCATCCTGAATGCGGCTCCGTGGCACGCCCAGGTATGTATCAGTCTCTTTAGCGCAAAGGTGTCGTCTAGTGCTTCTATCGACAAGCTTAGGGTCTTCAGAGATGCCATTCAGTTTTCCTCGCTTCAAACAAACCTTGGCGCATTTGTCTACCCCAAAATCCATTCATATTTCCTTGGTATATCGTTCGACAATCCTTAGAGCTTGATGTATTTGCTCTTTGTTTTTAGAATAGATCTTAAGATCGTCCATGTGAAACATGAGTGACCTTGTACTTTCGATCTCCAGGTTTGCCGCAAAAGTACCCGTCGAAATGGCCAAGTGCTAGAGATAGTGGCAATAATGTGAGGCAAAAGCGCAGTGGGCTCATGGTGACACCCTGAAAGACACCAATCTCTCTATGCACCTCAGAATTCGCAGATGAACCTTTAAGCTTCCTAAAAGACAGATGATAAGTCTCTGGGAGGTCGAATCGAAAGCTTTCCTGTAATCCATCGAGGATAACGAAAGGGCACGCTGGTAGTAGGCTGCATCTTTGAAGACACATCTATCGATGAGCAGGTTCTCCCGAAATCCTGCTACGCCTTTCTTTGAGCCACGTTGTTCATACATTTCTTGCTACAGAGGCTCAATTGTCCGAAGAACCCTATCATTTAGAACAGTTGTGAATATCTCTTACAGTGTATTCAGACAAGTGATTGGCCGGTGATTCTTCGGGTCAGCCAAGTTGCCAATTTTCGGCAGGAGTATTGTGCGCCCTTCCACCAGCAACTCCGGAATTGGCTCTTCCGACTTTGAATATGAGGTGAAAATACAGGCCAAATGCTGATGGGTTGAAGGAAACTTCTTTCAATAGAAGGTCTTGATACCATCTGGTCCCGGAGCGGAATAGTTCTTCATCCCTCTTAATACTTTTTTCACCATCTGGGTAGTGATGGGTGGGCATTTTCCATCAGGTATCATGAGGCCATCACACAGGTTGTTGAAGCTATTTATGTTATCTGAGTCTTTGTCCAGTCTATGCGGAACTTCATAGAATTCTCTCCAAAAAACTTCGACCTCCTCTGGTTTGGGTGGGTGGTATTTTCTCAACAATATGCTGCCTGATGGTCAGGAGCTTTGACTTGTTAAGTGTTTGATAACAGGTCTGAAGTTCGCTCGTGAACTTTCGAATCTTGGTGGTAAAATTCCTGCCAGATGTGGTGTAGTCTATCACACACCGAATGCGGGACGCGTACTGTCTTGCCCA
The DNA here is from genome assembly GCF_010883055.1 of Belonocnema kinseyi. NCBI lineage: Eukaryota > Metazoa > Arthropoda > Insecta > Hymenoptera > Cynipidae > Belonocnema > Belonocnema kinseyi. Next base: position 132,617,065 of record NC_046664.1, on the reverse strand, counting down.
GCCTATCTTTATGGCAAGTTGATGCATTCGTCTTTTGGTCTTATGATCAAACGTTTGTTTTTGACATTGGCCAAAGCTCTCGCTGAATTAAACACACAACAATTGATAGTCAGGGGTCGGATTCTTCGAAAAAATGTCCATGAATCTCGTCATCCATTTCAGCCAGATCCATAGGCTTGAGAAAAACATTAGTGTTGATGTTTCTCCGGGTTATGAAGCATCGCTCTTCCTCTATTGGATGCCTGCCCGCGTTTGAGCTTAGTGTCGCCTCTCTTTCTCTGTTGCCGGCTTGTTCTGGCTGTAGTATAGTAGGCATACCGCTTACATAGCCCCTTTTTTGGAGTACTTCGGCATGGTTTCGCAGACGTTGATGCGAAAAGTTCGATAGCTACGGGTGCTTGTCGCACCACAGAACATGCAATCGTACCACGTAACCACGTATAGGTGCCACACTCGCATCGTAGCCCTCTAGCAAATTCGCGATTTAGTTGCTTCAGCTACCTAAAGGTCCCTAGATTCCGTCGATCCATCGCATTGAATGCATCTGTATTGGCTCCCCAAGCTCTAGAGTGGTTGGCATTATTGGCCGACCGATTGTCGGAAGCCCTGCGTGTTCTGTTGTTTTGAACCGCACTAACTACAACTAAGTTTGGTGTTGTCATTCTTGTTCCCACAAGAAGCTAAGAAAAGGGGTTCGTCCATCCTTGAAGAGCCCCGCATACAAGGATAAGGCTACGTACTCTGAGAGGTCACCCGATATCCTAGAGTCACCGTTCTAGACACCTCACCCAGGTGCCATTCAGCTTTGGGCACCATTTTCACACCTCCGCTTAGGGGTTAATTTCTTCGAGACCACCCCTGGACAATAGCCGCGAATGCCTATTCATTTTTGTAACCATATTCAGCAGGAACCCATGGTACAGGGATCCTTTAGTCGCAACCTGAGGACGCGTTCGGTGGCTTTGTCATAGGCCCTTCGGTTTGATTCTAGAGGAAACAAAACCGAACCGTATATATATATATAAATATAAATTCAAACATACAAGTCCGAGTTCATAAGTTGGGAGTAACTTAGTAAATTATTTCTAACGACTCTTCTCTGTCTATTTCCGATCTGGCAAAATTAAATATTTCTAAACGAAAGCATTAAACAGTCGGTAACTTTAGGAATATTGTCTGGATGCTAGCGCCACGTAGTGGAGACCTCATAAAACAACGCTGGGGTGCAAGTCAGAGTAGTCAAGCAGTGTCTTTGTGGTTACGAGACAAGATGTCAGGACTAAAGGTAAAGGATGTGTTTAAATTCTTATTTTTTATATTATTCTTATCGGAGAAGGTATTAAATGTGTGTGAAATTAGATATATAAGTTATTACATGCATTTAGTTCCATTTATTTGCCGATTTTAAATTATATGTTTTAACTTCGCACGCATCATACTACTGGAGTTATTATGGATACGCTTGAAGTCACCTCCAGTGAAGTTAATGACATTTTTTTTAATTTTTAACGGATTTTACGTTTCTACGTCAAAATTTATATAAGAAACTCAGGGAGTAATCGCAATACAAATCATAAAAATAATATTAAGGCAAAATAATAAGGACCTTAGCCAACCCCATAATCATAATAAAAAAAAGAACAATAGCATGAGCCAAAACTAAAAATAATATAAATGAAGCCATAAATCAGAATAAGGTAAAAATAATTAAGAAGAAGTGAGAGAAAGCGTGAAGCGTGAAGCTATGAACTCGAAACACCTCGCACAAAAACAAAAAAAACTTGTTGCTTTCATCGATGGGATAACGGTTTACAATGCTTTTTAGTATCACAATTAATTAATACATTTACAAACAATCGGGTCTCAAATAACAGAACATTTTCATAACAAGTTTCTCGCATCCAAGTGTTCATACCGTTTTTTTAAATTTAATTCAAATTATAAATACGAAGGCATTTTAGACCGCTTTATTCTCGCAATTTCGTGAAACGATCGAGAAGGAATCGATAAAGATTAATTATTTAAATTGTCTTCCCCTCCTAAAAATCCGGAAGGCCGTGGAAAGGGGGGTGGAACGAAGTCGGAATGTTGATCGGGTATTCCGAAAAACGGAAAAAATACAAGGTGTGAATCCGAGTCAGTGCGCAAAAAAGACGAAAAATGGCCTTTGCCCCGATTTTTATTTTTTTAAACCCGGAAACCCTCAAAAAGTGGGGCGCCATTGTGAGCGTGGTTTATTTTACCTCAATAAATGGTAAATCGGTGATTCTAGAATATATACGTATATGGATATGCTCGCATATGTACATATACGTATATCTTTGTTTTAATTTGGGCGCCAGCCAGGCCCTTAAGATTGGTCACAAATATAAGAAAATTAGCGAACAAATGACCAAAAATATTCTCAAATACTATCCCAGCAATGACAAAAAAGGAACAACTAAGAAACCCAAGATTATTCGCTAACAGGAAGCCTAAAAGAAAATGGCTAGGGGAGCAAGAGAACTCATGAAAATCTCAGGGGTTCTTTAGATCAACATCGACGATGCTTCAGAAAAGAAAAGTAATTTATTCCATTGATTCTGTATTCATGTACTCGTAAACAAAAAAAAATAGATTACATTCGAAAACTCGGCACAATTTGAGGCCGCTAGATTGTAAGAAAGACGCGACAGGTCGGTTGCGACCACGAGACCGGAGCACGAAACTCGGACAAAGTGCAGTACAAAACACTAGGGAAGAGTTTTAAATCCCGGACACCCTACGCACTGACTCGACTAACTACGTGCGAGTGATATTTCTGTTTATTCTTTAATTATCGATTTTAAACCTCAAGTCAATGGCCGGAAGTCACTAAATCCAGTGTGACTTTTATATATCTCCTGGTTTCCGTATAAAAATCTCAAAACTTTTGGTAAAATTTTTGAATAATCGTCAGCGTGGTAAGTGTCGCCCACGAGACCAAGAACGAAAGTGAGAAAGTGATAGGTCCTGTGTAACGCGCCAAGAACGTCAACTCGCAGGGTGCTCGCATTTGGACGCGTTCATAAGACCTCAAGTCGTAGCGCAACTACCGGAGAAACTCAGAATTTAACAATCCCTACGCAACTGAAAATCAATTTTACAACGGTATTCTAAATACATTATTAAATAACGGTACAATCAACAATATCTCTAAGTGCTAGGTGAGTTTCTCAGGTTTCCAAAACAAAAGGGGCTTAGGAGTTTTGTGGAACTTGAAATATGTCAAAGTTACTGAATTCGAACAATTGGCGGGAAAATTTGAAATTATTACAGAATTGATGTGAATTTTATAATATTTTATACTATTAGGATCATGGCTTTATAAGCTGAATCTTAAACTGACATTAAAATAAATATTTTACCGTGCTTAAGTACAATGTCTCCACTAAACCCAAATCCCAATCTTCATGAATCTTTGCAGTATAAGGTTTCGTGAATCTTGAAAGTTTGCCAGCCTCAGTTTCGCGCGAGAAAGTTCAAGTCAAGTGTGAGCACTATATCACGTTAAAATCAAATAACTATATTCACACGTCCATGCCCAAAAATCTATGACATAAGTGAATACATGGCAAGCTATATACACGTTAATTACCGCTAGCATGCCGATAAACTAACCCCGACTTGAACTTCCCGGGGCCTCACTCAGCAGCGCGCCACATAGAGATAATGAACTAAAAGAAAACTATATCTAGTTCCGATAATCTACTACTCGTTTGACGACGTAAATCCTTAGTACTGTGGCGGAGTGGCCCGTCTGTAAACTGAAAGAAACACATCAGCGACCTCTGGGCAGCGCGGTAAGAAAATCCAGATTTAATTTGAATATTCACATGAAGGATCACAAGTTAAAATACAAAATTTACAATAATTTTCGAATTCAAACATCAGAAATAGGATACAGGTCTTAGAAACTTCATATTGCAGAGTCTAAACCGGATGCAAGATGCCTAATACATCAAATAACTTGAATAATGCGATACTCTCTCTCTCTATCCTGAAATGAAAATAAGTTAGCCTAAACTTCTACGCAGTACATTTAACTACGCAGCACATAAATAAATTGCGTCGTTATGCCAAAGTGTTTATTTACTTAGTGAGTCATAGGCCTAATTTTAGTATCATTAATGGGGTTTTGCGCCGGTTAGACCGGATGTAAAATGGACTTTTGATTTATTTACATCTTTTTATGTTTACAAATGTCAATCATCATTTTAGCAAATACAGCTAAAAGAGAGCAGAATCTTTACTTCAGAAAACAGCAGTATTTTGAACTTCCTTTTGACTAATCAATAAACGGCTACATCGGAATGAAACCCGACTGCAGATCTTAGGACGTAACAAGTACAATCCTGGTCTGTACGTGGATTACAAAATTTCTTTGAAAATTACAATGGAAATTTTCCTAAACTTCGGTGATTTACCATAACTCTAATTTTCGAGCGGGAAAATTCCAAAAATCTATATTTGTAACAGTAAATTGTGGTTAAAAGTTATTGCAGGGGTCTATTGCGATAAATACATAATCCACATGAATCCAATTATCTGATATACAAATCTAAATAATCTATTACCTAATTTTGACCACAGAGAGCACGCATGCGTATACATTACAAGTACTTCAAGTTTACAACATACGTAGAGTTACCGATTTTACATTTTACATTAGTCGGTAGTCACTCGTTGCACACTCGAATCTTGAATTTGACGTCCACTTGATTTTCTATCCAATGACCGATGAGGCCACACTTGCCAAGTTTCCGATCGTTTGTTGTAGGTTTACCACAGTGTCAATACTTATTGAACCAATATGGCGTTGCTCGATGATAATTGGCATTGGCTAGGCCGAGTTCATGAGATCGGGGCTGCGTTTGTTGATGCGACATTTTCCTGGCATGGCATTTGCAGAGTTACCAAGACGGCGACATATTTTGAGAGTTTTGATTGGCCCAAAATTGGCTCTGGCCATATCCGGTAACTGTGGTGTAATTTTTACTGGACTGAGCCTAGGTGGTCATGCCATGGAGTGACAAGTTGTAGTGGTGACGTCAAATCTCGGCGACAAAATGAAGAGAGAACTGTGAATTGTCCATCGAGGGAAGAACGCTCCCTTAATGAGAAGTTGAGGTCAGCCCTTTCGTGATGGGATCGGAAACTAAAGGCGGAAGATGTCGGGAATATGGTCCCTTACTTCTGTGTTGTTGTTATCATTTTCAGAGATTTGACAGGAAGTGGATAAGCCACGCAACAAAGGTACGGAAGGTACAAATAATCAGTTAACAATTTTTTATGAGTGTCCTGTGGTCGAGACTTCCGTTCTTGGCCGTGATATTGTCGTTCGCAAATCATTAAACGAATCCCCTGTTAAAAGTGACAGGCAAATAAAATTTACCCTGTCACAATACGGAATAATTTAAACATTAATAATTAACAAATAATAATATAATTCAGAGGTGATTGTGGTCACCTCCAACGCTCGTGGCCGCTCGTAATTGTATACATACAACATCATCGCGGGAGGTTTTAAGCAACGTTTTAAATTAGTTGAATTAACTTATAATATTCTTGTCTCATCAGCCACTTCAATTAGTCCGTGGCTATATTTTATAACTGGGTTTACACGAGTAAAAGTTTAATAAATCTCATATAATAATATGAATAATATAATAACCCCACCCTAGGTGTTTTCGCGTGGATGTCGCGGTAGGGCTTGAGCTTTCCTCTCATGACTTTGATAGCTATGTTCGCGGTAGCATTGCTACTGACAGGGATTCCCATGCCAAATAGGCTGATTACGAAGACGACAGGGACTAAGCAAACACCAAAACCCAAATGATAATGGAAAGCATACTAAAGATATTGAAACGCATGTCGCTTCCCAAGGATCGTCAAGCCGCCCCTAAAGCCACAGCTGGGGGCCACAGCATGCAGGACAGTGGCGATGGTGAATTGCGAGATGGTCAGGCAGATCTCACTTATCATACAGCTGGCCAGCAAGAACAAACGGGAAGCAGTGCAACATCAACTGTGCCTGCTGAGGATGCTTTGGCTAGCGTTAGCTATTTACAGCCAACCATCTCAACAGAAATACCGTGGGAGATCATCAATTGGGATACCACAATGAAAGAGGAATTGGTGCGTCTCTATTACGAAAGTGCGAAGTTTGAAACGAAAATAGAAAAATGATGTAATTTAAGAACGAAATTTGCTGCAAAGTATCCTAATATACAGAAAGTCACACTAAGAGATCTCATCGCTAAGGTGAAGGATATCAGGACTAATCTACACGTGACATAAGACCGCGCAATGGAGATTAAACAACAGGTTGATTTGGCGCGGAAAAACGACTGCAATGAACATCAGTTAGAGGAAGCCACGTCAAACGGTCAAACATGAGCAATTAATGTTTTTCCTCAACCTACTGATTATCCAACAACACCACACCCTCTAGAGGTGGATTGCCTTATACAACCAGAGGCAGAAGCAAAGGTTCAACAACAAAAAAAGCGACGAAAATGGACATACCATATAAGCAGAGATATTATGTGCCTTTATTTTTTGGCAAAAAAATGTGTGAAAAGTGTGAGGAGAGAACAGCATAGATTCTTCTAGTTAAACACCCAGAACTAACCACAAAAATAAATGAGCAGCATCTGGCAGATCAAAAACACTCAAAATCTGTAAGCAGACTGCTTTCGGCTGTTGAAATAGCTGCTATCAAAATGGAAGTGAAACAGCCGCTTCTTATTGATGAACTCGCCCTTGAAGATGTGTACAACGAAGACTTGATTGATGATAAAAGCATAGGTACTAGGGAGAATGAACATCATGTACCGGATCCAATAGAACCACATCCAGACATTAATAACAATGATGTAGATAGGGAAATCCCAGGAAAACTACAGCACCTTAAAAGGAATTTTAGTCATGCTTTACGAGAGTTCAGATATGTAGAACCAACACTAAGGCATTTGCTGCCCAAAATAAACATCACGAATGATTTGCGTGCACTAATAGCACATCTCGACACCTAGGGTTTACCTCAGTATTTGAATGTAGCATTGGGCCGATAAACTCAATATATAAACGGAAATAGAACCAGAAAGCTAATAAACCATGTTACTAAAATTATCCACCCTCGGCACAGCGTGACATTAATACCTGCAATATTGGACGAGATTATTGACCCTCAACGGCAAAGACTTGATGTTCTTACTACTGGACTGCGTCGGTACAAGAAAAGTAGTGCACGAAAGAAGGTTCTATCGTAAACTGAGAAAAAAGCCAAATAACCAGCATGGCACTGAAGTCCCTCAATTGGAAGATATGACTAACTACTGGTCGGGTGTTTGAGTAAAAATGAACAGATGCAATTTGGACACTGCGTGGCTCAAAACGGAGGAAGCAAGGGCAAGCAATAGCCCTGAAATGCAAAGGACAAACATCATAGCTTTAGATGTTTCAGCGGTCTTGAAAAGGGCAAGTAAATGGAAAGCTCCAGGTCCGGACATGATGCACAACTTATGGCATAAGTAGCTGACGAGTGTGCATCTTGCGTTGGCAAGGTGTTTTCAGAAGATCATTGAACACCCAGATCTCATGCCAGGCTTTATGTCCCAGGGTACTACGTATGTGTTACCAAAAAAAGCAGGCGCTCAAAATCCATCTGAGTTTCGACCGATAGCCTGTCTTTCAACAATTTATAAATGTCTTCCATCTGTCATTGCAGATAAGTTACATTCTCATTGCAACGAGAATGAAAATCTTACAGAAGAACAAAAAGGATGTTCTAAAAACTCGCAAGGCTGCATAGATCTAGTCACTACAGACGCTGTTGCTATGGCTTAAGCTCGTAAGCATCAAATGAACTATATCAATACGCTTTACGGCAGGTATATTTCAAGCAAACTCATCCAGCGCACTATGGTTCTGTTTAGCGTTGAATCCATTGAGCATAACAGTAAACAGCATGCCTCATGCGTTTAGAAGTCATGATAATGAGGATTGTCATTAAGTGACCCATCTTCTTTACATGGACGACCTAAAGCTGTACGTTAGTTCAGCCCAGAAACTGCAGCAAGTGGTCGATGTCACAAAGCAGTTTTCCAATTATATCCACATATAGTTCGGACTAGATAAATCCACAACAGTGCATTTAATCGGAGGGGAATTATGGACTGCAGAGTTAGAGAACAAGTTCGAAAATGACATCGAGGCAATGGCTGTAGGCGAATCATAAAAATATCAGGGTATTCTTGAATCTAAGGGTATTCAGCATATGATAGTTAAACAGAACTGTTCGCGTAGAAATGACTAGACACCGAATGCACCACAGTAATTCAGCGACTAAAAGGGTAGTTCACAACGACATTTAGGGGATAGGGCCATTGTAAATGTCAAAAAGCAGTGTGAGTCACAAGTTATACAGTTGTGAGCCTATTTTAACAGCAAACGAAATGTTGCGCTTTAAAGTAGCATCTGTAAAGCGGATGTTGACTATGCGCCTTTAAATTTCTCATCAGATGGGGCCTTGAATATCAGGGCAGAAACCATAGAGGAATTAGAAATTTTATTGATGGCTGTCGCGTAATGGCTCAGAGAGTATATGCGCACAAACGTAATGATGTAGCGGGAAATATACATGAACAACTTTTCCTAAACCTAGGACTCTTAAAAGCATGGATGCCTTTCTATATACATTCCAATGTCCGTTTTAGAAAGCGAAGATTACATCTTATATTGGGATGATACTATCCAAACGGATCATTACATCCAGGCCAATCGACCTGACATCGTGATGCGAGAAAAAAAGGTGGAAGAGTCTACATCATCGACATTACTTGTCCACTTAACCGAAATTTTCAGCCAACCTAAACAACCAAGATACATAAGTATAGCATGTAAAGGCATGAAGTAAAGACCATATGCAGGAATGTGAATCATGCATCTATTCATCCCATTGTGATTTCGGTTACAAGCAATGTGCATGCAAGATGCACTGAATATCTTGTTCATTTATGAGTCAGCAGGGTATTGGCAGCAGCTCAGAAGGCGGTTTTATTAAATACCTGTCGGATTGTAAGAAACTTTCTTGGCCATCTGGAAGTAAGCGACTTAAAATCCGTGGAGTGGCAGATAGTAGCTATAAGAAAGCATCCAGAGGTGACTGTTATCACTTCCAACGCTCGTGGCCGCTCGTAATTGTATACCTACAACATCATCGCAGGAGGTTTCAAGCATCGCATTAAATTAGTTGAATTAACTTATAATATTCTAATCTCATCAGTCACTTCACTTAGTCCGTACGTATGACGTATAACCGGGTTTACCCGAGTAAAACTTAATTAAAAAATAATATAATAACAGCATCTGGGCTCCAATTTTCGGCAGATTCTGCAGCCCAGCTGCAGGTATGGTGCGATCACAAGATGACATGCACGCTATGTTTGCCATCTGCTGACTGTGTGCATGTATTGTATGTCAACAAGGTCTGATGCTAGCATGCTGCAGCTTAATTGTTATCTGAAATAGAACCTTCAACGAAAAATCTTCTGTCACAGTGCGATACCATCATACTAAATCTTTATTTTCGAAAAACAGAATAATTTTTTGCATGAAAACTGATTTGTTCTTAATCAGCCTCCCAATATCTCGAAAGCAAATTTTAATAATTTTTTAAAATTGAAAAATAGATGTTCAGTCGCTGTCTAAAGACGATTTTCAAAACCCATGAAATTTGAACCTTCAAATTCTCCAACGATTTTTTCGCATATCTCAATTTTAAAGAGCAAGATTTTATTTTTGATGTTATCTGAAAATTGCACTTTTTATCGTAATTGGCAATCAAGCCTGTTCCAATTTTAGGTTCTGTTCACTTTGAGATTGTAAACTTCCACATTCCCTTTCGTGGAACGAGATAATATTTTTTAATCATACCTTTTGCCCCTAAGTTTATATCTAGTTGTGTACTGCAAACCTCCAAATATAATAAAAAGTATAATAGATTTAATGCTTTTACGATGATTCATTACAATAAAAAAGAGATATTTCGGGTTTCAATCGTGTACGAAACTACGTCCGAATGATTCTTGTAAATATTCCCATCCCGAGATTAAAAATCAAGAAATACCAAAAACTACGGCCAGCACAATTGCCGTATCCAATCCCAGTTACCTTCAACTAAAACAGGCAAAACATTTTTAATAAAAAATAATCATACCAGTGATCTTCCCAAGACTGTAAGCGATATTCATAGGTCCACAGAAATAATGAACAATCCGAAAAACAACTCCTAGCAAATTTCGCAAACCCCATATTAGGCCTTGAACCAAAACAACCGAAAAATTTTAAATTGAAAACAAGCACACAAGCTGCCCTCCTTAGGCTAGGAATATCTAAATTTCACTGTTATAATCAGCAACCCCTAGCACATTCAACAAACTATATAATAATGATGAGTTTCGCTAAAGGGACTGAAAGTTGGTTTTTAAAGTTGTTCTAAGTTGGACAAAAAATTAAAGATGACTGTTAGATATTCTAAGGGTGCTCTTAAGGCGTTTAATCTCAGTAAACCCTTACGAAAATATATGATAGGCAAAAATAACAAATATATAATCTTTTTTTGTCATATTTTCCTTGCAGTTTTTTCGCGATCACATATTATTATAAATTATGGGCAATTAGGGCACGTCATTTTCGGCTGTCGTCTTAATTGTCGTTTTTTCTATCGTTTATCATATCGTTTTTCATACCATTCTTCTGTGGATGCGAAAAAAACTACAAGGAAAAAATGACAAAATAAATGACAAGCCTGTCATTTTTTCCCTATAATATATTTTCATATGTGCAAACGATGTCCCGATAACGTCATATGTATTTGAGATGTCTTTACGACATATTTAGGACATTCCACGTATTACAGACGTGGATATTCAAGGCACTGTAACTGGGCGTGGATCAGGTTTTTGCCCGGGCTAGTTTTAGCTGCTTAAATCAGCTATGGGTAGAGAGGGATGGCTTCCTTGCAATACCAAAAATTTAAGGTGTCAAAATACCGTCAAAAGAAAAAGAAGCTGACTCCACGATATTATGGCATATTAAATCTATTAGTGATTTAAAAATACTTTGCCATTCGAAATTTTACAATCAAAAGGTCAAACCCAGTGGGCAAAAAACTATGAAAATTCCTGTTACTTCCTTGGGACCTCCATGTCTTTAAGACATGGACGTCCTCGGGACATATTTTGTACTGAGATTAGACGTTTTAAGAGCATCCCTAGGATAAGCAAAAGACATTTTATAAAAGGCGTCTTAGAAATGTCCCAAAGGCGTATCTAGGACATCCTTAATTTTTTCGCCTACTGAGAAGTCAAAGAATAAAAAGATTCAATAAAAGTACGCGGTGCTGAGTCACTCCGCCGATACTCTAAGAATCAAAAAAGCATGGTATAATATAAAAGGCATGGCTAAATAATATAAAAATAAAAAAGCTAAATATAAAAAGCATTTATATTATAAAAGGATGGTATAATATAAGGTCGCCAGCTAGGCAGAATACAGGGAACGACATTTCGATACCAAGATATACGAAATTCCTCATTCCTTCATATGAAACCGCAAAATACGAGATAGGGCACCATGGAGAGCGTGGAGTCGATAGGGTCACCGTGTCTTTCTGAATAAACAAACTCCAGCAAACTCTAGCTCAACTAAATGTTCTAGGACCAAGTCCCAAGACACAAAGAAAAACAACGAAATTCGTTCAAATGTGCGGTAGCGGTTTCCCTCTGCGTCGTCGCGCCTACCTTTTAAGTGAGTCCTTACCGGTTAGCGATGATTGATTGCTTCCTTGGTGCTGCGGTTTGGTTGGTGCTATGCCGCTCGACTAATTCTCTGCCGTACCGCCAAAACGAAAGGAGTTGCAGGCGTGGCTCTATTAAAGACTGTAATTAAGTAAAGTGGCTGAGGGTTGATCAGAATCGGGGACAACCAGACCTGATTCGCATCCCAACGTGGAATTCTTGAAGAGGCTGGCTTCTCGGCCAGTGCTGTGGCGTCCTAGAGACGTCTTTAAGATATACCTCAGACGACTTTTATCAAATGTCTTTTTGTCATCCTAGGTATGCTCTTAAAACCTCTACTGCCCGAACGAAAGATTTCCCGAGAACGTCCATGTCTTTAAGACGTCTTTAGATCATCTTTAGGACATTGGACGTCTTAGAGAGTTTGATTCGCCTGCCATAGGACGTCCCAGGAACGTCCCAAGGACATTCTTGGGATTTTCGTAGATTTGTCCCCACTGGGAGGGATAGAGGCGCCGAATCTAGGGGATGCTGAACAAATAAGAAGGGCGGCAGTCATTTAAGATTCACGATTCAACAAAATTGATTCTATTTAGGAATGAAGGTCTGAGATATACACTAGAACATTACAGAATTTTAGCGTGAGAAGTTATCGGAAGGGTAGAGGAGTTAAGAAAAATTAGGGCTGTTTGGGATAGCGAACTGGAACTGGGACCGGTAGGGAAGGTATTTTTAGCGAGTTAAAGCAAAAGGGCAAAGTTTAGAGTAATTTAAGAGTCAAAAAAAAGAGAAAAGAAAAAAAACCGTTTCAATTCGATAGCGGGATTATAGAGTAATTTAACGACAGCAAACAAGAAAATCTGTCGTGTAATATTACGATAGCAGAATTTACGGTAGTTTTGGCAGTTGTAGAACTATGTTCTTACGGCAATAGTAAAAGGGGATGAAAGTTTTTGACCAAAGAGGTGACACTGGATTTGCCACAGCGAAAACAGTAGGTGTGGAAAGGCGCGGAGAGGCAGTTGCTGTAAGTTTACCTCTTGAAACCACAGTCCCAACATTCCATTGACGGCGGGTGAGGTGCCGGATTTCATTCTTTCCACCTTTGGATTACGACCAAAGTTTAGGAAAGCGGGAGGTGTTTTTATGGAGGATTGAAGATTGATGTTGAAAGAAAGTCGGAATTCTGAAAAGCATGGGTCCTTTGTCCTTTTGTCCATTATGTCCATTGTCCATTATGTCCTGTGGTCATCTTGGATAAAGATTATCACCATGGTTTTCAGGACTCGATTTATTCGTTCATCGGGATTGGATTGGGCGTTCTATGGTGGTGTGGTAGCAGGGTGGATGTTGTATTCCCGAGCCAATTCACGGAGTGTTGAATTTATTAATTCAGTCCTTTTATCAGTGAGTAGAACTTGGGGAGTACCCCAGCGCGTAAGGACGAGTTCTTTGAATGCGTCGCGAATTTTGGGATCGGTGATCTGTCTTAGGGGACAAAATTCCACCTATTTAGTAAAAAGTTCTTGCATGACTAAGATCTATTCGTAGCCCGCTTCTGTTTTGGAATAGGGTCCTAAGATATCAGCAGCCATTAGCGTCTACAGTTCCTCGACTATTTTGCGACCCATTAATCCATGAGGGACCAACTGTTCAATTTTTCCCCTTTAGCAATCCGGACATATTCGTACGTAATTCGAGATCTCTCGGAACATTCCAAACCAGTAATAATTGTTAAATATGCGTGCATACGTTTTGTCGATTCCCATATGACCGGCTTGGGCGTCACTACGGTTGTCACGAATTACTGGGTTTCGCTCGCCCGCGGGTAGGACAAGTTTCCAAGCGTCCAGGTCCTCGACCACTAAAGCGAGAATCGGATTCGGCCAATGATAAAATAATTTGTTATATACGACCTTTCAGTTAGGGAACCTAGCTGGGAATTTTTCGATTGCTTCGTGTCGCTCTTGATACCATGGATTGGCGGTGTTCGTTAATGAGGTCAACCTATCTGCGCCTTTCTCAAACATTCGAGATAGAGCATCAGACACATTATGGCTCGCACGTTTACTGTGTATAATAGTGTATTGGTGACCATGCAGAACTAATGCCCACCTCCCTAATTTACCTGCGGGCTCCTTTAAGTTATCCAGCCAACGCAAGCTGCTGTGATGGGTATCAATGGTAAAATAAGTACCCTCTATGTAGCATTGAAATTTTTTGATGGCTAATACGACAGCAAAGCATTCTCGCTCAACGGGTTTGTAGGCTGCTAGCATACGCGATAACTCGTTCTACCCCGTCTATGGTTAGGAGTAATACGATTCCCAAACCCGCGGAACAAGCGTCGGTTTGTACCACAAACTCCTTTGTAAAATCAGGGCTGTCCAGGACTGCGTTGGTTGCTAAATACGAGCGAACATTTTCAAAGGCTGTTTGTTGCTCAATACCCCAGACCCAGGGTTGGTTTTTCCTGAGAACAAATTTACTAGGCCAGATTTGATACGAGTTATCAGGAGGGCTAATTGTTAAATTAATTTTATCCTGGGTTGACCTGAAAAGGAGCGGTTTGAACTAGAGTAAATCATCTCCCTCAAAGGTTTGCCTTTATTGAAAGCGATTATGAACCAGTGGTCCCAAATCCAATTGTTCATCTGGGGCTAACCAATTTTGAAGTTTTGAAATTTTCTAGTTGAATTTTAGGATTGATGCTCGAGTAACTGGGAGGCGCGTTGGTCCGGTCTAGCGACTCCCGTATACAGTTCCGTTACATCTAGGAAAGTCACGCGATGTGACACCAGGATTGCCACACTTATATCAAAAAGTGCTCCTTAAGTCTGTACAGTCTCCGAATCTATGTGCAGATTGATGACAGTTCCAGCAGAATAGTTCCCTACTAGTTACCCTATGTTCACTACAAGGGAAAGCCCTGTCGAGCAGGTCATGCCCGCCCATGAAGGGTTAGTTGAATTATTGGGTGCGTAGTTTGTTGGCTTCTTTTCTGAGTAGGGAAGCGACAATCGGTAGAGCAAAGTGCGAATGCAGGTCAAGTACTCCGTGGCGGGTTCGTGTACACCTTGCGTGCTACTGTGCACTTCCGGCTTTAGCTCGAATTGATTGTCCGGTTCGCCGAAACGAATTCGCGCAAATTCGATAAAATCCCATCATGTCTCCCACCCTTGCTGAGAGTTAGTAAACCAATTTAGTGAGATATCTGGAAAGATAAATGGGATATACAATAATAATTCCCTATCCGAGATTAGCAGTAAATTCCAGCATTGATCGATTTGTAGTCAAAAGTCTCTAAATTATCGCTTTTATTACCCGTAAACCGGAGGGTCTACTTTCATAATATTTCATGCATGGATCTTACATGGGGTGAACCTAGTCCACCAGTTTGGCACCGAGATTGCTCATAATTATCTTGAAAACGCGTATACGACTCACCAAATCTCACACATGGACGCGACTTAGGTCGCAGGATAGTGCTACGGTGGGGGTGTCGGCTATGTTGCGCGGACCTGTCACTTTGACCGGTGAGTAATCTGGCATCGCCATAGCGTTCCGTTTGGTTGTGCAGCGAGCACGTGGTAGAAGCGTCTGGCCTCGAAAGCGCGTGCGAAAACGAGCGAGAATGAGGGTGGTTTACCCATGACAGCGTGCAGCGTGACACGCACGGCTGCTGGTAGTTAGTGCTCGTAACGAGTGCCCCGAATCCTTCTACGCATGCGTCGCGTTCAGTCTCTAATTCGTTGCTGCTCGCTCGCAATTTGAAATGCTAAAAAAAAATATTGTTTATCATGAATAATGTCATTTTAACTTATATAAATGTTTATTTGGCTGATATTAATGAATCTTGATTTACAGATTTACAGATAAGAAGTTTACAATTTTAAATGAACTATGTAAACAAATTAAATTCGATTATTGAATTTAATTTATTATTGTGTGTTTTTATTAAGCTTTTACTCGGGTAAACCCGGTGATACATCATAGCCACGGACTAAGTCAAGTGACTGATGAGATTAGAATGTTATAACTTAATTCAAATAATTTAATACGATGGTTGAAACCTCCTGCGATGATCCTTGTTTATTTCAAACTTCGCACTTTCATAATAGAGACACACCAATTCCTCTTTCATTGTGGTATCCCAATTGATGCTCTCCCACGGTATTTCTGTCGAGGTGGTTGGCTGCAAACAGCTAGTGCTAGCCAAAGCATCCTCAGCAGGCACAGTTGATGTTCCACAGCTTACCGTTTGTCGCAGATGTTCTTGCTGGTCAGCTGTTTGATTAGTGAGATTTGCCTGAACATCTCGCAGCTCACCATCGCCACCGTCCCGCATGCTGTGGCCCCCAGCACTGGCTCCAGGGGCGCCCCTACGATCCTCGGGAAGCGACAAGCGTTTCAAAATATTTAATATATTCCCCATTTTTCATTGATGGGTTTTGGTGTTCTACTTAGTCCCTCTCTTCTTCGTTATCAGCCTAGTTTGCATGGGAAACCCTGTCAGTAGCAATGCTACCTCCAACATTGCCGTCAAAGTCATGAGAGGAGAGCTCAAGCCCCACCGCGACATCATCGCGGAACACCTTCGGTAGGGAAATATTTCTGTGTTGAAATGTCACAGGCTTCTACTACCCAACATGTCGAAGGAATTTTTGGTTAGAGATGGGTTTTTATTTGATCATTTTTGCACGGGGCTGTCCCGGTATATATCATCAGTCACGGACGCATTTTTATAATGCAAACAAGTGATCTGATGAGAGCAGTCTGCCCAGACATATCGGACAAAGCCTGGTTTTACCCCATCATTGACGGACTCGGTAAAGGTACATTGAAATATTTCCAGAGGTACCGGCTCAGGGATCGAACCCCGAACCTCTGAGGTGAAATCCGAGTGTCTAACCAACTGAGCCACCGAGGCTATTATTATTATTATTATTATTTAATTATTTTATTTAATTATTGATTAATTATTTAATTTGAATATTTGAAAAGATTTTAAAAATTAAGAAAAGGAATGAGGACGATTTTAAAGCCAATTTTTAATTTTGCAGTTTTTTTTAACTTTAGAGAAAAAATCTAATTAACAAAATATATGAGTTTTCAAACAAAAAGTTTACTTTTTAACAAAATAAATTAATTTGCCATCAAATAATTGGTCTTTAACTAATACAATCTACGGGATAAAGTTTCAAGCAAAAATGGAATAGTTCAATTTCCAGATTAAGGCTGTGATAAAAAATTGATTTGAACAAGAAAAAAAAAATAATTTCAAGTTTTAAATTAAATTTGAATCTTTTTTTAAATTAAAATTGTAGCGTTCAAAGTTAAAATGTAGCTCATTGCAATTTTAAAAATTCAAGGCTTTCTATTTCGAACCATTCTGTTCAAATTTGTATAGTTTTTATTAGTTATTTATAATGGCTTCTTTTGAATGAAAGGTCAAATATTGCTAATAATTAACGAAATTTTCTTCTTTTTATTAAAAATTTTAAATTGAATGAGTTCCCAATGGAGTGAAGATGGAGTAGGATCTTTTTTTCAAGAAATAATTTTCATTTAAAAATATTATTTTCCATCTAGTCTTATTAAGACGTTAAGCATTTTCTGTTATTGAAGATTCTTAACTTGATCGATATTGTCTAGATTTTCTGCCTTCATGGTTTGGAGGGTTGATCTACTGTCGATGAGGTCCAATCTCTGATGATATAGCAGATAAATTACATTTTTTTTTTTTAAATAATTACTTGTACCATTAACACCTAGCTAAAAATTAGTGTTATATTTTTGAATTGAGAGTTCTTATTCTGATCCCTCTAATAGCTTAATTGGAAAAGCACCTGACCGGAAATCAGAAGTTTTGTGGTTCGTTTCCCAATAGAGTGAAGATGGAATAGGATCTTTTTTTCAAGAAATAATTTTAATTTAAATATAATTTTTGTAAACTGAAATAACATTTGAAGTTATAATTGAAAATAATTTTAAACACTAATATCTATTAATTCTTTAATTTCGAACGGATTCAAAATCATCTTTTAAAATCAATTATTTTGCAATTTTTAATACCTTAAATTCAATTGAAAAATTGTATTTGAAAATTCTTTCAATTAAAAAAATCATAATCGAAAAAGTTAAAAATAGATCTGAAAATTTGAAAAAAATTGAAATCGAACTTATTTTAAATTTGTAAATAATTTCTTTAAAAAAAAGAAAGATGGAAAAATAATAACATAGATTGGACGGTGATGGGATAGATTTTTCTTATAAAAAATTGTGGCGACCCTAAACAAAACGTGACTCATTTAATAAATTATTTTAAAATATTTTAAAAATTTTTAACGCATTACATTGTTATTCAGAATTGATGTTCATTCTTTCAGAAACTTTCTCTTTTGCTTTTACTTTCGATGATTTCAGGAAAAAATCTAATTAACAAAATATATGAATTTTCCACCAAAAAGTTTACTTTTTAACAAAATTAATTAATTTTCTATCAAATAACTCGTGTTTTAACTAATACAATGTACAGGATAAATTTTCAACAAAAAATGGAATAGTTCATTTTCCAGATAGAAACTGTGATAAAAAATTCATATTTAAATTTTCAAGGGAAAAGGTGAATTTTTGACCAAGAAGATTAACGATCTACAACAAAAAAAGATTTTCCAACTTAATGAATGTACACGATTAATTTTTAATCAATCCTAGAATAGTGACATTTTCAGATAATGAAAAATAATTTTCAACAGAAAAAAATTAATTTTCAACAAAGTTGTTAAATTGTCAACCAATAAGAAGAATTTTCGACCAAATAAATTAATGATTTATAAAAAAAGACAAATTTGAAACAAAATACATGAATTTTCAACGAAATTATTTAATTTAAAGTCAAAAAGACGAAATATCTACAAAAAGTTAAATTTTTAAGCGAAAAATATGAGTTTTTAATCAAAGAGTTCAACTTTCAACCAAATAGTTCATTTTCAACTATAATTATAAAGCCTTGTTAAAAAAACATATTTTTGTTTACAAAATAGTTCAACTCTTGGTGAAATAATCGACTTTTAAACCCAAGAAGATGTACAGTTCATATTTCAACCGAACAATTGCATTTTTAACAAAAAATGATAAATTTTCAACCAAAAAGATGAAATTTTTAACAAACAAGGTCAATTTTCCACAAAATACATGAACTTTCAACGAAATAAATTAATTTTAAAGTCAAGAAGGGTATTATCTACAAAAAGCTGAATTTTTAACCCAAAAATATGATTTTTCAACAAAAATTTTAATTGTCGACCAAATAGTTTAACTTTCTATCAAATTGTTGACTTTTAACTCCCCAAAGATGCATTTTTTACAAAACAGTAACATTTTTAACAAAAAACTTAATTGAAAGGCAAATAGTTGAATTTTCAACTATACTTATGAATCCTTAATGAGAAAAAAATAATTCTCTTACTAAGTAGTTCAACTTTAAGTGAATAATCGAATTTTCCACCTAAAAATTATGATTTTTAATTTTACCATATAGTTGCATTTACAACAAAATAATAGACTTTGCAACCAAAAAATATTTATAGTCGATATTTTAACCGGAAAATTTAATTTTTAAGCAAAAAGCATGAATTTTCTATAAAATAATTTAAGTTCTTCAAACACAGACGAATTTTTAACAAAATACATGATTTTTCAACCAAAGAGTTGAACTTTTAACTAAAAAGATAAATGTTTTAACCAAATAGTTAAAGTTTTAACTCAAAAAGGTACATTTATAACCAAAATGGTATAGAATAAATGTCCGTTTCAAAAATGTATTTCGAACAACTCATAATACATATTTTCATCAGAATATTGAAATTTTCAACGAAAGATATGAAACTTAAAAATAAAAATTTAACAAAGTAGTTTAACTTTTGATAGAAAAGAGGACTTTTTTACAAAATAGTTACATTTTCAACAAAATAATTAATTTTTCAACCAAATAATTGAGTTTTTATCCAAACGAGATGCATTCCAAACCTAAAATACAACCGTAGGATTTTTAATTAAAAAATAAACTTTTATAAAAAAAATATTTTATTCAAATATCATTAAAATCGCAAATTTCTTTAATTTTTTTCAAATGCGGGTCAAGATATAAATAAGACTATTATAACAGAATTATAATATTATCAATGATAATATATGTATATATTTATATGCATATAATAGTATTAATATGTATATCATTTATATTTTATACTTGAAATATACTAACCTCAAAATATGCGCATATAAAGAGGCGCGCGAAGTATTCAAATCATGAAAATCGCCAATTTCTTCAATTTCTTTGAGATGCAAATCAAAATAGAAAAAAAAGACTTTTATAATTTAATATAATATAATATAATTATAATATTAGCATTAATCATATATATATATGTATATATGTATATATGTATATATAATAGTATTAATATAATAATCTACACCCAAAAAAACATAACCTCCAAATTGAAGCATCGAAACCTGGAAAAGTTCAAATACCAATTTCTTGAATTTATTTGAAAGCAGATCGAGATATAAATAGGACAGCCGAAGTGTTCCGACCGGCATTCGTGCACCTACGAGTTTTCAAAGTCATAAGAGGAGAAATGGGTTGCGCGCGCAACCCAGTCATTTATATCGTCTCCTACTATATTCACACGGGCATAGACATTTGATAGAATTGGACCACGTCTCGTTTCAGATCTGTGATCACTGGCTGGTGCGGTTAGAGGGGAGAGCGGTGGCGCGAGAACCCGTAACATTGGTCGAAGACTCGACCAGCGAATGCATGTAAAAAAAGATAATGTAACTTTTGATTTCAGACAAGAAAAAAATTTATAAGATATATATTTTATAAACAACAGTTTCTTTTCACTGAATTCAAAAGACCAACTTATATTTAACAAAACATTTAATTAAAATAGAAATTTCTGGGTAAAGTGATTGAAAATAATTATTTATAATGTTTTTCAAATTTTTTATATATTTTTCTGGGATTTCATATAATTATATAACCTATAAATACATAAATTGTTATGACTGCATTCTAGTTATGATTGAAATACAAAAATGTTATTTTCAGCATGTTTTGATTTTTTTGTTGTTATATTTTTCTGAAATTTATAGAAAGTTATTTCAATCAATATATTCTGTTTTTCTTTATTTCGAATACTTCTTTCCATTTCTTTACTCCCGTTTTGTTATAAATTTATCATTTTTTATTTAGGTGTCCTTAATTCTTTTTATTGTCAATCAAATTTATTATCATGTTAATTAATTTTTTCTTTAACAAAATTATATTATTTTATATAGGGAATTGAGTACGGTAAGCAGACTCAGAAGGCCTGGATATTTGATTAAGGGGGTATAATATTTTCAAGGACCTTTTTTGTAAAATTAAATTTTGCATTAATTATTAATAGAAATTCGCAATTATTTATTATGTTGAAGGACCTAATCTTGAATGAAGGAAAAAAATGTTCTTTTTTACTAACATCCGGCCCAGATATGGGCGATCTCATGTGATCATAGGAGCGATCATGAGAGAGGGTCACATAAAAGCTAAGTCTTTTACAAGCATTTAAAAAAATAGTTAAACGAAATCGGTCTAGTAGATTGGCTGTACTCGTGGCTACCACCCCAAAAAAGTGCGTTTCGAGAAAAACGCGCTTAAAGTTTAAAGTAGGAAAAATTGTGCATTGCGACCGCTCAACGGCTTGCAGAGTAATTCGTTTTTCGACCACTACCGATACGCCCTGGGATGAAAGAAGGCTTCTATCTTATTTATAAGGGTATATGGTGACTGAATTATTATACATTTTTTTGGTCTGCAAAAGCTCCCCAATGCACTTTTTTACCAGCACTGGTGATTTTTGTATACTTTGAGCGTCGTTTTACCACGTCTCAATCAAAAAGAATAATATTCTTAGCTGAATTATTTCTTAGAAAAATTCAAATATTATCATGATTAAATTCTGAAATTAACTTCTGTGTATTAAGCTACTAAACTATTATATGGTATTTCGAAAAATGTATCTATTAAAAAATCTTTTGTGAAATATAAGTCAGGGTACCTTAACACAGAGGCCTGTTTTGAATTAATCGTGGAATTAGTTGATAACCTAGATGAACGTTAGTTTACCTCGTGACTTTGAATCCTATACTGCACCACGTATTTTTCGACGGTGTTATTTTCATTTCAATCAAAAAATTTAATTAATTCAACAATATTCACCAAGATGTTTATTTTCTCGCCTTTTTGTGAAATCTTTGGGAAAGTTATCTTTCTAATACACAAAATTTTAACTTTTAATATTTCATTTTTTTAATATATATTGAAATAAAACCTCTTCAAGTCTCGAGACAGTGTTTATGACTTTAAACGGGATTTTAATTAGTGTCATGATGTACTAAGTTAAAAATAATGAATTATAATATATACATCTGTACACACGAATTTGATGATTCTAATTTTCTTATTCTAATTAATTTTTTTAAATAAATCGAATTTCGAATATTGTTAGTTTCAAACTAATTAATCATAATAGGGAAATATTAATAATTTGTGAGAACCTGTTAAAAATATCAGGATTTTGTGGGGCGCTGCTGTACATCGATAACGTTGGCGATTCTAGTTGGATGTTTTTGATTGTTTTTGGATATCGAAAATCTTCGGAGAGGTAGCTTTTTTTGAAGTAAGGAATCATATTATTATATGGTATAATAGGAGTCACCGAAACTTGGTTTTCAATAACAATGCGGAAAAACCCAATATACTTAGAGGAGTACCAAGCAATACAGAGCCCAGCATAGATCTTTGTATTAGGGATTATTTATTGGAAACCAACACACCAGGGCCTTAGCCAGACATAGCCTC
>NC_046664.1:132591598-132594191 GCF_010883055.1 Belonocnema kinseyi | reverse complement strand
CCCCCCCCCCCCCCAGAACCAAATTTCTGGCTACGATCCTGCAACACTCGATGCTAAATACCTAATTCAGGTATTCTCAGATACTATGTATAACCTTTTGATTATTGAAAATTCTGTACCTTGTATTATTGGAGGTGATTTTAACTCTATTGCCAGAGTACTGAACCAAGTAGACTATTAGATTACAGAACAAACTCTTTTAACTTGACACAGAAAAAGTAGGGATTTTCTTAACGAATTATAGAGGAAGACTTTTGACAGTCCAGTGAAACAAAACGACGAAAATCCCAAGAACGTCCTTGGGACGCTCCTGGGACATCCTATGTTAGGTCAATCAACGTCTCTGAGACATTCAATGTCCTAAAGACGTCTTAAAGACATAGACGTTCTCGGGACATCTTTCGTACAAACATTAGAGGTTTTATGAGCATCCCTAGGATGACCAAAAGACATTTGATAAAAGACATCTTAGGGATATCCCAAAGACGTCTCTAGGACATCCTTAATTTTTTGCCTACTGGGTAAAGAGTCTCCATTTAAACAGCAGACTGATTTGGACTATTGTGAATTTTATGAAATCCTAAACTTACACTTTGTAGTGATATTGAACGGTTTTTTAGAGATTACGGGGTAACAGGTGTGGCATTGGGAGGAGCTTTAGAGGTACTACTGCTGGCTTTCGCAGACGATATTGTCATTTTGGCGGAGTCTCCTGTTGATGCTCAAGTTAAACTAAATATAGTACAGAAATACTGTAGATTGAATTATCTTGAGGTGAATGTAGCGAAAACAGCTTAAACAGTTAAAGCTTCCATTTTTCCATGTATTCTAATAGAAAAATGCTTATCTTAGTGAAAAGATTTTCTTTCTCCTAAACTCTTTGTTAGATTCTGTCACAGGTTTTACATTTTGACTATCAGTCTTACCGAAACAAAAGGTTTATATCCAAGATCTAGAAAGATTGACGGTTTTTTGGATATACAGTATTTAATGGGGGGGTTTACATACCTTAAACATCCAAGTATGGAAATAATCATTTCTTAGTAACTAAAGTCACTACAGATTTTTTATTTAACTGTTAGGGTATGAAATCACTTTCAAATAAGTAGAGGAAACGTGCATAGCATGGATATTATATCTCTGCATTTACTTCAAGGATTGCTTTATTATCCCTTGAACATTTAATCCGGAATATTGACATGTCCTAATGACTAAAATAACAAAGAGTTTTCTGATTAATCTATGAGGATAGGAATCATATTGAAGTAAATAGGGAAGGCGTAGACGACAAGGATGTCTTCACATTTTTCTAAAGGGTTGCTTAATCATCCCTTATTCAGAGAAAAAACTTCGCATGTATTTGAGGGGTTGTATTTTCATCCCTTAGTACAAAAAGCATAGAAAACTTATTTACTATCAGAAAAAAATCAAACGTTTGAGGCCGAAAACTTCGGTCGTACGCAAAAGGAAAATATTAATTTCACTATACATCCATTCAAATGAGAAGTAGTGTTCCAGTGAATGGTTGGTATAAGGGATGTTTCTGTAATTTGACGTGAGTATTATTGTTTTCACATTTGAATCTCACTTTATAACGAATTTGATGAAAATAGATCCTTTAAAAGCCTATTTATCTATTTTAGGGGGGTGTGAAAATAACCTCTAAATTGGGCTAAGGAGGGTATACATATATTTTAAGGTTCTTATCGCAATCAGTAATTTCAAGAGCTTTCGCAAACCAATTTTCATCGAATTTTATGACAATTCAAGTTTACACTTGAATAAGGGGTGCAAACTATTCCCGTAATCGAACCGTAAGGGCTGCATATTTTGTCCCCCTTTCTTAAATCATTCGTATAGTCTTCACCATGGGATTTTCCTTTTTCACGAATAGCCATATTTTTTAGTGTACGCTACGACTATATTCGCGATATAATTACAAAAATTACTTCGAAAATAGGGTTCTTTTTGGAGTTATAGTTAATAGATTTCGAGGAGGGTGAATGAATGCTTATACTTTCTGAAAACTCGAAACACGTAGGTAGCTTATGCCGAAGAGAAAACAAAGCTATCTCAATTTTTAATAATTTATGAATTTTGAAGACGTCTTTGGGACATATAAGTCCCAGTGGCCGTTAAAGGGTTAAAACATACATATAAGAAGTGTCCTTTAGGAGGACTTGCATTATAATTTATTTTCAGGGTAGTTTAATTATCCCTTAATTATTTAAACAGAAAATCGATATTTTAAACGGATTAAAGCACTAGAGATTTTTTTATTAATACATGGATTAACAAAATGACTGTAGAACATATACAGGTGGCGTTTTTTAAGCAGGATTTGCATTAAAATTTATTTTCAGGGTCGTCTAATTGTGGGTCCGGATGCAATAAGGGCACATAAAATTTTTTCGTGCGAAAACGAAGTCCCCTGGAGGCTTTCGAAAAAACTTTCGAATTTTAATTTTCAAAAGATATATATGGATATATATGGTACAGTCTGCTTAAATGACTTTTCATAATCGTGTAAAAGATTATGAGCACTCTCTACCATAGTGAACGGAGGATCGCGACAGTTTCTTATTAATTTAAT